>NC_135306.1:88318607-88687137 GCF_048772815.1 Callospermophilus lateralis | reverse complement strand
CTCGGATTAGGGCTTGGTTTGGGGTTTGGTTAGGGCTAGGGTTAGGCCTATGGCTAATGTATAAACTAGTGTCACAATTAATTCTAGTTTTAGTGTTAGGGCTAGGGCTAGGTCTAGTGTTATGATAGAATGAGTGTTTGGGTTATTTTTATGGCAAGGGTTATTGTTAGGGTCAGAGGCAGAGTCAGGATTAATTTTAGGGTTAAGGCTAGAACTCTGATTTTGCTTATTTAGTTCTAGGTGTATGGTTTGGGATTGGTTTAAGTTAAAGGATAGTTATATATGTTGGTTTTGTTTTAGGGCTAGAGTTATGGTTATGGCTAGATTATAAATTAGCATCAGGTTTAGGGCTAGTGTTAGGTTGAGGTTTAGGCTTAGAGTTAGTGTTAGACTTGGAGTTAGGCTTAGATCTAGGGTTAGGGCTAGGGCTATGACTAGGTTTAGGGTGAGGGTTAGGATTATGATAATGAATATATTTAGACTTAGGAATACGGCTAGGGTGAGAATTAGAGTTAGTCATAGTAGTAGTCTTAGGGTTAGGGCAAAGGTTAGACCTAAATTAGGATTAGTATTAGGGCTAGGGTTAGGGCTAGGTTTAGTGCTAAATTAGGGTTAGGATTGAGGCTAGGGTTAATGATAGGGGTAGGGCTAAATTAGGGCTAGGATTAGGGCTAGAGTTATGGCTAGTGTTAGTGTTCAGATTAGTGATAAATTAGGGTTAGTATAAAGTATAGGGTTAGTGTTGGGGTTAGACCAAAGGGTTCGGCTAGAGTTAGGGTTTGCATTAATGTTAAGGTTAAGTTTAAAGGAATGCCTGGTGTTATAGCTAGCTTTAGGGCTAGGGTGAGGGTTAGAATTTGGATTAGGCCTAGGGTTATGGTTCAGTTTAGGATTAACACTAAGTTTAGGACTAGGTTAAGGGCTAGGGTTTCTGGTTGGGTTATGACTAGGACAAGGTCTAGGGCTAATATCAGGTCTAAGGTTAATGTTAAGGATAGTTTTAGGGTTAGGTTATGCATAGGTCTAGTGTAAGAGTTAGGTTTAGGTTAAAGGTCAGCTTTTTGGCTAGGGTTATAATTAGGGTTAGGATAAGGATCAGGGTTAGCATTTGGTTTAGCTAAAGGTTTAGGGTTAGGGCTCGAATTAGCATAAGGGTTAGATTTAGGGTTAGGGTAATTGATAAGGTTTAGTTTAGGTTTCAGTTAAGGTTTAGGTTAATGGATGGTTTCGGTTTAGCAATCAGGTTATGGTTAGCATTAGGGTTAGGGATATTTGTAGTGTAATGGACAGGTTTAGAGCTAGGGTTAGGGCTAGGTTATGGTTTGGATTAAGTCTAGGATTAGGGCTAGGTTTAGGGATAGGGATAGGGTGTGATTGGAATAAGTTTTAGGGTTAGGGTAATTGTTAGGCTTAGGGCTTTAGTTATGATTAGGTGATGGTAAGGGTTAGTGTTTGAGTAGGGTTAGGGCTAGGGCAAGTGTTAGTTTTAGGTTTAGGTCTAGGGTTACATTGCTTGTTAACATTAGGTTTAGTGTTAGGGATAGGATTTTAATTAGGGCAAGGGTTAGGATAATGGTAAAGGTTATGGTAAGAGCTAAAGTTCAGGCTAGATTTAATGTTAGGATTATGGCTAGGGTTAGGGTTATTGTTTAGGATAGAGCTAAGGTTATGTTTAGTGTCAATGTTAGGCTTTGAGCTAGGGTTAGGTCTAAGGAGAGCCATAGGTTAGGGCTAGGTTTAGGGTTGGGGTTAGGCTAAGGGTTATGCCTTGATCTAAGGTTAGGCCTATGATTAGTGCTAGATTTTGTGTTATGTTTAGGGCTAGGGTTAGGACTATGGGCCATGTAACAGCTAGGGTTATGTTTAGGGCTAGTTTTTTGAGTTAGGGTTATGGCTAGCTCTAGTGTTAGGTCTTGGTTTTGGATTAGTTTCAAGTTTAAAGCTAGGTTCAGTGTTAGATTCAGGGACAGTTTTGGGGCTAGGGTTAGGGTTAGAGTCAGAATTACCACTAGTCTTACATCTAGTGGTAAGGTAAGTGTCCGGTTCAGATTAAGGGTTATTTCTAGGGCTAGTGCTGGGATTTTGTTTAGGTCTAGGTCTAGAGTAATAGCTATATTTAGGATTAGCTTTGGGTCTTGGTCTAGTGTTAGGCTTAGGTATAGGTAAAGGGGTACAAGTAGGGCTAGTGTTAGGATTTCGTTTAGGGTTAGGGTCCAGTTTAGTCCTAGGGTTGCTGTTAGGGTCAGATAAGGTCAGGGTTAGATTTAGAGGTAGAATGAGGGCTAGGGTTAAGACTAGTAATATGGTTAGATTTTAAGATAGGCTAAAGATTAGGGTTAGAATTTGGGTTAGAGTTTGACTTAGGGTAAGGAATAGGATTAGAGTTAGGTTTATGCTAGTGTTAGGGTTAGGTTTAGGGCTAGTATTAGGGTTAAAGCTAGAGTTAGTGCTTAGATTAAAGGTAGAATTTGTGTTAGGGTTAGGGCTATGGTTAGTACAATGTCTAATGTATGAACTAGGGTTATAATTAAGGCTAGTTTTAGGGTTAAGTTAATGTCAGAAAAAGGGTTATGATTAATTTAATATTAGGGTGATTTTTAGATCTAAGCTTATTTTTAGGGTCAGGGTCAGGATCAGGGTTAGTTTTAGAGTTAATTTTAGAGATAGTTGTAGGTTTAGGGTTTGATTTACGTTAAGGGTTAGGATTAGGACTATGGCTTGGTTTTGGTTTATGGCTAGGTATAGGGATATGAGAAGTTTTAGGATTAGCATTATGGATAGTGGGAGCGTTAGAATTTGGTTTAGGCTTTTTTTTTTACAGTTAAATTTAGATTTAGGTTTAGATTTAGACTTACTCTTAGATCTATGGTTAGATTTAAGGTTAAGTATAGAACTTGGGCAAGGGCTAGGACAGGAGATAAATTTAGTCTTCTGGCTAGGTTTTGAGTTAATATAGGATTAAATAAAGGCTAGGATTAGTACTAGGCTTTGTGTTAGGCCTAGGTTTAGGACTAGTGTTAGGGTTAAGTTTAGGGTTATAATTAGTTTTGTGGTATAGGATGAGGTTATAGGTAGATTAACGGCTAGGGCGAAGAAACGAATTAGGTTTAGGGGTCGGGTTATTGTTTGGGTTAGGATTAAGCCTAGTTATAGGGCTAGGATTAAAACTAGGGCTAATTTTAGGTCTAGTGTTATGGTAAAAATAGTTATAGGTTTAGGTTTATAGCTATTTCTAGTGTAAGGGTTTAGGGTTTAGGGTCAGTTTTAGAGTTAAGGGTACTCATAGGGTCAGTGTCACAATTAGTGTTTTTGATAGGTTAAGGTTTAATGTTAGGGCTCAAATTAGCATTAGAGGTAGGATTAGGATAATGATAGTGTTAGGTTTAGGTTTCAGGTTAGGTTTAGGGTAATGAAGATGGTTAGGATTAGGGGTACTGTTAGGTTTAGGCCCAGGTTTAGCTTTAGGGTTAGGGTTATGATTAAGGTAATTTATACGGTTAGGGATCGGAGTATGGCTAGGGTTATTGTTACGATTATTCACAGGGTTAGGCTTAGGCTCCAGGTTAGGTTTAAATCTATTGTTACAGCTAGGGTTATAGTTACAATTAATGATAGGCTTTGGGTTAGGGTAAAATCTACGGATACTGCTCAGAATAAGGCTGAGTTTTGGGTTAAATTAAGGCTAGATTTAGGGTTATGGCTAATGTAAGTACCAGGGTTTTGATTAGGGCTAATTTTAGGGTAAGGGTTAGGGCTAGGTCTATTGTTAGGTTTAGGTATTGGGTTAGGGTCATGTTTAGAGCTAGGGTTAGTGTTAAGTTCAGAGTAAGTGATAGGGTTAGTTTTAAGGTTTAGCTTAAAACTCAAATTAGGGCTAAAGTTATGACTAAGTTTAGGGTTAGGGCTTAGTTTATATTAAGGGTTAGGGTTAGGTCCATTGCATGGTTTTGTTTTAGGGCTAGCGTTAGTGCTAAATTTAGGATTAGCCTATGGTTAGGGCTACTGTTAGGTTTCGGTTTAGGCTAATGGTTAGGGTTAGATTTATAGTTAGGGTTAAATATAGGATTGCTGCTAGGGCTATGAATAGGGCTAGCATTAGACCTATGGTTTGGGCTACGATTAGGATTGCAGTAAAGTATAGGGTTAGAACTAGGGTTAGGACTAATGTGATAGTTAGATTTAGTCTTTGGGCTAGGGTTAGAATTAAGGTAAGGCATAGGGCTAAATTAGATCTAAGATTAGGGCTATGGTTAGTGTTAGGGTTAGGCCTAGGTTTATGGTTAGGGTTATAATTAAGACTATGTTTAGGGCTTGTAAAAGGGCTAGAGTTTGTGTTAAGGTTAGGGCTAGTATTATGGATAGGACTAATATTAAGTCTAGGGTTATGCTTCTGAATAGTTTTGGGGTTAATTTTATGGCTAGGTATAGTGTAATGTTTAGCTATAGGATAAGAGTGAGGTTGAGAGTTAGGGGAATTATTAGGGTCACTGTTAGCGTTAAGGTTTGGTTTTGGTTTGAGTTTAAGATTAGGGCTCAAATTAGCATTATGGTTAGGGTTATGGTAATGATTGGATTATGTCTAGGGTTCAGGGTAGATTTAGGGTAATTGATAAGTTTGGGGATAGTGATATGTTTAGGTTAGGCCAAAGGTTAGCAATAGGGTACTGGTTATGTTTAGGGTAATTATACAGTTAGACTTAAGTTTAGGGCTTTTATTACGGTTAGGATTAGGTATTTTTTAGTGTTAGGGTAAGAGTTAGAACTACGGTTTGTTTAGGGTTATGTTTAGTGTAAGGGTTAGGTTCATAACTATGGTTAGGGCTAGGCTGGGAGTTAGTTTCAGGATAGGTCTAGGGATAGGATTACGGTAGGTTTTGGGTTAGGGTTAGGATTTGGGTTATTAAACCTAGGATTAGTAATAGGGTCAGTAAAAGTGTCAGGGTTAGTTTTTGGGTTTAGGATAGGGTTAGATCTAGATTGAGGGCAAGGGTAAGAGCTATTAATAGGGTTAGTGTTTTGGTTAGCCTAAGGACTAGGGATAAGTCTAGGGTTACACTTAGGTTTAGGGTTTTACTTAGTGTAAGGAATTGGTTTAGAGCTTGCATTAGGACTATGGTTATGGTTAGAGTTAGGGTTCAAGCTAAGTTTAGGGCTTGGATTAGGCCTAGGTTTTGTGTTAGGTTTAGGGCTAGGGATAGGGCAATGGCTAATGTAAGCACTAGGGTTATCATTAGGGTTAGTTTTAGTGTTAGGGTATGGGTTATGTTTAGTGTTAGGGTTAGGTTTAAGTTTAGGGTGGTATTTATAGCTAGAGTTTGTGTTAGGATGGGATTCTGGGTCAGGCTTAGTTTTAGGGTAAGAGTCAGAACTCAAATTAGGACTAGGGTTACTGTTAGTGTTTAGTTTAAAGTGAGGATGGTGTTTAGAGCTAGAGTGAGTGTTAGGATATGATTCTGGGTCAGGTTTGGTTTTAAAGTTAGGATTAGGGCTCAAACTAGGGCTTGGGTAGGTCTAGTTGTAGTGTTAGGGTTTGGTTTAAGTTAAGGTTTAGGGTTAGGGCTTATGCTCAGTTTTGTTTTTGTCCTAGGGTTAGGGTTAGACTAGTGTTCATGATATGCTTAGGCTTAGTGTTAGTGTTAAATTTGGAATTATGGTTAGATCAAAGTTTGGGGCTTGAACAAGGATAGGGCAAGAGTTATGGCTAGGTTTAGGGTTATGGAAAGGGATAGGGTTAGAACTAGGGATAGGGCTAGGGAGCGAGTTAACCTTAGGGCCAGGGTTAGGATTAGAGTTAGATGTAGGGCTAAATTAGGGCTAGGAATAGAGCTAGTTTTAGTGTTTATTTTAAGCCTAGTGTTAGGGTTAGGGTTAGGGTTAGGGTTCGGGTTGGGGGTTAGAATTAGAGTTTAGAGTTTAGGTTTAGAGTTAGGGCAAAGTTTAGGGTAAGGGATGGCTGTGTAGCTAGGTTTAGAGGTAAAGTGAGGGTTATAATTAGGGTTAGGGCTATGGTTTGGTTTAGGGTTATGATTAAGGCTAGGTTTAGGCCTAGAAAAAGGGCTAGGGGTTTTTTTGAGGGGTGGGATAGGGCTAGGATTAGTGCTAGGGCTAATTTAAGGTCCAGAATTATGGTTAATATAGTTTTAGGATAAGGATTTGGGTACATCTAGTGAAAGGTTTAGGTTTAGGGTTAGCGTCAGGTTTAGAGGTAGGGGTATTAATTATAAGGGTCAAATTCTGGGGTAGGTTTTGGGGTAGGTTCAGGTTTCAAGTTAGGGCTTGAATTAGCATTAGGATTATGGTTATTGTTATGGTCATGGATAGAGTTAGAAATCAGTTTAGTGTAAGGGTTATGGTTATGATTAGAAATAGGTTTTAGGTTATGTTATTGCCACGATTAGAGTTATGGCTAATGTAATTACTAGGGTTATGATTACAGCTAATTTTAGTGTTTTAGGGTTGATTTGCTGTTAAGATTAGGTTTAGGGTTATATTTAGACATTGTGTTAGTGTTATTGTCAGAGTAAGGGTCATGGTTAGTTTTATAGTTTTGCTTAAAACTCGAATTAGGGCTGGAGTTAGGGTTAGGTGTCGGGTTAGGGCTTTGTTTAGGTTAATGGTTAGGTAGAGCTTAGGCTTGGTTCGGCTTTAGGGCTAGGATAAGGGTTAAGGAAATTATTAGGATTAGTGTTAGGATTAGGGCTAGTCTTAGATTTAGGCTAAGGCTTCTATTTTGGGTTAAATTTAGAATAAGGTTTTCATCTAAGGTTAATGCTAGGTCTAAGATTAGTGCAAGGGTTAGGACTAGGTTTTGGGATAGGGTTAGGTTTATGGGAACAAATAGGATTAGAACGAGTGATAGGACCAATGTGAGATTTAGAGTTATTCTTAGGGCTTGGGTTAGGGTTAGGGTTAGTGTTAGGGCTAGGGTTAGAACTAGTTTTAGAATTAGCATCAGGTTTAGATCTAGTTATAGGCTTAGGCATCGAGTTAGCGTTAGTTTTAAAGTTAGGTTTTGATCTTGTGTTAAAGCTAAGACTGTGGATACGCTAATTGTGACAAAAGGGGTTAGGATTAGAGTTAGGGTTACTTTTAGGGTAAGAGATGTTGTTTTGTCTAGGTTTAGGGCTAGGGCAAGGGTTAGAATTACGGTTAGGGCTTAGTTAGGGTTAGGGCTATGATTAAGGCTAGGTTTATTGCAAGGGTGAGGTTTAGGGTTTGTGTTAAGTTTAGGGATAGTATTAGGGTTAAGGCTAATGTCAGGTCTAGGTTTCTATTTAGGGCTAGATTTAGTGTTAGTTTTATGGCTTGGTCCATTATAAAGATTAGGTTTAGTTTAATATTCAGGTTTCTATGTAGGGTTATTTTAAGGGTCAGGGTCAGGTTTAGGTTTTGTGTTAGGTTAGAATTTAGGTTTGGGGTAATAAAAGGGTTAGTTTTAGGGTTTAGGTTTCGTTTACTGTAATGGATAGGATTAGGGTTAGACCTAGGGTTAGCTTTAGGTTTAGAGTTATTGTTAGGGTAATGGGTTAGGTTTAGGACAATTGATAGGTTTGGGGAAAGCGATAAGGTTAGTGTTAAGCCTAGTGTTAGCAAGATGGTAAAGGTTATGTTTAGCGTAATGGATACAGTTAGAGATAAGGATAGGGCTAGGGTTATGGTTAGGATTAGGTCTTGTGTTAGGGTTAAGGTGAGGGTTATAACAAAGATTAAGTTTAGGGTTTTGTTTAGCATAAGGGTTAGGTTCTGACCTATGTCTAGTGCTAGGCTGAGACTTAGGTTTAGAATTACATATAGGATAGGATCATGGTAAATTTGGGTTTAGGGTTGTGGTTAGGGTTAGACCTAGGTTTAGTGTTAGGATCAGAATAAGGGTCAGGGTTTGGGTTATGGTTTGGGATAGTGTTAGAGCTAAAATGATTGCTGGGGTTAGAACTATATATAGAATTAGGGTTTTAGTTAGTCTAAGGAGTAGTGATAGGTCTAGGTTTACTCTTAGTTTTAGGGCTTCGCTTAGTGTAAGGGCTTAATTTAGATCTAGTATTAGGGCTATAGTTAGGGTTAGAATTAGTGTTAAAACTAGGTTTAGGGCTCAGTTTAGGGGTAGTTTTTGTGTTAGGCTTAGGGATAGGATTAGAGTAATGGCTAATGTAATAACAAGGGTTACCATTAGGGTTAGTTTTAGAATTAGGGTCAGGGGTAGTTTGAGTGCTAGTGTTAGGTTTAATGTTAGGGTGATATTTATAGCTACATCTTGTTAGAATAAGAATCACGGTCAGGGTTAGTTTGGGGTTTAGAATTAAGACTCGAATTAGGGCTATTGTTAATGTTAGTGTTAGGTTTAGGGTAAGATTTAGGTTTATATCTAGGGTTATTTTTAGGGTCAGTGTTAGGGTTAGGGTTTGGGTTAGGTTAGGGTTTAGGTATAGGGAAATGACAGGTTTTAGTGTAGGGTTAAGCCTAGGGTTAGCTTAAGGGTTAGGGTAATTGTTATGATAATGAATATGTTTAGACCTAAGATTAGGGTTAGTAATCTGTATAGGATTTGGGCTAGCTTTTGTTTAGGATTTGTTTTAAGTTTACGGTTAAAGCTAGGTTTAGGACTCAAATTAAGGCTAGATTTTGTGTTAGGTTAGGGCTATGGTTAAGGCTAATGCTAATATATGAAGTAGGGTTATGTTTAGCACTAGTTATAGGATAAGAGTAAGGGCTAGGTCTAATGTTAGGTTGAGGTTTACGGTGATGATGATGTTCAGAGCCAGGGTTAGTGTTAGGGTCAGAATCAGGGTCAGGGTTAGTATTCAAGTTAGGGTTAGGACTAGAATTAGGGGTATGGTTATGGGTAGGTGTAGGGGTAGGTTGTGGGTTGTGGTTTAGGTTAAGGGTTAGGGTTATGGCTATGGTTTGGGGTATTTTAGGGCAAGGGAAAGGGTTAGAATTAGTTTTAGGATGAGTGATAACATTAGGGTTAGTGTTAGATTTAGGTTTAGGCTTAGGGTTAGGGTTAGATTTAGAGTTAGGGTTAGATCTAGAGTTATGGCCAGCTCTATGAATAGGGCTAGGGTTCACCAAGGGTTAGGGCAAGGATTAGGGTTCTAGTAAGGGTTAGAGTTAGAACTAGGGTTAGGGTGAGAGTTTGAATTAGTCTTTGGGCTAGAGTTAGGATTAGGGTTAGGGATAGAGCTAAATTAGGGCTAAGATTAGTGCTAGGGTTAGTGTTAGGGTTAGGCCTAGGATTTGGGTTAGGGATAAAATTAGTACTATGTTTAGGGCTAGGATAAGTGCTAGGGTTTGTGTTAGGGTTAGGGCTAGGATTATGGTTAGGTTTAATATCAGGTCTAGGGTTAAGGTTAGAAATAGTTTAGGGTTAGGTTTATGGCTAGGTCTAATATAAGGATTAAATAGGGGAAGAGTCAGGTTTTAAGCTAGGGAAATTTTTAGGGTCACAGTCAGTGTTAGGGTTTTGTTTAGGTTTGAGGTTAGGTTAGGTCTCAACTTTTCATTAGGGTTAGGATTAGCATAATGGTTTTGTTAGGTTTAGGGTTCAGGGTAGATTTAGGGCAATTGATAGGTTTGGGGAAAGCAATAGTGTTAAGGTTAAGCGTAGGGTTAGCATTATGGCAAGGGTTATGCTTAGGGTAATGTATACAGTAAGAGTTAAGTTTAGGGATAGAGTCATGGTTAGGATTAGGTTTTGTGTTACAGTTAAGATGAGGGTTAGAACTAGGATTAGGTTTAGGGTTATGTTTAGTGTAAAGGTTAGGTTCTGAGCTATGGTTAGTTCTAGGTTGAGAGTTAGGTTTAAAGTTAGGTCTAAAAATTGGATTATGGTAAACTTTGGGTTAGGGTTGGGTTAGGGTGAGACCTAGGTTTAGTGTTAGGTTCAGAATAAGGGTCAGGGTTAGGGTTAGGGTTTTGGATAGCGTTAGAACTAAAATGAAGGCTGGGGTTAGCATTATTAATAGGGTTAGGGTTTTGGTTAGTCTAAGGACTAGGGATAGGTCTAGGGTTACTCTTAGGTTTAGGGGTTTGCTTAGGGTAAGGAATTTATTTAGATCTAGGTTTATGGCTAGGTTTAGGCTTAGAGTTAGAGTTAAAGGTAGGTGTAGGGCTCAGTTTATGACTAGTTTTTGTGTTAGGGTTAGAGCTAGGATTAGGGAAACGGCTAATGTAAGAACTAGGGTTACCATTAGGGTTAGTTTTAGTGGTAGGTTGAGTGCTAGGGTTAGGTTTAAGGTTAGGGTAATATTCATAGCTATGGTTCTTGTTAGGATGGAAGTCAGGGTCAGGGATAGTTTTAGGGTTAGTATTAAGACTCGATTTAAGGCTATTATTAATGTTAGTGTTTGTTTTGAGTTTAGAGTGGTGTTTAGAGCTAGGGTGAGTGTTATTATATGAGTCAGGGTCAGGATTAGTTTTAAGGTGAGGCTTAGGACTCGAATTAGCGCTAGATTTAGGTCTAGTTTTATTGTTAGTCTTTGGTTAAAGTTAAGGTTTATGATTAAAGCTATTGCTCAGTTTTGGTTTTCTGCTAGGATTAGGGTTAGGGCTAGTTTTGCAATTATCATTAGGGTTAGGGCTAGTGTTACTGTTAGGCTGAGGCTTAGGTTTAAGGTTAGATTTAGAGTTAGATTCAGGGCTGGGACTAACTTTAGGGCAAGTGTTAGGGCTATAGTTAGGTTTATGGAAATGGATAGGGATAGAACTAGGGATAGGGATAGGGCAAGAATTAGCATTAGTCTTGGGGCTAGGGTTAGGATATGGTTAGAGATAGAGCTAAATTAGGGCTAAGATTAGGGCTAATTTTTGTTTTTAGCTTTATCCTAAGGTTAGGGTTAGGGTTAGGTTTAAATTTAGGGTAAGGGATGACATTATAGCTAGATTTAGAGGTAGGGTGAGGGTTAGAATTAGGGTTAGGTATAGGGCTAGATTTAGGGTTATTATTAAGGCTAGGTTTAGGCTAGGTTCAGGGTTAAGTGTATTTTTTGGGTCAGGGCTAGGATTAGGGCTAGGCCAAATTTCAGGTCCAAAATTCTTGTTAAAGATAGTTTTAGGATAAGGTTGATGGCTATGTCTAGACAAAGGGTTAGATGTTGTTTTACGGTCAAGTTTAATGCCAGAGGTATTAACTCAAGGCCTGAGTTAGGGTTTGTGATAGGTTAAGGTTTAAAGTTTAAGCTTGAATTAGTTTTAGAATTAGGGTTAGGGTAATGATAGGGTTAGGTTTAGGATTCAGGTTAAGTTTAAGGTAATGGAAGGGTTATGATTCGAGATAGGGTTAGATTTATGCCTAGGGTTATCATTATTTTTGGGGTTAAGGCTATGGTAATGGATAGAGTTAGAGATCAGTTTAAGGCTAGATTTATGGTTACAATTAGGCTAGTGTTATGGTTACATTAGTTTTAAAGCTAGGGTTATGGCTCTCATTAGGGCTAAGTTTTTGGTGATGGTAGGGATAGGGCTAAGATTACAACTAATGTAAGTTCTATGTTTACAATAAGGGCTACTTTTAGGGTGTTAGTGGCAGGTTTAGTGTTAGGATTAGGTTTAGGGTTAGGGTGATGTTTAGAGCTATAAATGTTAGGGTCAGTGTCAGGTTCAGGGTTAGTTTTAAGGTTCGGCTTCCAACTCAAATTAGGGCTAGGGTTATGTCCAGTTGTAAGGTTAGGGTTTGGTTTAGGTTAATGGTTAGGGTTAGAGCTATGGCTCAGTTTGTTTTAGTGCTAGGTCTATGTTTAGGGCTCAATTTAGGATGAGTGTTATTGTTTTGGCTAGTGTTAGGGTTAAGCTTAGGCTCCGGGTTAGGGCTAGATTTAATGTTATGTTTTGCCTAAAGTTAGTGCAAGGAATAAGGATATGGCAAAGGTTAGTACTAGAGTTAGGACTAGGGTTAGGGTTACAGTAAAGGATAAGGTTAGAATAAGTGATAGGGCTAGTGTGAGAGTTATAGTTATTTTAAGGGCTAAGAATAGGGTTAGGTTTGGGATAGGGTGAAATTATGGCTATGGTTATGTTAGGGCTAGGGTCAGAGTTAGTTTTAGGCTTAGGTTTAGGCATTGAGTTAGGGTTAGATTTAGAGTTAGGTTTCAATCTAGGGTTAGAGCTAGGGCTAAGGCTAAGGCAAGGGTTACAATTAGGCTTAGGGTTAGAGTTAGTGTTTAGTTTAGGCTAAGGATGTGGTTATAGCTAGGTTTTGATAAAGGGCAAGTGTTAGTATTACAATTAGAACAAGGGTTGGGGTTAGGGTTATGATTAAGGCTATATTTAATTCTACAATGAGGACTATGCTTTGTTTTAGTGTTAGGGATAGTATTAGCCCTATGGCTAATGTCAGGTTTAGGGTTAGAGTTAGGGATAAATTTAGTGTTAGGTTTAAGACTTGGTCCAGTGTAAGGGTTAGGTTTTTGGTTACTTTCAAGTTTAGATCTAAGGTTATTTTTAGAATCAGGTTCAGGATTAGGGTTTGGGTTAAGTTAGTGTTTAGGTGCAGGGCTAAATTAGTGTTAGATTTAGGATTAGTTTAATGACAGGGTTAGGCTTAGGGTTTAGGTTTGGTTTAGTGTAATGTATAGGATTAGGTTAGGCTTAGGGTTATCAGAAGGGTTAGGGTTACTGTTAGAATAATAGATAGTGTTAGCCCTCAAGTTTAGGGCTAGGGTTCTGTATAGGATTAAATATAGTGTTGGGTTAGGTTTAGGTTTAAGTTTAGGTTTAAAGCTAGGTTTAGAACTTGGATTAAATCTAGGTTTTGGGTTAGGTTAGGGCTAGGGTTAAGACTAGCACTAATGTATGAAGTAGGTTTATGATTACAGCTAGTTATAGGGTTAGAGTTAGGTCTAGCTCTAGTTTTAAGGTTAGGTTTATTGTGATGATGATGTTTAGAGCCAGGGTTAGTATTAGGGTCAAAGTCAGTGTCAGGGTTAGTTTTTGGGTTAAGGTTAGACTATAATTAGTGATAGGGGTAGGGCTAGGTGTAGGGTTCGGTCTAGGGTCAGCATAAGTTTAAGGATTAAGGTTAGGGCTATGACTCGGTTTTGTTTTAGGGCTAGTATTAGGGTTAGGACTAGATTTAAGATTAGTCTTAGGGTTAGGGCTAGTGTAAGTTTGAGATTTAGGCTTAGGTTAAAAATTAGGCATAGGAGTAGTGTTATGGCTAGATTTATTCTTAAGGCTAGGGATAGATTTGGAGTTAGGTTTAGAACTAGGTTTTGAGATAGGGCTAAGTATAGGGCTAGGGTAGGGCTACGTTTAGGGCTAGGTGTATTGTGATGGTAAGGGATAGGGTTAGATTTAGTTATAGGGCTAGTATGAGAGTTAGAGTTTTTCTTAGGGCTAGGGTTAGGGATAGGGATAGGACTAAATTAGGGCTTAGATTAGGGTTAGGATTAGGGTTAGGGCTAGGGTTAGGGCTAGGATTAGTTTAAGGTTTAGGATTAGGTTTTGGTTTAGGTAAGGGATTGGAATATAGTGAGTTTTAGGACTTTGGTGAGAATTAGTGTTAAGGTTAGGGTCAACGTTAGGGTAATCATTAAATCGAGGTTCATGCCTAGGATGTGGGCTAAGTTTTGTATTAGGGTTAGGGATAGGATTAGAGCTATGGCTAAAGTCAGGTCTGGGGTAAGGTTAGGTATATTTTTAGGGTTAGGTTTTATGGCTAAGTCTATTGTAAATGTTAGGTTTCATGTTTGGGCCATGGTTAAAGCTATGGGTATTATTAGAGTCAGTGTCAAATTTAGGGTTAGGTTTAAGTTAAGGTTTAGGTTTAGAGCTCAAATTTGTCTTATGTTTAGGGATAGGGTAATGACACAGTTAGGTTTAGGTTTCAGGTTAGGTGATAGGTTAGGGCTATGGCTAATGTAAGAACTAGTGTATTGATTAGGACTAGTTTTATGGTTAATGCTAGGGATAGGTGTAGTTTTAGAGTTAGTTTTAGGGTTGGGGTGAAGTTTAGGGCTACGGTTAGTGTTAGTGTTAGGGACAGAATTCAGGTAGCATAATGGTTAGGATTAAAGCCAGAATTAGGACTTGGGTTAAGTCTAGAGGTAGGGTTATAGTTTGGGTTAGATTAAGGTTATTGTTAATGCTAGGTCTAGTTTGTCTTTAGGTCTAGAGCTATAGTTATACCAAGATTTTGGATCTAGAATGAATGCTAGGGTTAGGACTAGTTATAGAGTTAGGTTTTTATTTTAGGTTAAGGATTAGTGCTAAGAATATGATTAGCATTAAGGTGTGGATTTGCCCTAGGTAAAAAGACAGGGTTAGAGCTAGGGTTAGGACTAGAGTTAGAGTTAGATTTATGGTTAAAGGTTGTGTTAGGGCTTCGATTAGGGCTAGTTTTGTATTAGGGTTAAGGCTAGTGTTATGGTTATGGCTATTATAAGAAGTAGGGCTATAATTAGAGTTAGATTTAGGGTTAGGTTCAGGACTAGGTCTAGTGCTAGGGTTAGGTTTAAGGTTAGGGTGATGTTTAGAGCTAGGTTTAGTGTTTGGATATGAATCAGGGTCATGGTAAGGTTAAGGGTTAGGGTTAGGTTTCAAATTAGAGCTAGGTTAGGACTGGTGTAGTGATAGGGTTTGGTCTAGGGTAAGGGTTAGTGTTAGGAGTATGGCTCGATTCTGTTTTAGGAATACGGCTAGGGTTAGGCCTAATTTTAGCATTAGCATTAGGGTTAGAGGTAGTTTCAGGGTTTTGCTGAGGTACCCGGTTAGAGATAGTTTTAGAAATAGATTTCGATCTAGAGTTAGGGCTTGGGCTAAGGATTGTGCACATGTTACAACTAGGGCTAGGGCTTGGGTTATAACTATTGTAAGGGATAGGGTTAGAAGTAGAAATAGGTTTTATGTGAGAATTATAGTCAGTCTTATTTCTGGGGTTAGGATTAGGGTAGGAATAGGGCTAAATTAGGGCTAGGATTAGGGCTAGATTTACTGTTAGGGTTAGGGCTAGAGTTAGCAATATGGTTAGGGATAGGACTAGTGTTAGGGTTAGGGAAAGGGTTATGGTTAAAGCTATGTTTAGGGCTAGGAGGAGTGTTAGGTTTAGTGTTAGGTCTGGGTTAGGGTTATGGTTATTGTTAGGGTTAGGGTTGGGTTTCAGGCCAGTATTTTAATTAGGGTTAAAGTTAATTTTAGAGTAATGTATTGGATTAGATGTAATTTAGGTTTAGGATTAAGTTTAGGTTATGGTTAAATTTAGATTTCGGGATAAGTTTAGTTTTCATTAATGGTAACGGATAGGGTTAAATTTATGGAAAAGGTTAGGTTTAGGGTTAGGTCGAGGGTTAAGTTTATGATTAGGGTTAGGGATAGTGTTAGGCTTAGGTCTAGGGTTATTATTAGGATTACAGTTAGGGTTAAGGTAATGTTAGGGTTAGAACTAGAGTTAGTACTAGGGTTAAGGTTAGCATTAGGGCTAAGGTTAGGTTTATGTTTAGGAATAGAGCTAGGGTTATGTTTAGGTTAATGGTTAGGCTTTGAGCTAGGGTTATATGTAAGGTGAGGTTTAGGGTTAGGGCTAGTTTTAGGATTATGTTATGCTTAAGGTAGGTTTAGGCCTCAGATTAGGACTAGAGTTTGTTTTAGGTTTTGGCCCAGTGTTAAGGCTATGTGTAATGTAATATCTAGGGTTCTGATTACAGCTAGATTTAGGTTAGGGTTATGGCTATGTCTGTTGTTAGGTTTAGGTTTTGGGTTAGGTTCCGGTTCAGAGTTAGGTTTAGTGTTAGTGTTAGGGTCAGTGTTCAGATTACAGTTAGGTTTAACATAAAAGCCAGAATTATGACTAGAGTTAGGACTAGGAATAGGGTTAGTGTTTGCTTTAGGTTAAAGATTATTAGGACTAGGGTGCAGGGTTTTTTAGGTCTAGGTCTAGAGTTATGGCTATATTCAGGATTAGGCTTAGGTCTAGGGCTAGTGTTAGGATTAGGTTTAGGCATTAGTTTACTTGTAGGGCTAGTTTTAGTGTTTGGTTTAGAATTAGGGTCAGAATTAGACTGAGGGTTTGTGTTAGGGTAAGAATTTGAGTTAGGGTTAGAGCTAGAATGAGGGCTAGGGTTAGGACTAGTAATATGGTTAGGATTTGGATTAGGCTATGGATTGGGATTAGGACTAAGGTTAGCATTATGGATAGGGTTGGCTTAGGTTAAGTGATAGAGTTAGTGGTAGGGTTAAGGATAGGGTTAGGGTTAGGGTTAGGGCTTGGGATAGGTTTAGGTTTAGTTTTACTTCTAGGTTTAGGGCTCAGATTAGGGCTAGTTTTTCTGCTAGGTTTAGGGCTAAGGTTAGGGCTCTGGCTAATATAAGATCTAAGGTTATGATTACAGTTAGTAATTCATCCAGATTTAGGTAAGTGATATATTAGGGTTAGTGTCATATGTAGAACTAAGGTTAGTGTTAGAATATAAGTCAGGGCCAGGGTTCATTTTAGGACTAGGAAATGAATTAGAGATAGATGGTTATGGCTAGGTTTAGGGTTAGGGTTTGGTTTAGGTTAAAATTTAGTGTTAGGACAATGGCTCAGTTTTCTAAAAGGGATATGGCTAGGGTTATGGCTAGTTTTAGGATTAGTGATATTATTACATCTAGTTGTAAGTTGAGAATTAGGCTTAAGTTTAGGGTCAAATATAGAGTTATGGTTAGATCTAGGGTAGGGTCTAGGGCTAGGGTTAGGACTAAGGTTAGGGCTTGTGTTAAGCTTATTGTAATGGATAGGGATAGAACTAGAAATAGGGCTGGGCGAGATTTAGATTTAGTCTTAGGCCAAGGTTAGGAATAGAGTTAGGGTTAGGGCTAAATTACGGCTAGAATTAGTGCTAGGGTTATTTTTAGGGTTAGGCCTTGTTGAGAGGCACAGCTGAGTCAGAATGGCCCCTGGCATTTTGCCAGAAGTAATGGTTGAGAGGCAAGCCATTAAGATGATGCTGGGTTGATTCAATTGTATATAGACCCCTGATGTCCACCTGGGGCGCCCACTACTTTGGACTTCCCATAGAGTTTTTGCTGGGTTCCAAGCGTGAGTGCATGTGCAGCCCAGGGGAGGGAGATATACATTTCAAAAAAATAGTAAATTTGATACAATGCATTTTTGTTCCGTGTTGGTTTCATTCTGTTCCAGTTTTATTTTGTGTTATCTTTATAGTAGAAATATGGGATCAGAAATTAGTACAAAACAAACAGAAAAAGTGTTAAGTAAATTGTTAGGGATTCAGACTATGATTGAAAACATGGTAGATCAAGCAAAAGAGAAGTTCTCTTGAGCTAGTCAGACCCAGGAAGAAAATTTAAAGGAAGAAAGCTTAGAGGAGAAACAGCTATTGGGGGGAAGCTACAACAGGAGGCTGCTACTAACACTGTTCTATCACGAGAGGGCATAATTCAACCAGCAGCTCCATCTATGGAGATAGATGAGTGGCCCTCAACCCCTGTAGTTGATAGATGGAATCCTGAGACAGGACCTCAAAGATTAGCATGCCCTGTACTTGAGCAGGCAGGAAGGCAGTAAATTCACCGTGCTCTAGATTTCAAAACAGTGAAACAGTTAAAGGAGGCTGTAACAACCTATGGCCCTCAAGCACCCTTCACTGTAACCATGGTCAAATTCATTTCAAACTTGGCCATGACACCAGCAGATTGGGCTAGTATGTGTAAAGCTGTGCTAAATGAAACATAATATTTGTTATGGAAGGTTGCCAATGAGGATTTTTGCACGGAGATGGCTAGGCGAAATGAAGCAGCTGGTTATCCTCAGAGAAATCTAGATATGTTGTTAGAAAAAGGACCTTATGAGTGTCAGCTGCAACAAATTAAAAATGATCCTGCCATATATTCACAAATTGTTGCATATTTATTTAGGGCATGGAAGACTTTACAAGGACATGGAGATTTACAAGGTCAATTATCTAAGATAATACAAGAAGCTAAAGAACCTTATGCTGAATTTATAGAGAGGCTTATTCAAACAGCTACCAGAGTTTTGGGGGATACAGACCAAGCAATGCTATTAATAAAACTACTGGCTTATGAGAAGCAAATCGTTTCTGCAAGCAGGCCATTAGACCATGAAAACATGAAGATTTAAACACATATATTAAATTATGTAGAGACATTAATGAACAAGGGCAAGTCTTGGCAGCTGCAGTACAACAGGCTTTAAATGTCAGGCTGAAAACATGCTATAATTGTGAACAAACAAGACATTTTAAAGGGAGTTGCCCCATAGGAGGAGGGTGTAACAAAGCTAAGTCTCAAAGGAGTAGAAAACTGGGTATTTGCCCACAATGCCATACAGGGAGACATTGGGTTAATGAATGCCATTCTCAAACCACCCTAGAGGGTACAACATTATCTAAAAACGAACATGGACCAGGTGTTTACTCATGATATCATTGAGAAAAGCATCATGCTCCATTGCCAAAATCGGACAGGGGGGCCCAATGCTCCAGGACCCACAACCACAAATATATGGGGCACTGGAGAAACCTAGCAACACCATCAGGGTAGTGCCCAGGACACATTGTCCATTAAATCCCTCATCAGACAAACTAGAGGTAGTGCAGGGCTGGAGTTAGTACTGCACCTCCACCAGAGCAGTACTAACTCCAGAGATTGGAGTTCAAATCATTTCCACAGGGGTAAAAGGACCTCTTCCCCAAGGAACAGTAGTTTTATTATTGAGACACAGGTCTTCTACTCTAAAAGGACTTATGATAAGTCCTGGGGTAATGGATCCCGATTATGAAGGTGAAATAAAAATTATAGCCAGTTCTCCAAGAGGTATATAAGTAATACACCAGGAGATAAAATAGCAAAGTTATTAATAATACCCAGCCTGCATGATAAATTTTCCAGTAGTACTATAGAAAGAGGTACCAGGGGATTAGGCTCCCAAGGTGTAGATTGGGCTATGCTTTCTTTAAATTTAGATTCTCTCCCAATGCTAAAACTAAATATTCAAGGACATGAATTTAATGGGCTCCTGGATACTGGTGCAGGTCTTAGCATCATCTCTCTTCAAGAATGGCAAAGCATTTGCTGTTTCAACAAGCCACTCAAACACTTCGAGGCCTAGGAGTGGCACCTAATCCCCATAGAAGTGCAATGGTATTAGATTGGAAGGATCCTGAAGGATGTGAAAGAACAATACAGCCATATGTTTTGGATCATCTTCTTTTAAATTTATGGAGACGAGATGTCCTAGTTCAATTAGGTTTGACATTAACAAATAACATCAATCCAAATGTGTCCACTATTATGGCTAGACAAGGTTTTAGGAAAGGAAAAAGATAAGCAGTAAAAGGACAAAGTATAGTGGTGCCAATACAAATATATCAAGAAATAGATAGACATGGATTGGGTTTTCAGGAGAGGTCACAGACAATAAAAATTACTTGAAAATCAGAAAGACCAGTATGGTTTTCTCAGTGGCCCCTGACTAAAGAAAATATACAAGCAGCCCATGATCTGGTCAAGCAACAATTAGCGGAGGGAAATATACAACCTTCCGTATCTCCCCACAATACTCCTATTTTTCTCATCAAAAAGAAATCTGGTAATTGGAGATTATTGCAAGATTTAAGAGTCATTAATAATGAGATGGTTATTATGGAACCTGCTGAATCGGGGATTCCCCACTTGTCTTTTTTGCCAAAAACCTGGTATGTTTTAGCTATAGATATTAAAGATTTTTTTTAATTCCAATTCATCTTGAGGATAGTCCAAGTTTTGCATTTACTATCCCTGCCCTGAATCATGAAGATCCTGATCATAGATATGAATGGAAAGTACTCTCTCAAGGGATGGCTAACACCCCAACTATGTGTCAAAATTAAGTTAACAAATTAATCGAGCCACTTATAAATCAAAATCCTGAACTACAAATATTTCACTATATGGATGATGCATTATTAGCCCACAAAGATAAAAACACATTGCTAGAATGTTATGCCACACTTACAAACTTATTAAAAATTATAATCTATAGATAGCAATATATAAAGTACAATTAAATTTTCCAATTAATTATTTAGGAGTTCTATTATCCTCAACCATGGTCCAACCACCAAAAATTCAAACATTAGTAGATCAACTCAAATCACTTAACGACTTTCTAAAATTATTAGGAAGCATAAATTGGATAAGGCCTTATCTAGGCATACCATCAGGAGAGTTAGAACCTTTATTTGATATACTAAAAGGTCCATAAGATCCAAATTCACACCACATGTTAACACCTGAAGCAAAAAAGGCATTAAAAATAATTGAAACATATATGGAAATATGCATTTGGATAGAATTGATATAAGTTTGCCTTTATTATTTATTGTACTACCAACAAAACTATTCCTACAGGAGTACTTTGGCAAGAAGGTCCATTTTTGTGGATACATTTATCTTTTTCTCCCAACTCTCTTCTTACTAGGTATCCTGAGGCTGTAGGACAATTGATACTCAAAGGAATAAAAGCAGCAAATGGAATGTTTGGAATTTCTCCCAATAAAATTATTACTCCATATACTATGGATCAAATTGATGAGTTAGATAATGAGTTAAATACTTGGGCAATAATCATGTGTAAATCTACTGTTTCATTTGATAATCACTTACCATCTAATCGTTTGCTGTCTTTTGGTCTTTATATCCTGTACTTTTTCCAAAAATTACAAAAAAATACCCACCTACCATGAATGCTCCAAATATATTCACTGATGTGTCAAAAAATGGTACAGCAGCAGTAGTTACCCCTGATCAAACTTTTACATTTTTAGTACCCAAACAATCAGCTCAAAAGGTAGAGCTTATTGCAGTATTACAAGCTTTTGTGATGTTTAAAGATTCTGTATTTAATTTATTTTCTGATAGTGAGTATATATTTAATGCTATAGTATCCCTTGAAGATGCTGGTAAGATTTCCCCTTCCTCTACTGTTTTCTCTTTGTTTTCCACTATACAAAGTAAGTATAATCTGGGACCAAAAATATCCATTCTTTATAGGATATAATAGGACACATACAGAATTGTCTGGAGCACTTTGTTTGGGCAATGATTTAGCAGATAAAACTACACATGACATACATATTTTTTTTACTCTAGAAGAAGATACAAATTGTCATAAAAGGTTCCATGTCAATGCTAATACTTTACAAAAGCATTTTAAAATAACTAAGGAACAAGCTAGACAAATAATAAAACAATATCAAAATTTTTTGACTTTTTTACCACAAGTTTATCTTGGAGTCAATCCTAGAAGACTGATACCTAACCATATTTGGCAGATGGACATCATAACACTTGCCAGAATTTGTAAAATTAAAATTTTTGCATGTTACAGTTGATACTTCTTCCCGATTTTTGAGGGGCTCCCTTCATGCTGGAGAAAAAATTGAAGATATTATAGCTCATTGATTATAAAATTATACCACTTTGGGCTTTCCAAAATAGTTAAAAACAGATAATGGTCCTGGTTATACTTCTACCTATTTTATACAATTTTGCTCATCATTTGGCGTTACTCATATAACAAGAATCCCATACAATCTACAGGGACAAGGCATAGTTGAAAGACCTCATCAAACTATTAAAATGTACTTATTAAAGGAAAAAGAGGGAATTGGGAAGGGGTATATAACCCCCAAAAATAAACTTAAAATAACCCTTTTTACTCTCAACTTATTAAATTTGGATTCATCACGACATAGTGCTGCGCAAAGGCTTATGTGTCTAAAAATTCTACATAAACCTAAGATTCTTTGGGAGGATATTCTAACAGGACAATGAAAGGTCCTGACCCAGTAATTGTCTGGAGTCAGGGGTCTGTTTGTGTGTTTCCACAGGGAGATCAGCTGCCAATTTGGATTCCAGTGAGACTAACTAAAGAGATTTCTACAGACCAAAAAGAAGATGACTTTGGCTCAAATTCATAACAGCTGATATCCTTACATCTGCAACAGTGATTCTCCCACACCTGGAGCCTATGAATAATGAACACCATTAAGGCCTATTTCAAATGCATTAAAAATTTGGGGCTTGCTTGTGGGAATACCTTCAGACCCAAAAGGAAGGGATATCCAAAGAAGAGTCATACCCAGGTGGTAACCAGGATGCTTTTTTCAATATCTATTTTATTATTGCCTGTTCCCACATCATGAAGTTCTATTTTATTTTTTTAGCTCATACAAACCTGGGTTAATGTTTTCCTGATCAGTTATATTTTTTGACTGTGGAGTTTTTAAAAATTGCAATGGAGATTTTACCTGTGAAAAGCTACAAGGCCTTTACCATTATGTAATGTGTTGTATGTATTGTGAAATATTTGCACACTTCTGTTTTGCGTTTTATGTCTGTATGTGCATATGTCCATACATCATATATTAGGAGCACTCATGAAAAAATAGATCTAATTTTTTTCTATTCACATGATTTAAATGCTTTAATTTAAATTGGGTAAACAGCTGTTGAGGATTATTTTAATATGTGTACAAAAAAGGAGGTTAACAGATCTGTTTGTTTACTTTCACCTTTCCTTTTCATTATATTTAATAATTCTGTTCCGGACAATGTAAATTGTTCAGAAAATTGTTTTCTTAGGGCCTGATGGAATATTGCATATTTTTAGCCATTATTTCCAGCATTCCTATCTTCATCCCAGTGCCAGTGAAGACAAAGATAAAACCAAACTACAGCCTCTTTGATAGCTATCACAGTAAACTGTATAAACTGATGTATCAATAAATAATAACTTAACAAGTAATGCTCAGACAAGAAGTCGATTGACTTTGGAAGGAAATGGGCATATTAATGGATTCCTCTGCTTTGAACTGCTTGCAGAATTTGCCTGGACTATGTATCACTTGTATGCATTGTGAACTATCTGTTCGTGCAGCAAATTTTGGTACTGCTGGGGTATCTTTGCTGATGGTGTCATGGGTGGTACAATTTTTCCAAAAGAAACTGTTATTTGGCTTGGTGTTGTGGCATTTTGCATCCTCCTCCCTTCTGCTTGTGATAGTCTAAAATTTGGGGTCCAACAGAGGTGAGGCAAAGAACCTCACCCCCCCCACTGACACCAAGGCCAAATTTGGGAGCTAACGGAGGTGAGGCAAAGAACCTCACCCCCCACAGATGCAAAGGCCAAATTTGGCGATCAAGAGAGGTGAGACAAAAAACCTCACCCCTGCCACTGGTGCAAAGGCCAAATTTGGGGGCCAACAGAGTTGAGGCAAAGAACCTCACCCACCCCCACTTTTACAAAGGCGTATCCACTAGTATGGCTGTTGATGGACCGGTAGTCAATGACGGGTAAGATCCAATTGCAATGGTACCAACCTAAAACAGAAGGCTGACGCCTTGAGGTCAGCTCATCCGATGATGGGTAAGAAACATATGTAGTATTGGACAACCAAAGACAGGCATGGTCCCTAAGCCACATTGCTTATTGTTTAATTAAACAGAAGGGGGGAGATGTTGAAAGCCACAGCCAAGTCGGAATGGCCCCTGGCATTTTGCCAGAAGTAATGGTTGAGAGGCGAGCCATTAAGATGATGCTGGATTGATTCAATTGTATATAGACCCCTGCTGTCCACCTCAGGCTCCCGCTACTTTGGAGTTCCCCTTGAGTTCTGGTGGGGTTCCAAGAGTGAGTGCGTGCACAGCCCTGGGGAGGGAGTTCCGGTTGGTGTGTGGTGTGTTCCTGGAAGAGCCGCATGGTTGTTGTTTGGAAGAGTTCCTGGGTAGTGTGCATGGAGTGCTGTGGGAGTTCGTAAATAAAGTTTGTTCCTGCTTGAGTGGCTCTTGATTTGTGCCCAGCCAGACTGTGGCAAGGCCTATGGTTAGGGCTAGAGATATGATTAGTGTTAGGGTTAGGGTTAGTGATATGGTTAGGAGAAATAATGGGGTTATACCTAAGTTCAGATCTAGGGCAAGGGTGAAAATTAGAGATAAGGCTAGAGTTAGGGTTTGGGTTAGGATTAAGACTAGGTATAGGCCTAAGATGAGGACTAGTGTTGAGTTAGGGTAAGGGTTAGGATTAGGGCTGGGGTTAATTTCAGGACTGGGTTCATGGTTATTGTTAGTTTTAGGGTTAGGTTATGGCTAGGTCTAGTGTAAGGGTTAGGTTTAGGTTAAGGGTCAGATTTAAATCTAAGTGTATTTTTGGGGTCAGGGTTCGAGTAGTGTTTGGTTTAGGTTAAGATTTAGGGTTAAAGCTTGAATTAGCATTTGGGATAAATTTAGTGTCTGGTTTAGAATAATTCATAGGGTTAGGTTAAGGGTTCAGTTTAGGTTTAGAGTAACGAATAGGGTTAGTTTTAGCAATGGTGTTAGCGTTAGGCCTAGGGTTAGTATTTGGGTTAGCCTTATCTTTAGGGTAATGGATAGGGTTAGAGCTAAGTTTAGGGCTAGGATTATGGTTAGAATTAGGAGTAGGGTTAAGGTTAGGCCTAGGGTTAGTGTCAGGGTTAGGTTTGGAGGTAAGTGTTAGCATTTGAGCTAGGATTAGGGCTAGCGTGATGGTTAGGGTTAGAGTCAGGGCAAATGTTAGGGTTAGGGTTAGGGTTATGATTAGATTAAAATTAGAGTTTGAGCTAGAATTAAGATTAGTGCGAGGGTTAGGTTTAGGGTTAGGTCTAGGCTTATGGTTAGGGTTACCAATAAGTTCTAGGTTTAGGACTAGGATAAGGGCTATGGTTTTTGTGAGATTTAAGGCTAGCATTAGGGCTATGGGTAATGTAAGAGCTAGAGATGTGATTATGGCTAGTTTTAGGGTTAGGGTTATGGATAATTCTAGTGTTCTAGTTAGGTTTGGGTTAGGATAAGATTTAGAGCTAGGGTTTCTTTTAGGGTAACTGTCATTATCTGCTTAGCGTTAGGTTTGGGGTGAGGGTCATACTTAGGACTAGCATTGGGTCTAGGGATAGACTTGGTCTTTAAGTTAGATTTACATTTATTGTTAGGGCTAGTGGTTTTTGTTTAAGAATAAGGCTAGATTTATGCTCTATTTAGGATTAGGTTTGGTCTAGTGCTAGTGTTACTGTTAGGTTTAGCTATAGGTTTACCAGTAGGGGTATGGTTACGGTTCACTTTAGGGTTAGTGTTAGGTTTAGACCTAGGGAGGGTCAGAATAATGTCAGGGTTAGAGTTAGGTTTAGAGCTAGAATGAGGGCTAGGGTTAGGACTAGTAATAGAGATAGGGTTTTAGGTAGGCTAAGGATTATGGGAAAGACTAGGGTAGCATTAGGATTTGGGTTTGGCTTAGGGTAAAGGATAGGGTTAGAGGTAGGGTTTGGGTTAGTGTTAGGTTTAGGGTTAAACCTCGGTATAGGGCTTGGAATAGGGCTAGGATTTGTGTTAGCATTAGGGGTACAGCTAATGAAAGAATTAGGATTCTGATTAGGGCTAGTTTTAGGGTTAGCCTTTGGTCAAGGTTTAGAGCTAGGGTTACTGTTAGGGTCCGAGAAAGGGTCAAGGTTACTTCTAGGGTTAGGTTTAGGACTCAAACTAGGGCTACATTTAGCGCTAGGTGTAGGGTTAGGGTTTGGTTTAGGTTAAGAGTTAGGGTTAGGTTTATGGCTCAATTTTGTTTTAGGGCTAGGCTACAGTTAGTGTAGATTTCCAATTAACATTAGGGTTAGGGCTAGTGTTAGAGTTAGCTTTAGGCGAAAGGTTAGGGTTAGATCCATTTTTAGGGCTAGGGTGAAGGTTAAAGCTAGGGTTTGAGCTAGGGATAGAGAAAGGGTTTGGGTTATGGTACGGGATAGGTTTAGAACTAGGGATAGGGCTAGGGTGAGAGTTAGAGTTAGTCTTAGGGCTAGGGATAGTTTTAGGTATAGGGTTAGGGTTGAATTAGGGCTAGATTAGAGCTATGGTTAGTGGTAGGTTTAGGCCTAGGTTTAGGGCTAGAATTAAGGATAGCTTTAGGATTAGAGTAAGGTATGATGTTACAGCTACATTTAAGGCTAGGGCAAAGTATAAAATTAGGGTTAGGGCTAGGTTTAATGTTAGGATTAGGATTAAGGTTAGGATTAGGGATAAGATTAGGGCTAGGATTTGTTTTAGGTTTAGGGATAGGATTAGGGAAAGGGCTAATGTCAGGTCTAGGGTTGTGGTTAGGGATAGTTTTAGGGTAGGGATTATTGCTAGGTCTACTGTAAGTGTTAGGTTGATGGTTAGGTTCAGGTTTACAGCTAGGGGTATTATTGGGTCTGAGTAAGGGTTAGGGTATGGGTTAGGTTAAAGTTTAGGCTTAGGGTTCAAATTAGCATTAAGATTAGTGTTAGGGTTAGGGTAATGAATATGGTTAAGTTTAGTGTTAAGGTTAGAATTAGAGTAATAGACAGGTTTAGGGTTAGGGATAGAGTTAGGTTTAGGCCTTGATATATAGTTTAGTTAGGGTTATAATTAGGATAATACATTGGATTAGAGCTACAGTTAAGACTTGGGTTATGGTTAGGTTAGAGCTATGGTTAGGGTTAGGAGTAGGATTAGAATTCAGTTAAGGTTTTGATAAGGGTAATGGATAAGATTAGTGCAAGGGATAGGACTAGGATTATGGTTACGATTAGTGCTATGACTTGGGTTAGATTTCGGGTTAGTACAAGGTTTAGGTTTATGTTTATGTTTAGGTTAAGTGTTAGGGCTAAGGATTGGGTTAGGGCTAGGTTTAGAGCTAGGGTAAGGGCTCTGATTAGGTCTAGATTTTGAGTTAGGTTATGGGTATTTAGTACTATGGCTATTGTTAAAACTAGGGTTATGATAAGATCTAGTGTTAAGTTTAGCATTATACCTAAATCTAGTGTGTAGATTAGGTTTAGGTTTAGTGTTATGTTTTGAGACAGGGTTAATGTTACCGTCAGATTCAGGATCAGTGTTACTGTTCAAAGTTAGGGATAGACTCAGATTAGCGCTAGTGTTAAATGTAGGTTTAAGGTTAGAGTTTGTGTAAGGATTAGGTTAAGAATTAGGGGTACGTCTAGAGTCAAGCCTATTATTATGATTTGGTTAGGGTTAGGGTTAGTGCTTTATCACACTTTTGTTTTACAGCTAGGGCTACTTTAGGATTAGCAATAGTGTTAGTGCTAGTGGTATGGCGAGGATTAGTCTTACATTTATTGTTATGGTTAGATCTAGATTTAGGGCTATGGCTAGGTTTAGGCCTAAGTATAGGGCTAGTGTCAGGATTATTAACAGATAGAGATAGAACTAGGAATAGGGCTAGGTCGAGAGTTAGAGTTAGTCTTAGGGCTAGGGTTAGGGTTAGGTTTAGGGTTAGGGCTAAATTAGGGATAGGTTTAGGGCTAGGGTTAGTGTTAGGATTAGGGCTAGGGTTAGGGTTAGGGATAGGGGAAGTGATGGGGTTATAGCTAGGTTTAGGCTATGGCGAGGGTTACAATTAGGGCTAGGGATAGGATTAAGGCTATGTTTTGTGCTAGGATGAGGGTTTGTGTTAGGGCTAGGGCTAGGATTAGGGATAGGGTTTATGTCAGGTATAGATTTATAGTTAGTGTTATAGGTTTAGGTTATGGCTAGGTCTAGTGTAAGAGTTAGGAATATTTAAGGATCAGGTTTAAAGCTAGGTTTATTATTAGGTTCAGGGTCAAGGTAGGGATTGGTTTAGGTTAAGTTTTAGGATTAAGGGTTGATTTAGCTTTAAGGTTAGGGTTACTGATAGGGTAATAGAAGGATTAGGTTTAGGGTTCAAGTTAGATTTAGAGTAATACATAGGGTTAGTGTTAGCAATAGGATTAGCATTATGCCTAGGGTTAGCATATGAGGTAGGCTCATCTTTAGGGTAATTTATAATGTTAGAGGTAAGCTTAGGGCTAAGGATAAGGTTACAATTAGGGCTAGGGTTAGGGTTAGGCCTACGGTTAGTGTCAGGGATAGTTTTAGGGTAACTATTAGCATTTTACCTTGGGTTAGGTATTGGGCGAGGTTTAGGGTTAAAGCCAGGGCTAGGGATAGGTTCAGCGTTATGTTTAGGGTAAGGGTTAGAGTTTGAGCTAGGTTTAGGGCTAGGGCGAGCGTAGGATTAGGCTTAGGTCAAAGATTATGATTAGGGTTACAATAAGGGCTAGGTTTAGGGCTAGGGCGAGCGTAGGATTAGGCTTAGGTCAAAGCTTATGATTAAGGTTACAATAAGGGCTAGGTTTAGGGCTAGGATAAGGGCTAGGTTTTGTGTGAGATTTAGAGCTAACATTAGGGCTATGAGAAATATATGAGCTAGGAATATGTTTATGGCTACTTTTGGGGACAGGGTTATAGATATGTCTAGTGTTAGGGTTAGATTTTTGGTTAGGATAAGTCTTAAAGCTAGAGTTTGTTTTTAAGACAGGTTAATGGTTATTGTTAGGGATAGTGCTAGGTTTTTGTTTAGAACTAGGGCCAGATTTATGAATATATTTAGGATTATGTTTTGTCTAGTGCTAGTGTTACTTTAGGTTTAAGTATAGGTTTCCCAGTATAGAAAGTGTTAGGGTTCAGTTTAGTGTTAGGGTCAGGTTTATACTTAGGTTAGGGTTGGGGTCCTAATACGGATTAGGGTTAGGGTTAGGTTTAGATTTAAAATGAGTGCTAGGATATGATTAGTAATAGAGTTAGGGTTTGGGGTAAACTAAGGATTAAGTTTAGGCCTAAGGTAGCATTAGGGTGAGGGTTTGGTTTAGGGAAAGGGATAGAGTGTAAGGTAGGGTTAGGGTTAGTATTAGTTTTAGGGCTAGGGTTAGGGTTAGGGTTAGTTTTAAAAATAGCATTAGGTCTCAGATTCGGGCTAGAATTTTTGTTATCATTAGGGCTACGGCTAATGAAAGAACAAGGTTTCTGTTTAGGGTTAGTTCTACGATTAGCTTTAGGTCAAGGTTTAGAGATAGGGTAAGTGTTAGGGGCCAAATCAGGGTCAGGATTATTTCTAGGATTAGGGTTGGGACTCCAATTAGGGCAAGGTTTGGGGCTAGGTTTAGTTTTCCGGTTTGGTTTACGTTAAGGTTTAGGTTTATGGCTCGTTATTTGTTTTTTGTTTTTTGTTTTTCAATTTTTTCGGTTTAGGGTAGATTTAGGGCTAGTTTTCCAATTAGTATTAGGGTTAAAGCTAGTGTTATGGTGAGGTTTATAATAATTTTAGTTTTAGATTCAGGTTTAAGCTAGAATGAGGGCTAGGTTTAAGACTAGTAGTAGAGTTAGGGTTTGGGGTAGGCTGAGGATTAAGGTTATGACTAGAGTAGCATTAGAAAGAGGGTTTGGTTTAGGGTAAGGGATAGGTTTAGAGGTATGGTTAGGATTAGGGTTAGAGTCAGGGCTCGAATTAGGCCAGGATTTGTGTTAGCATTAGGGCTACGACTAATGAAAGAACTAGGATTCTGATTAGGTCTAGTTCTAGGGTTAGCTTTAGGGCAATGTTTAGAGCTAGGGGTATGGTTAGGTTCTGACTCAGGGTTAGGGTTATTTCTATGGTTAGGCTTAGAACTCAAATTAGGGCTAAGTTTAGAAATAGGTGTAGGGTTAGTGTTTGGTTTTGGAAAGGTTTAAGGTTAGGATTATGGCTCGGTTTTGTTTTAGGGCTAGGGTATTGTTTGGGCTAGTTTTCCAATTAGCATTAGATTTAGGGCTACTGTTAGGATGAGGTTTTGGCTTAAGGTTAGGATTTACAACCAGGATAAGGGCTAGGGTGATGGTTAAAGTTAGGGTTGCAGCTAGGGATAGTGCTAGGGTTTGTGTTATGGAAAGGGATAGGTTTTGATCTAGGGATAGGGATAGGGCAAGAGTTAGAGTTAGTCATAGGGCTAGGGATAGGATTTGGTTTAGGATTAGGGTTAATTTAGGGATAGGATTAGCTCTAGAATTGGGGTTAGGTTTTGGCTTAGATTTAGAGCTAGGGTTAGGGTTAGGGTTAGTGTTAGGTTTAGGGAAAGGTATGATTTTACAGTTATATTTTGGGCAAGGATATGGAATAAAATTAGGGTTAGGTCTTCAGTTAAGGTTAGGAATAGGATTAAGGCTAGGCTTAGGGCTAAGATTAGGGTAGGGTTTGTGCAAGGGTTAGGCCTAGGATTAATTCTAGGGCTAATGTCAGTCCTAGGGTTATGTTATGGTTAACAATAGTTTTAGGTTTAGGTTTATTGTCAGGTCTCTTGTAAGGTTTACCTTGAGGGTTAGGGTCAGGTTTACTGCTAGGAGTATTTTTAAGGTCAGAGTCAGGTTTAAGATATGGGTTAGGTTAAGGTTTATGGTTAGGGATAAAATTAGCATTAGGGTTAGGGTAATGGATATGGTTAGGATTTAGGTTCAGGTTAGGTTTAGTATAAAGGGTTAGAGTTAGGCCTAGGGATAGAATTTGGTTAAAGATATTGTTCAGGTAATGGGTAGGATTAGAGCTACAGTTAGGACTAGGGTTATGGTTAGGTTAGGGCTATGGTTATGGTTAGGGTAATGGATAAAATTATATCTAGGTTTAGGGCTAGTGTTATGGTAAGGAATAGGGTTATTTTTCGGTTTAGGTTTCAGGTTAGGACAAGGTTTAGGTTTAGGGTTAGGTTTAGGTTAAGTGTTAGGGCTAGGGATAGGGTTAGGGCTATGATTAAAAGTAGGATTAGGGCTCAGAATAGGGTTAGGTTTCAGTTTAGGTAAGGCCTAGTATAGGACTATGGCTAATGTAAGAACTAGAGTTATGATTAAGGCTAGTATTAGGGTTAGCATTAGGAGTAGGTCTAGTGTTGATGTTAGGTTTAGGTTTAGAGGCATGATTAGAATAGGGTTAATGTTAGAGTCAGAGTCAGGATTAGTGTTATTTTTAAAATTAGGGATATAGGATTCAAATTAGGGTAAGGTTTAAGGCTACATGTAGAATTAGGATTTGTGTTAGGATTAGGGTAAGAATTAGGCATAGTGCTAATGTTAGGTCTAGAGTTACGTTTAGGCTAGTATTAGGGTTGGGCCAATGGCTCAGGTTTTTTTTTTTTTTAGAGATAGGGCTAGGGTTAGGGCTAGTTTGGGGATTAATGATAGTGTTAGGGCTAGAAGTAAGGTGAGGTTTAATCTTATATTTTTATGTTTAGATCTATGTTTAGGGCTAGGGCTGTGGTTAGGGCTAAAGTCAGGGGTGGTGTTATGTTTATAATAACAGATAGGGTTAGACCTAGAAATGAGGCTAGGGTGAGCATTAGAGTCTTAGGGCTAGGGATAAGGGTGATTTTAAGGTTAGGGTCAAATTAGCGATAGGATTTGTGCTAGGGTTAGGGTTATTGCTAGGGCTAGCGTTAGTGTTAGTGTGAGTCTTAGGGATAGGGTTAGATTTAGAGAAATGGATGGGGTAATAGCTAGGATTAGGGATAGGGCAAGAATTAGAATTAGGGTTAGGACTAGGTTAGGGATTGGGTTATGATTAAGGTTAACTTTAGGGCTATACTTGAGGGGTTCTGTTAGGGCTATGGCTAGTATTAGTGGTAGGGCTAATGTCAGGTCTAGGGTTATTTTTAGGGATAGTTTTAGGGTTAGGTTATGGCTAGGTCTAATGTAAGGATTAGGTTTAGGGTAAGCGTCAGGTTTAGAACTAGGTGTATTATTAGGGTCAGGGTCCGGGTAGGGTTTGGTTTAGATTAAGATTTAGAGTTAAGGGTTGAATTCGCGTTATGGTTAGGGATAGAGTTAGGGTAATGGGTAGGGTTAGGTTTAGATTTCTGGTTAATTTTAGAGTAATTGATAGGTTTAGTGTTAGCGATAGGGTAGCATTAGGCCAAGGGTTAGCGTTTGAGTTAGGCTTATCTATAGGTTAATGTATAAGGTTAGAGCTAAATTTAGTGCTTGGGTTAAGGTTAGGATTAGGGCTAGATTTAGGTTTAGGCATAAGGTTAGTGTCAGGATTAGGTTTTGGGTAAGTCTTAGGGTATGAGCTAGAGTTGGGGCTAGGGTGATGGTTAGTGTTAGAATCAGGGCTAGAGTTATGGTCAGGGTTACAATTAGGGCTAGGTTTAGGGCTAGGATAAGGCTATGTTTTTCTGGTGTTTATGGCTAGCATTAGAGCTATCAGTTAGGCGTAGGGTTAGGGTTAGAGTTAGGGCCAGAATCAGGAGTAGTGTTCGGTCTAGGAATAGGGTTAGTCTTTGGGTTAGGTTAAGGGCTATTTTTAGGGCTAGTGCAAGGTTTTTGTTTAGGGCTAGGGCTACATTTATTACTATATTTAGTATTATGTTTGGTCTAGTGCTAGTGTTACTGTTAGGTTTACCAGGTTTACTGGTAGGGTTATAGGTAGAGTCCCGTTTAGGGTTAATGTGAGTTTGAGTTCTAGGGTTACTGTTAAAGTCAGAATAACAGTCAGGATTTGTGTTAGAGTTACAGCTAGAATGAGGCCTAGGGTTAGGACTGGTAATAGAGTTGGGGATTGGGGTAGGCTAAGGGTTAGGGTTAGGACTAGGTAACATTAGGTTGAGGGTTTAGCTTAGGGAAAGGGATCGGTTTAGAGGTAAGATTAGGGTTAGGGATAGGTTTAGGGCTAGGTTTAGGGTTAGGGTTAGTCTTATGGTTAAACCTAGGCTTAGAGCTTGGATTAGCACTAGGATTTGTGTTAGCTTTCGGTCTACGGCTAATGAAAAAACTTGGTTTCTGATTAGAGCTTGTTCTTGATTTAGCATTAGGGCAATGTATAGAGCTAGGTTTAGTGTTAAGATCCGAGTCAGGGTCAGGGTTATTTCTAGGGTTAGGGTTAGCACTCAAATTATGGCAAAGTTTAGGGCTAAGTTTAGGTTTAGTGTTTGATTTATGTTAGAGGTTAGGGTTAGGGTTATGGCTCAGATTTCTTTTAGAGGTAGGGTAGGGTTAAGGGTAGTTTTTCAATTAGCATTAGGGTAAGGGCTAGTGTTCGGGTGAGCTATAGGCTGAAGTTTAGAGTTATATCCATGTTTAGGACTAGGACAAAGTTTAGGGCTATGGTTGTGGCTAGGGATGGGGATAGAATTTAGGTTATAGTAAGGGATATATTTAGAAGTAGGGATAGGGCTAGCGTGAAAGTTAGAGTTAGTCTTAGAGCTAGGGATAGGGTTAGGTTTATTGTTAGGGATAAATTACAGCTAGGATTAGTGCTAGGGTTAGGGTAAGGTTTGATGTTTAGGACTAGGCCTAAGGTTTGTGCTAGGATTAGGGTAAGGTTTGATATTACAGCTACGTTTTGGGCTAGGTCGAGAGGTAAAATTAGAGATAGGCGTAGGATTAAGGTTATGGTAGGATTAAGTCTAGGCTTAGTGCTAGAATTAGGGCTAGGGTTTTTATTAGTGTTAGAATTAGGATTGGGGTTAGGGCTAGTGTCACGTCTAGGGATAGTTTTAGGGTTAGGATTATAGCGAGATCTATTGTAAGGGTTAGGTTGAGTGTTAGGGTCAGCTTTGCAGCTAGCATATTATTAGGGTCAGAATCAGGGTTAGGGTATCTGTTAGGTTAATGTTTAGGGTTAGGGCTCAAATTATCATTAGGATTAGTGTTAGTGTCAGGGTAATGGATATGGTTAGGTTTAGGGTTCAGTTTAGGTTTAGGGTAATGGACAGCCTTAGGGTTATGAATGGTGTTAAGGCTAAGCCTAGGAATAGAATTCTGTTAGGGTTATGGTTAGGGTAATGGATAAGATTAGAGCTACATTTAGGGCTAGGGTTATTGTTAGGTTAGGGCTATGGTTAGTGTTAGGCCTAGGGTAAGAATTCGGTTAGGGTTTTGTTTAGGGTAATAAATAATATTAGAGCTAGGATTAGTGCTGGGATTATGGTTAGGATTAGGGCCGTGGTTCAGGTTAAGTCAAGGTTTAATTTTTGGGTTAGGTTTAGGGATAGGGTTAGGGCTCAGATTAGAGCTAGGTTTTCTATTTGTTTTAGGACTAGGGTAGTGTTTGGGTTAGTTATTTTGGGTTAGGTTAGGGATAAGGTAGGACTACAGCTATTGTAAGAACTAGAGTTAAGTTTAGAGCTAGTTTTAGAGTTAGCATTCATTCTAGGTCTAGTGTTTAGATTAGGTTTAGGTTTAGGGTGATGATTAGAGATATGGTTAATGTCAGGGTCAGAGTCAGGATCAGTGTTACTAATCAGGGTTAGGGATAGGACTCAGATTAGGGCTAGGATTAAGACTAGTTGTAGGGTTAGGTTTTGTGTTAGGGTTAGAGTAAGAATTAGGGATAGGGTTAATGTCAGGACTAGCATTGCCGTTAGGCTAGGGTTATGTTAGGGCTATGACTCAGTTTGGCTTTAGAGCTAGGGCTAGTGTTAGGGCTAGTTTTTGGATTAGAGATAGTGTTAGGACTAGTGGTAGGATGAAGTTTAGGCTTAGAATTATTGTTATGGTTAGATCTAGGTTTAGGGCTAGGGCCTGCATTAGGGTTAAGTTTAGGGCTAGTGTTAGGGTTACATTAATGCATAGTGTTAGAACTAGAAATAGTACTGAGGTGCTATTAGAGTTATTCTTTTGGCTAGGGATAGGCGTATGTTTAGGTTTAGGGCTAAATTGGGGCTAGGATAAGTGCTAGGGTTAGTGTTAGGGTTAGGCCTAGGGTTAGGGCTAGGGTTCTCGTTAGTGTTAGTGTTAGGGTTAGGGTTAGATTTAGAGGAAGAGATGGTGCTATAGCTAGATTTAGATCTAGGGTTCGGCTTAGAATTTGATTTAGGGCTAGGGTTAGGGTTCAGATAAGGATTAAGGCTAGTTTTAGTGCCAGGACGAGGGTATGTTTTAGGGCTAGGGTTAAGATTAGGGCTAAGGCTAAAGTATGGTCTAGGTTCATAGTAAGTGGTAATTTTATGGTTAGGTTATGGCTTTTGGGTTAGAGTTAGGTTTAGCTACAGTTTAAGTTTAGGGATAGGTCGAGATTTAGTATTAGGATAAGGATTATGGTTAAAGTTATTGTTAGGTTTAGGTTTTGGGTTAGGGTTAGTGAAAGGGTTATGGATGGGTTAGGGTTAGTGTTAGTTGTAGAGTTAGGGTTAAGTTTTGTGTTAGGGTTAGTGTTAGGTTTATGGTTAGTGTTAGAGAATGGGTTAGTGTTAGGGTTAGGGTTAGGTTTTGGTTAGTGTTAGGAAAATGTTAGCATTAGGGTTAGGGTTAGAGTTAGTTTAAGTGTTAGGGTTAGGTTTAGGGTTAGGATTTGTTTTAGGGTTACTTTTAGGTTGAGGGTTTGGATTTTGTTAGGTTTAGGATTAGGGTTAGAGGTTTTGTTAGGGTTTGGTTTAGTGTTTGGGTGGGTTAGCATTATAGTAGGTTTAGGATTTTTTTAGTGTAGCATTAGGATTAGGATTATGGTTAGGGCTAGTGTTAGGGTTAGGATTATGCTTAGGGTTAATGTTATGTTTAGGGTTAGGTTTAGTGTTCAGGTTAATGTTTGGGTTGTGTTAGTGTTTGGGTTGGTTAGGGTTAGGTTAGTGTTAGGTTTAGGATTAGACTTAGGATTTGTGTTATTGTTAGGGTTTTATTTAGGGGTAGAGATTCAGTTAGGATTTTTGTTTGGGTTTGGGTTAGGTTTAGGATGCCTGTTAGGGTTAAGGTTAGTGTTACATTAAGTTTTAGGGTTAGGCTTAGGGTTTTTGTTAAGTTTAGTGTTAGGGTTAGTACTGTTAGTGTTGTGTTTTGTGTTAATGTTAGTGTTCTGGTTCGTGTTAGTGTTAGTGTTAGGGTTGTATTAGGATTAGTGTTAGGGTTAGGGTTAGGTTTTTGTTAGGTTTAGTGTTAGTCATAGAGTTAGGATTAGGTTTATATTTAGGTTTCGGGTTAGGGTTCTACTTCGGTTTAGGGTTAGGGCTAGGCTTAGTCTTTGTGTTTGTTGTAGTTTTAGGATTAGTATTAGGGTTAAAAATAGTGTTAGTGTTAGGGCTTAGGTCTAGGGTTAATATTAGGTTTAGGATTAGGATTATGGTTAGTGTTATGGTTATGGTTAGGGATAGGGTTAATGATAGCGTTAGCATTAGGGTTAGGTTTAGGATTAGTATTAGGGTTTGTGTTAGGGTTACAGTTAGTGTTCATGTTAGCATAAGGTTTATGATTAGCATAAAGGTTATGGTAAGGGTTATTTTTAGGTTTAGTGTTAATTTAGTATTGGGATTAAAATTAGGGGTAGTGTTAGTGTTAGAATTTTGGATAAGGATTGGTTTAGGGTTAGAGTTAGTTTTAGGGTTAGTGTTAGGGTTATGGTTAGTTTTAGGTTTAGGGTTAGGGTTAGGTTAAGGTAAGAGTTAGGGTGAGGTTTAGGTTTTTGGTTTGGGTTAGATTTAGTGTTAGGATAAGTGTTAGGTTTAGGGTTCATGTTTGTGTTAGTGTTAGGTTTAGGTTTAGACATAGAGTATGTGTTCAGTTTAGGTTTATATTTAGGATTAGGGTTACAGTGAGGATTTGGGTTAGGGTTAGGGTTAATGTGAGTATTAGGGTTAGTTTTAGGGTTAGTGTTAGTCTTAGGGTTAGGGTTAGTGTCAGTGTTTGAGTTTGTGTTAGGTTTAGTAATATGGTTAATTTTAGGGTTAGTGTTAGGGTTGGTGCAGTGTTAGGGTTAGGGTTAGGGTTAGGGTTAGTGTTAGGGTTAGGGTTAGAATTAGGAATAGTGTAATTGTTATGGTTAGGTTTTTTTAGGGTTAGCATTAGGATTAAGTTTCGTGTTAGGGTTAGGTTTAGGATTACAGTAAGTTTAGGATTAGTGTTAGTGTTAGGGTTAGAGTTAAATTTTGTGTTAGGGTTAGTTATAAGGTTAAGTTTAGATTTAGGGAATGGGTTAGTGTTAGGGATAGGGTTACATTTACAGTAAGTGTTAGGGTAATATTAGGGTTAGGGTTAGAGTTAGTTTAAGAGTCAAGGTTAGGTTTAGATGTAAGTTTTCTTTTAGGGTTCGTTTTAGGGTTAGGGTTAGGTTTTTGTTAAGTTTAGGGTTAGAGTTAGAGGTTTTGTTAGGGTTAGGTTTAGGGTTATGGTTAGTGTTTGGATTTAGTTAGGGTTAGGGTTAGGGTTAGCATTACAGTAGGTTTATCTTTAGTGCTAGGTGTAGCATTGGGTTTAGGATTATGGTTAGGGCTAGTTTAAAGGTTACATTTATGCTTAGGGTTAGTTTTAGGTTTAGTGTTATATTTAGAGTTAGGAATAATGTTTGGGTTAGTGTTAGGTTTAAGTTTAGGCTTAGTGTTATTGTTATGGTTAGGGTTACGGTTAGGGTTACAGTTTCAGTAAGGATTAGGTTTAGGGTTAGGATTAGTGTTAATTTTAGGGTTAGTGTAAGGATTAGGGTAAGGGTTTTTGTTAAGTTTAGGGTTATTGTTAATGTTAGGTTAGGTTTAAGTGTTGGATTAGGTTTAGGGATAGGGTTAGTTTTAGTGTTAGGTTTTGCATTAGGGTTAGTGGTCTGGTTAGTGTTATTGTTAGGGTTAGGGTTGGGTTAGGGTTAGTGTTAGGTTTAGTCTTAGGGTTAGGGATAGGTTTAGGTTTAGGGTTTAGTGTTAGGGTTAGGGTTCTTCTTATGTTTAGCATTAGGGCTTACTTAGGCTTAGGTTTACTGTTAGGTTTAGGTTTAGGATTAGGGTTAACAATAGTGTTGGTGTTACTGATAGGTATAGGGTAACGTTAGGGTTAGGGTTAGGATTAGGGTTAGTGTTATGCTTAGGTTTAGGGTTAGGGATAGGGTTAGTTTTAAGGTTCACATTAGGGTTATGTTTAGGATTAGTATTAGGGTTTGTGTTAGGGTTAAGTTTAGGGTTAGGTTTAGAGTTATGGTTAGAGTTAGGGTTAGGTTTAGTGTTAGGGTGAGGATTATGGTTAGGGTTAGAGTTTGCGTAAGGTTTAAGGTTAGGGTAATGGTTATAGTAAGGGTTATTGGTAATTTTAGTATTAGGTTTAATATTAGAGTTAGTATTGGGTGTAGTGTTAGTGTTAGAGTATGGGTTAATTTAGGGTTAGGATTTGTGTTAGGTTTAGGGTTATATTTAGGTTTAGGTCTAGGGCTAGGGTTAGTGTTAGGGTTAGGGTTAGTTTTAGCATTAGTGTTAGGGTTAGTGTTAGAGTTCGGCTTATGGTAAGGATTAGGGTTAGTGTTAGGATTAGTGTAAGGGTTAGGGTTTGCATTAAGGTTAGTTTTAGTGGTAGTATTAGGTTTAGGGTTAGTGTTCGTGTTAGGTTTACTCTTAGGGTTAAGTTTAGGGTTAGTGTTAGTTTTAGGGTTATGGTTAGGTTTAGTGTTAGTATTAGGGATAGTCTTATGGGTAGGGTTAGGGTTAGGGTTAGGGTCTGTGTTAGGTTTAGGTTTATGGTTCTTCTTAGGGTTAGGATTAGGGTTAGTTAAAACTAAGGCTTAGGCTTAGGTTTAGGGTTAAATTTGGAGTTAGTATTAGATCTAGCATTAGGACTAGGTCTAAGGGTTAGGGTTAGGGTTAGGGTTAGTGTTAGAGTTAAGCTAATGGACATATTTAGAAATAGGAAGAGTTAGATTTAGTCTTAGGGCTAGGATTATGGTTAGTTTTAGGGACAGGGCTAAATTAGGGCTTTAATTATGGCTAGAGTTAGTGTTCATCATAGGCCTAGCATTAGAACTAGAGTTTTTGTTATGTTTAGTTTAAGGGATGTTGTTATAGCTAGGTTTAGTGGTAGGGTAAGGGACGAAATAGAGTTAGGATTTGTGTTAGGGTTAGGTAATGAAAAAGGATAGGTTTACCACTAGGATGAGGGTTAGGTTTCTTGTAGGCTTAGGTCTGGAAATAGTGATAGGACTAATATCAGTTCTAATGTTACAGTTAGGGTAAATTTAGGGTTAGATTTGTGTTTAGGTCTAGAGTAAGGTTTAGGCTTCAGGTAAGGTCAGGTTTAGACATAGGTGTATTTTTAGGGTTAGGATCAGGTTTAGGGTTTGTTATAGGTTAAGATAAGAGATAGGGCTCAAATGAGTATTATGGTTTGGCTTAGGGTAATGGGTATTTTTAGGTTTAGTGTTCAGGTTAGGTTTAGGGTAATGAAGAGGTTTTGGGATAGCAATAGGGTTAGGGTTAGGCATAGAGTTAGCAATAAAATTAGGATTATCATAACAATAATATATAGGATTAGAGCTAGGGTTAGGGCTACGTTTATGGTTAAGACTAGGACTAGAGTTAGGGTTAGGATTTGGAAAAAGTCTAGTAACACTATCTTAGGGTAGGATTAGGGGTAGGATTAGGTTTCTGGTTAGGTTTTGAACTTGTTTAGTCCTAAGGCGAGGGTTCAGTTTAGTGTTAGGTCTAGGGTTAGAGTTATGGTTATGGTCAGGGTTAGGTTTAGGATTAGGTCTAGAATTTTCATTAATGTTAGGGTTAAGTTTAGAGTAATAAATTGGGTTAGATGTAAGGTTAGCTTTAGGGCTAATGTTGGGTTTAGGTTTAAGTTTAGTTTTAGGACTGGGTTTACTGTTGGGTTGAGGGTAAAGGTTAGGGTTTGAGCTAGAGTTATGGCTAAAGCAAGGGTTAGGTTGAGGGTTAGGTCTAGGCTTAGTTTTATGGTTTGTGTTAGGTTTTCGGTTAGAGTAATGGCTAGGGTTATCATTATGGTTAGGGTTAGAGTTAGGGTAATGGCTAGGGTTAGAGCTAGGGTTAAGTTTAGTATTGTCAGGGGCTAGAAGGAAATTTTCTTTCAAAGAATAGCCTGACATTTACAAGAAACAGCCCCCTGGAAGACATCCTGCCTGGGGGACATCCTGCAGCCATCTGTCTTCCTGAAACATCCTGCGATTATCTCACCTTGTGCAGACATCCAGCAACTGCTGATAAGAGAACTTCCCAATCCCCAGCATATAAATACCTCTGTGTGAAAAATAAAATTTTGCAGCTTGATTAGAGCTCCTTTCTTGCTGTCATCCTTCATGTCTCTTGTACCTTCATTCCTCCCTGCCTAGGTTCGCCGCCCTCGTTGATGTGTCCTGCCGGTCGGGACATTTGGTGCCCAACGTGTGCTCCAGCCTTTGACTGAGGGGAAACGCCGTCCTCTGGGAAGACTTGGCCAAGCAGAGCGAGTGATCACCTAGGCAGACACCACCGAGAGACAGATCCTGGAGGAGAGTGGGGACGACACACGGTGAGTGACCCACCATGGGACAAGCAGTCTCGTCACATGATTGGTTTTTGTCAGACCTTAAGGAGGCCCTCAAGACACAGGGAGCACGTGTTAAGAAAAAGGACTTAAAATTATCCTTTTCATACATAGGAGAATTGTGTCCGTGGTTTCCCCTTGAAGGGAACATTGATGGCAAAACATGGCTTAGAGTAGAAGACTGTTTAAAAGATTATTATGAATTTTTTGGCCCAGAAAAGGTGCCTGTTCCCATCTTTTCTTACTGGAACTTAATTAATTGAAATTTTTAAAAGTTCACCCTTTGACAATGGTACCTTAAAACTTGTCAGGATTGGGGAAGAGGCTATGCAAAAGACATCTCGTCCCTCTAGTTCCCTCTCGGCATGCCCTTCAGTTAGTATAGACATACATTCTTCTCAGTCTTCTAGGACCTTGGAAACCTTCCTGGTCCCCCTCAAAATCCCACCCTAATGAATAAGGCTCCATTGGTTACCAAATGCCTTTATCCAGTTTTAAATCCCAGAGACACATTAACCCCTGGGGAGAAGGCTACCTTGGAGAAGGAAGCAGCTTGCTACCATTCAGAAGACCCAACACCTCTCAGGACCCTGCCACAACCTATAGGACTTACACATCCACCTCCCTCCTATATCCCTCCTGCCTTTTGTGCTCCGTCCCTTCAGGGACCAACTTCCCCCTCAGATATTTTCCGCATTTCCCTTGCCTAACCTGGCTCCCTTGCGAGAGTCCCTTCAACATTGATGGGAACAGATCCAACTTTTAAAAGAATAAAGATCCCTTGACTCTGAGCTCCACTCATTAGTCTTAGGCATGGAGTCAACACGAGCTTGCCCAAGGTGGTCTAATACAAAGGCTAAGCCACACCATCGGCCTGTTCTCCTCTTCCCAGCCACCCACAGTCAGACAGGTAAGCCTGCCCAGAGTGAGGAAAAAGACTTAGAGGAGGATCAAGAGGAGGAAGCGGGGGAAACGGATCAAGGAGAGGAAGCAGGGGAAGGACAAGAGGAAGATAAAGACTCAGAGGATGAGGAGTTTATCCCTAGGCAGGAAGGAACCTAGAGTGTCTACAAAAAATTAAGCCTGTGTTTTCTTGAAAAACTTAAAAAGGCTTGTGCTCACTATGGCCCCACCGCACCTTATACATTGGCCTTACTATAAAGCCACAGTACACAATGGCTTACTCCTAATGATTGGAAATTTTTGGTCCGAGCTACCCTCAGTGCCAGAGACTTCCTGTTATGGAATGCAGATTTCAAAGAGCACTGTTGGGAAACTGCTCAAAAAAATTAACTAAGGCCTCCTCTAAATCCTGGACTTATATTAAGCTAGTGGGCAATGCACCTTTTGACAGTAACCCTAAACAGGCACGTTTCCCTGCTGGACTTTTGGCACAGATTCAGATGGCTGGTTTAGGGAGATCCCTCCCTCAAAAGGGCTCGGCTACCACTTCCCTGGAAAAACTTAGACAAGGGCCTGATGAGCCTTATAGCGACTTTGTTGCATGGCTAAACCTAGCCGCAGAATGCCTGCTTGGATCAAGCGAAAGCAAAAGCAACTTTGTAAAACATCTTGCCTTTGAAAATGCCAACCTGACCTGTCAGGATGTTCTTAGACCACATAAGGATAAAGAGGAACTTTCTGACTTTATTAGACTCTATGCCAGGGTGGGTGTAGCCCATGCCATGGGTCTCGCCATAGGTGCCACCTTTACCAAGGCCTTTCGCAATCCCTGAGCTCACATATCATCTCTTAATGCTGCCTAAATCCCAATTCCCGGATTTAGATACCAATACATTAGATATTTTGGAAACTACCTTCTCCTTGCTTAATAATTCCAAACCCACCCTTGCTGGTGATTGCTGGCTCTGCATGACAAGGGCAATAATGCCTATTGCAGTTGCTATTAATTCGATCATAGACAATGATAATACATGCCAAACCAGATTTCCTTTTAAAGTACAGCCTATAGGCACTTTTACATTATGTCTTTTAGGCGTGATGCAGAATAACACCTATGATATTGATGTTGGAGTTACTTCCTTTGGAAATTGCTCAAAAGTACAAAATTATTTCTTACCCACCCCACCTCTTTGGACCCCCAATGGCACAGTTTTTATGTGTGGAGGAAACTCAGCCTTTCCCAGGCTTCCAGCGAATTGGACCAGTGGCTGTGTTCTTGCCTTATTACTCCCTGATATAACTATTGTCCCAGGAGACGAACCTCTACCCATTCCTAGCCTAGACATGTTAGTCAAAAGAAACAGGTGGGCAATACAGGCCTTACCACTTTTTGCCAGCCTTGGAATAACAACTGCTGTGGGCACAGGTACAGCTGGCTTAGGAACGGCTATACATTCTTACCGTCGCCTGTCTCAACAACTTATACATGATGTGCAAACTCTATCAGGAATCATTAAAGATTTACAGGACCAAATAGACTCCCTGGCAGAAGTGGTCCTTCAAAACAGACGAGGCTTAGATTTGGTGACAGCTAACCAGGGAGGTATTTGCTTGGCCTTAGGGAAACGATGCTGCTTTTATGCCAATAAAACAGGCATAGTACACACTAAAATTAAGCAGCTTCAAGATGGTCTAGAAAAGAGATGAAGGAAACTATTTGAAAAACCCCTCTGGACTAGGCTTAATAGATTTCTACCCTACCTTCTTCCCCTATTAGGCCCTTTGTTAGGTTTACTTTTAATGGTGTCCCTAGGACCCTGCATTATAAATAGGCTGGTACAATTTATTAAAGAATAAATGAATATTTTGGCCTCTAAGCCCATACAGGTCCACTATCACCATCTGGAGATGGAAGACTGCACTGCCAATATTTAAAAGGATGTTGCACCCTTCTCACAGGCTTATTTCTTAAGTTTACATCCCCACAGATCTCTCTTTCTTAAATAAAATTATATTTATTCACATGAATGGAAATATATATCCATGCAAAAACCTGCACACCGCTATTTACAGAAGCTTTTTTTTTAATTGTCAAAATAAGTAGAAACCAAAATGAACTTCAATAGTTGAATATATAAACAAATGGTGGTGTATTCATATAATGTAATCTAATTGTGTGATTAAAAGAAATGTGCTATTATGATACAAAGAGACATGGTTGAAAGTTACATGCATTTAGTGAAATGATAAAACTATTCTAAAGAAGGTGCTTATTGTATAATTTCAATTATATGTCATTCTAGATAAGACAGAATTATAGAGACAGTAATGGGATCAGTGTTTCTCAGGAGCTTAAGGGAAATGAGGGTTTCACAAATAGTGCAGGGCATTTATAGGTCAATGAAGCTATCCAGCATGACACTGTAATATGACTTCATGCACTTTTCAGAACCCATTGACTTTACAAAATAAAGGGTTTACAAATACCTACACAAAATTAAACTATGGGCATTAATTAATAATTTTAAGTAAAATTTAGTCCAGCCATTGAAACTAATTCCCACACTAATGTTCAATGTTAATATTAAGGAAACTGTGTGAGAAGAGGTTATATGAGAATTTTTCATATTTTCTTTGTAAGTTTTCTAAAGAATGTCTATTAAAATATTTGAGTAAAAACTACATTGATATAGTCTTTATTATTTATCCAATGATAAAATTTCTCAAATGAATTATAGATTTTATATAGACCTATAACTATATAGGTATTTACAATATTCATATATAATATATTGTATAAACGTCTATACATATTAATATAAATTATTTATTGTACATGAGATTCTTATAACTTATGAGTTGTAATGGAATGAAACATTGAAAAATCACCCACACAATATCCTCCTAAAATTTATTATAATTGTTCTTACTAGCAAAAGACTAGTTAGAATCATTAATGCTAAGAATGACATATTACAAAATGCAAAATAATGTTCTACTAAAAGAATTGCAATAATTATTTTCATTTTTGAAATTGTCCAGGCATTTCTAAACATATGCTTGTTAATCTGGATTAAAATTTATATTTAATTTATATTAAAAGTTTAATTGTAGTACTTCTTGTTTTGGAGTGACAACTCACAGTTTTAGTATTTCTTATTTAAAATTTGGGAATCAGAAGAGCTTCTAAATATTTCATTTTGTAATCAATGGGAAAATTGTGTTTTTTGATAGTAGAAAGAATAATAGTATTGCCATATAATTCCCTTTTTGTAAATAAGTTTAATTTTATTATGAAAATCTAGCATGCATTATTTAAAGAAATATCATAAAATTTACTTCTGAGGTTTAAAAATATTATGTTCTTATTGCTTCAAGACTATTGCCCATGTTTTAAGACTTTCATGTATATTTTCAAAAAATTAATATAAATAATCTAATTTTTAAAAACTGAGCAAAATTTTGAAAGTCCAAAATTCATTAGGGGATATTTTATGTTGATATTTAATACTTTGAAATTTTAATTCTTACTTTATAAGACGGCTAAGTTGTCTGTGTACTTATGTCTATCTTCCTACTATCCATATACTTGTAAACTTTTAAAGAATATCATAGAGACAAAATTATATGACGTAAGATTGAAGTTCTAACAATTCAAACTCAAGTTGTTCCATCATTAAAAAAAATATTTGTTAATTGATGCTTAAAATTATTCTAATGCCATATATTTAATTCATAGTTAATTCATGCTTTCTGTTTTAGTTATAGAATTGATTACTTATAACTCTTCAAGATTTCAAAAGCATATTATGTCAATGACATTATATTTTAAAGAACAGAGCCATCATTTGTTCTAAAAAAGTGTTTTTTAAATTCATGAAAATAATTTACATTTAATTGAATTAAGACATCAATAAAATATATGATTAAAATCTCAGTAGTTTTTAGAATTTCTCATAGAAGAAAATTGATATATGTGCATATCCATGTTTATTGCAGCAAGAATCACAGGAGTCAGTTTATGGAACCAATCTAGGTATCCATCAATAGAAGAATGGAAAACAATAATGTTTCCCATACATATTCCATGAAGTGTATTCAGCCATAAAGATTAATGGCATGCCATTAGCAGAAAAAAAAAAATGATGGAACAGGAAAGGCATCATGTTAAGTGAAATAAGCTGGCTCAGAAATGCAAGGATCACATATTTTCTCTCCTAAGTGGAAGCCAGATAGAAAAAAAAGTGTATGTGCAGGGAAACCAGTGGAGTAGAGGAATAGGATCAAAGGGTGGGGAGAGGAATTAAATTGGTCAAATTATGTTTTGTGCATGTGAAAAATGCCACAAGGAGACCCACTATTTTGTATATGGTTATACACTAATAAAAATATTTTAATAAAGAAATTTACCCATTCAGAAAGAGGAATAGACTTATACCACCCTGCCGGTAACACATGAACATTTAACCAGAGAGACATTTGTTGTTTTAAAAAGACAACAAATTAGATGAAGCAGGAAAATGCGCTCTCTCTCTCTCTCTCTCTCTCTCTCTCCCTCCCTCCCTCCCTCCCTCCCTCCTTCCTCTCTCTCTCTTTACATAAAATGTGATTTTTTAAAAAAAAATCTCAATATCATTTGTTCATATTTGATTTTAAACAACAAATATTTCTGGAGGCTTTATTTAATGAATGATCTTTTCTAGAATTCTAGATATTGTTCAGTGAAAAACAGTAGACACTGTATATCTTTTAAGCTTGATAGATTTTGTTCTTAAAACATTTCTTGAATACTCAGCAGAAAAGTAAGATAAAGTGACTAAAGTTATACTACTTATCACTTAGGTATGAGCCCAACTGATTAGAGGGTCATTTCCAAAGAACTATCATTCATAAATTAGTTTTGTAAAGTGGTACTTCTTTATTACTAAAATCATTAATTACTCATCTGAAAGTAATAATACTTTGCATTTGTGAAATACTTTATGCTCTTCAAAGTGATTTTGCATGCATTATCTCATTTGATGCTGAAGGAAGGAGTCTGTTCATTGAGCTGTCCACATGGAGTGGGGAAATCAGAGTACTCAGCCATGACTAATGTCCCCTCAATCCAAGGTGAATATATAAGTGGTGGAGTTCTATCTATAATAAGGGAATAAAAAACAACATCCTCTGTTTTATTAGAATAAAAGTTATGGGAATGGGCCCACTGCCCTCTCAAAGCCCTCTTCATGATCCTTTCTTCCCATGTTAGTTACTGTCAGAACAGAACTCACCTACTTTATTACAATAGATCAGATCCATTATTCTTTATTTTATTCTTATTTAAGTATTGAGAGGCAAACACACAAAATAGTGAAATTGATTATTTAAATCTAAAGCCTTTACTGAAGCCTAATTCCCAACCTAGTAGAAAAAAGGACTATAATTATTGGACATTTTCATAGATCATAAGCTAATTCTTGAAGTATTTTCTGTAATGCTAAGTAGTAATTTGTTTTTTTTTATGTTGCTAAGAAAAACTCTTCTACCCGAAAAAAAATGGATTTCATTTTAAATATGCATCAAATTTACTTCTTTATGTAAAGATTTGGTACATGCTGACCACTATTTCAATCTCTGATTTATTCTAACAAATAATGTGGCAAAATCTCAACAACAGGTAAGGGCTCTGTACTTGAATGAGTGAGGGTTAGAATAAGGGTTATGGTTATGGTTAGTGTTAAGGTTATGAATAAGGCTACGTTTAGCACTAAAAGAGGAGATAGGGATTTTTTATTGTTGGGCTAGGATTAGGGCTAGGGATAATATCAGGTCCATGGTTTTGGTTAAAGGTAGTTTTAGTGTTAGGTTTATGGTTACCTGTTGTGTAAGGGTTAGGTTTAGGGTTTGGGTCAGGTTTAGAGCTAGAGAAATTTTTAGGGTCAAGGTCTGAGTTAGGGTTTGAGATGGGTTAAGATTTAAAGTTAGGGCTCAAATTAGTATTAGAGTTAGTGTTAGGATAATAAAGGGTGAGGTTTAGGGTTTAAGTTTTTTTTATGTTAATGGATAGGTTTAAGTTTAGGGATAGGGTTAGGTTTAGGCTTATGGTTAGCATTAAGGTTACGTTTATAGTTATGGCAATGGATAGGGTTAGAGCTAGTGTTAGGGCTACAATTATGGTTATGATTATTGCTAGGGTTAGGGTTAGGATTAGATTTAACACTTGAGTTATGGCTCAGATTAGGGCTAGAAATTGGGTTAAGTTAGTGCTATGATTAGTGTTATGGTCAGAGTCAGGGTCAAAGTAAGTTTTAGGATTAGGGCTGGAGTTACTGATAGGGTTCAATTTAAGGTGAGGGCAGTGTTTAGAGCTAGGGTGGCTCTTAAAATATGAGTCAGGGTCAGGGATAGTTTTAAGGTTAGGGTTATGACTCAAATTAGGGCTAGGGTTACATTTCAGGAATCAATTAAGTTTAGGGTGGTGTTTAGAGCTAGGATGAGTGTTAGGATATGAGTCAGGGTCAGAGTAAGTTTTAAGGTTAGAGTTAGGACACAAAAAAAAGCTAGGGTAGGTCTAAGTGTAGTGTTAGGGTTTGGCTTATGTTATGTTAAAGGGATAGGGTATTGCTCAGTTTTGTTTTAGTCCTAGGTTTAGGGTTAGTGCTAGTTATGATTAGCCTTAGGGTTAAAGCTAGTGTTAGTGTTAGGCTTAGGCTTTGGGTTAGGATTAGATTTGGAGTTAGCATTAGATCTAGGGTTAGGGCTAGGACTAAAGATAAGGCAAGTGTTAGGGCTAGGGTTAAGGTTACGGTAATGGATATGTTTAGAAATGGGGATAGGTCTAGGGCGAGAGTTAGATTTAGTCTTAGGAGTCGGGTTATGGTTAGTTTTTGGGATAGGTCTAAATTAGGGCTAGGATTAGGGCTAGAATTTGAGTTTAGTGTAGGCACAGCATCAGGACTAGAGTTATGGTTATGTTTTGGGTAAGGGATGTTGTTATAGCTTGGTTTAGAGGTAGGGTCAGGGTTAGAATTATAGTTATAGCTATGGTTCAGATTAGGGTATGATTAAGGCTAGGTTTAGGGCTAGTATAAGGGTTAGGGTTTTTTGTAGGGTTAGGTCTAGAAGTAGCACTAGGAATAATGTCAGGTCTAGTATTACAGATAGGGGTATATTTAGGGTTATGTTTGTGTCTAGGTCTAGTGTAAATGTTAGGCATAGAATAAGGGTCAGGTTTAGACCTAGGTATATTTTTAGGAATAGAATCATGTTTAAGGTTTGGATTAGGATAAGATTTAGGGATAGGGCTCCAATGAGCATTAGGGTTAGGGTTGGGGTAATGGATAGTGTTAGGTATATTTGTTCAGGGTAGGTTTAGGGTAATGGTGAGGTTTCAGGAAAGCAATAAGGTAAGGGTTAGGGATAGGATTAGCATTAGGATTAGAATTATCATAAGGGTAATAGATAGGTTTAGAGCTAGAATTAGGGATAAATTAATGGTTAAGATTAGGGCTTGATTTAGGGTTAGGTTTTGGGTTAATGCTTGTAACCCTAGCTTAGGGTAGGGTTAGTGTTAGGTTTAGATTAAGGGTTAGGTTTTGAGCTAGGATTATTCCTAGGTTGAGGGTTAGGTTTTGTGTTAGATCTAGGTTTAGGATTATGGTTATGGTCAGGGTTAGGTTTAGGGTTATTGCTAGGGTTTTCGTTAGGTTTAGAGTAATAGATTGGGTAAGATCTAAGGTTAGCTTCAGAGATACGTTTAGATTTAGGGTTTAGTTAAGTTTTAGGGCTGGGTTTACTGTTGGATTTAGGGTAAGGGATAGAGTTTCAGTTAGGATTAGGGCTAAAGAAAGGTTTAGGTTTAGGGTGAGGTCTAGGGTTAGGTTCATGTTTTGTGTTAGGGTTTCAGTTTTGGTTATGCCTAGGGTTATTATTATGGTTAGGGTTAGAGTTAGGGTAATGTATAGGGTTAGAGCTAGGGTTAGAGTTAGGGTTAAGGTTAGGATTAGAGCTAGGGTTATGGTTAAGGGTAGGTATAGGGCTAGGTTTATGTTTAGGGTAAGGGTTTTTCTTTGAACTAGGGTTAGGACCAAGGTGAGGGTTAGGGTTAGGGTTAGGGTTAGAGCTAGGGTTAGGGTGAAAATCTTCTTAGGGTAGGTTTAGGCCTCAGATTAGTGCTACATTTTATGTTTGGTTTAGGCCCAGGGTTAGTGTTATGGGTAATGTAAGATCTAGGATTCTAATTACAGCTAGTTGTAGGGTAAGGGTTATGGCAAGGTCTAATGTTAAGTTTTGATTTTGGCTTATTGTCAGGTTTAGAGCTAGGTTTAATTTTAGTGTCAGAATCAATGTTCAGGTTAGAGTTAGTGTGAGAATGAAAGCCAGACTTAAAACAAGGTTAGATATATGGGTAGTGTTAGTGTTTGCTTTAGGTTAAGGGTTATTTTTAGGTATAGGACTAAGTTTTTGTCTAGGGCTAGAGTTATTTCATAGAATTAGAATTAGATTTAGATTTTGGGCTAGTGATAGTGTTAGCTTAGGTATAAGGTTTCTGGTAGTGCTAGTTTCAGGGTTTGGTTTCAGATTAGGATCAGGTTAAGACCTATTTTTAGTGATAGGGTCAGAATAAGGGTGAAGTTTAGTGTTAGGTTTTGGGTTCTGGTTAGAGCTAGAATGAGGGCTAGGGTTAGGATTAGTAATAGAGTTAATGTTTTGTTTAGGCTAAGGATTAGGATTAGGACTAAGATTAACATTATGAATAAGGTTTGGCTTAGGTTAAGGGATAGGGTTAGAGTTAGGATTAAGGTTATGTTTAGTGTTATGTTTTGAGCAAGGATTAGGGTTAGGGTTAGGTTAAAATTTAGTGTTAGGGCTTGGAATAGTGCTATTTTTTTTGTTAGGGTTAGGGGTAGGATTGGGGCTTTGGCCAATGTACGAACTAGTGTTATGATGAGGGTTAGTTTAAGGGTTAGGGTTTGGACTAGGAATGGTGTTAGTTTAGGGTTAGGGTGATATTTAGATCTAGAGTTAGTGTTTGGATAAGAGTCAGGTTCAGGGTTACTTTTAGGCCTAGGACTCGAATTAGAGCTAGAGTTATGGCTAGTTATAGGGGTACAGTTTGGTATAGTGTAAGGATTAGGGTTAAAACAATGGCTCGGTTTTGTTTTAGGGCTAGGGTTAGGGTTAGAGCTATTTTTAGAATTAACAATAGTGCTAGGGTTAATGGTATAGTGAGGTTTAGGCTTAAGTCTAGGGTTAGATTTACAGTTATGGTTAGATACAGGGTTAGGGCTATAGCTAGGTTTAGGGATAAGGTTAGGGCTAGTGTGAGGGTTACGGTAACAGATAGGGTTAGAAATAGAAATAGCAATATGGTGACAGTTAGTCTTATGGCTAGGTTTAGTGGTACGGTTAGGGTTAGGGCTAAATTAGTGCTAGGAATAGCGTTTGGGTCAGTGTTATGGTTAGGTCTAGGGTTAAGTTTAATGTTAGTGTTAGTTTTAGATTTAGTTTTAGGGGAAGTGATGGGGTTATATCTAGGTTTACGGCTAGGACGAGCTTTAAAATTCAGCATAGGGCTAGGGTAAGGGTGAGAGTTAGAATTAAGGCTAAGTTTAGTGCTAGGATGAGGCTAATATTTGTGTTAGGGTTAGAACTAGGATTAGGGCTAGGGCTAATGTCAGGTCTAGGGTTATGGTTAGGGATAGTTTTAGGGTTAGTTTTATGGCTAGGTCTAGTGTAAGGATTAGGTTTCGTGTAGGGGTAAGGTTTAGGGCTAGGTTTATTATTAAGTTCAGAGTCGGATTACGGTTTGGTTTGAGTTAAGGTTTAGGGTTAGGGTTCGAATTAGCATTAGGGTTAAGAACTGACTTCACAATTAGGGCTAGTTTTATGGTTAGGGTTAGGGTGAGGTTTAGCATTAGAGTAATGGATAGGGTTAGGTTTACTATTCAAGTTAGGTTTAGAGTAATGTATCGGGTTAGTGTTAGGGATAGGGTGAAGATCTGGCCTAAGGTTAGCATTTGGTTTTAGCTTATGTTTCGGATAGTGGATAGGGTTTCTGCTAGTATTAGGGCTTTGGTTAAGTTTAGGATTAACACTAGATTTAGGGTTAGGCATAGGATTAGTTTTAGGGCTGAAGTTATGGTTAGGTTAAGTGTTAGGGGTTGAGCTAGGGTTAGGGCTAAGGTGAGGGTTAAGGCTAGTGTCACGGCTATGATTAGGGTTATGGTTAGGGCTGGGATTAGCATTAGGTACAGGATTATGTTTAAGGTAATTGATAAAGTTAGATGTAAGACTTGGGCTATGGTTACAATTAGGATTAGCGCTAGTGTTAGGGTTAGGGTTAGGGATAGGGTTGTGTTTAGGGTAAGGGTTAGAGTTTGGGCTAGTGTTATGGCTAGGACAATGTTAGGGTTAGGGTTTGGGCTAGATTTTGGCTTATGGGCTAGGTTTTTTATGAGATTTATGGCTAGCATTAGGGCTATGGGTAATGAAAGATACTGGTTTATGGTTATGGCTAGTTTTAGGGTTAGGGTTATGGATACGTCTATAGTTAGGGTTAGGTTTTATGTTAGGTTAAAATTTAGAGCTAGGGTTTGTGTTAGAATAAGGGTGAGTTTTCAGGTTAGCATTGGGTTGAGGGTTAGGGCCAGAATTAAACTAGATTTTTGTCTTGGGGTAGGGTTAATCTTTGCATTAGGTAAATGGTTATTGTTAGGGCTAGGGCTAGAATTTGTAGAGTTATGGCTATATTTAGGATTAAGTTTAATTCTAGTGTTTGTATTATCGTTAAGTTAGGTGTAGGTGGTAAACTTAGGTTAGGTTTAGGGATAGTGTTAAGGTTTGGTTAAGAGTTAGGGTCAGGCTTAGACCTAGGGTTATTTTTAGATTTAGAATAAGTGTCAGGGTTAGGATTAGGCTTTGAGACAGGGTTAGAGATAGAATGAGGCCTCGGGTTAGGACTAGTAATACAATTAGGGTTTGGGGTAGGCTAAGGATTAGGGTTAGAACTAGGGTAGTATTAGGGTATGGGTATGACTTAGAGTAAGGGATAGGGTTAGAGTTTTGTTTATGGTTAGGACTAGATTTGGATTTAGGGTTTGGGTTTAAGCTATAGTTAGTGCTCAGATTAGGGTTACATTTTCTGTTAGGGTTCAGTCTATGCAAAATGTAAGAACTGGCTTTACAATATAGGCTAGTTTTATGGTTAGGATAAGGGCTAGGTCTAGTGTTTGGTTTACGTTTAGGGTTAAGGGGATGTTTAGAGCTTGGGTGAGTTTTAGGGTCAGATTCAGGGTCAGTATTAGTTGTAGGGATAGGCATAGGACTAGGTGTAGCATTAAGAATTGGTTAAGGTTAAGAGTTTGGATTAGGGCTATAGCTCACTTTTGTTTGAGAGCTGTGGCTAGGGTTAGGGCTAGTTTTCAATTTAGCTATAGGGTTAGGGCTAGTGTTAGGGTGAGGTTTAGGGTTAGGGTTAGATTTAGAGTTAGAGTTAGAACTAGGTTTAGGGCTATGTCTATCTTTAGGGCTAGGTTTGAGATAGGGTTAGGGCAAGGCTTTGGGTTACGGTAAGGGAAAATATTGAACTAGAGATAGGGCTACGATGAGAGAGTTAGTCTTGGGGCTAGGGATATGATTAGGTTTAGGGTTAGGGCTAAATTAGGCCTAGGATTAGAGTTAGGGTTAGCATTAGGGCTAGGCCTTGGTTTAAGGTTAGGGTTAGGATTAGGTTTAGGGTATGGTATAATGTTATAGGTAGATTTAGGTTTAGGGCTAATGTTAGAATTATGGTTAGGATTGAGGCTAGGTTTACTGCAAGGATTAGGGCTATGGATTTTTTTAGGCATAGGGCCAGCATTAGGGTTTGGTCTAATATCAGGTCTGGAGTTTTTGTTAGGGATATTTTTAGTGTTAGGTTTATGGATTGGTATAGTGAAAGGGTTAGGTTGAGTGTTAGGGTCAGTTTTAGAGCTAGGGGTATTATTAATGTCAGTGTCAGGATCAGGGTTTGTTTAGGTTGAGGTTTAGGGTTAGGGCTCAAAATAGTTTTAGGGTTAGATTTAGGGTTAGGGTAATGGATATGGTTAGGGATAGGTTTAGACTTAATTGTTTAGACTTAGGTTTAGGTAATGGATGGGGTTTGTGTTATCAATAGGTTTAGAATTAGGCCTAGGGATAGCATTTGGGTTAGGCTCATGTTTAGGTTAATGGATAGCTTTAGGGATACGTTTATGGGTAGAATTATGGGAGAGGTTAGGGTTAGGGTTAGGTTTAGGCCTAGGGTTAGTGTTAGGGTTAGGTTTAGGGTACATGTTAGGGTTTGATGTATGCTTAGGGCTAGGGCAAGTGTTAGGTTTAGTGTCAGGTCTAGGTTTAGGATTAGTGTTAAGTTTAGGGTTAGGGTTAGCATTAGGGTTAGGGTTATGTTTAGGGTAATGGATAGAGTTAGAGGTCGAATTTGGCCTTTGTTATGATTAGGATTACGGATAGGTTAGGGTTAGGGTTAAGGTTAGGGCTAGGGTTATTTTTATGGTAAGGGTTAGGTTTGAGCTAGGTTTAGGGCTAAGGTGAGAGTTAGGGTTAAGTTTAGGTTAGTGTTACACTTAGGGCTAGGGTGAGCGCTAAAATTAGGGCTAAGTTTTGTGTGAGGTTTAGGGCTAGCATTAAGGCTTTTGGTAATGTAAGAGTTAGGTTTAGGGTTATTGTTAGGTCTTGTGTTAGGGTTATGGCTAGATTTTTGGTTAGCATAAATTTTTGAGCTAGGGTTTTTTTAGGAGAAGGGTCTTTGTTTGTGTTAGGTTTAGGTTTATTGTTGGGGCCACAATCAGAGCTAGTGTTAGGTGTAGGGGTAGAGTTAGTTTTGGGGTTAGGTTAGGGGTTATTGTTAGGGTTAGGGCTAGGTTTTACTTTGGGGCTAGTACCAGATATATAGCTAGATTTAGGATTAGGCTTTTGTCCAGGTCAAGTGTTAAGGTTAGGTTTAGGTATAGGGTTACCCATAGGGCTAGTGTTAGGGTTCTGTCTGGGGTTAGGGTAAGGTTTCAATCTAGGATTAGAGTTAGGTTCAGAATAAGGGTCAGGGTTAGGGTTAGAGTTTGGGTTAGGCTTCGAGCTAGAATGAGGGCTAGGGTTTGGATTAGTATTAGAGTTATGGTTTGGGGTAAACTATGAATTAGGGTTAGGACTAGGATAGCATTATGTTGAGGGTTTGGCTTAGGGTAAGCAATAAGTTTAGAGCTTGGATTAGGGCTAGTGTTAGGGTTATGGCTTAAGGTTAGGGTTAGGTTTAAAGCTAGGTTTAGGTCTCGGATTAGGGCTAGGTTTTCTGTTATTACAGGGCTGTGGCTAATGTAAAAATTGGTATTATGACTAGGGCTAGTTTTAGGGTAAGAGTTAGGGCTAGGTCTAGTGTTCAGTTTAGGATTAGGGTTAGAGTGATGTTTAGAGCTAGGGTCAGTGATAGTGTGTGAATCAGGTTCAGGGTAAGTTCTAGATTTAGGGTTAAAACTCAAATTACGGCTAGGTTAGGGCTAGATATAAGCATAGGGTATGGTTTAGGTTAAGACTTAGGGATAAGCCTATGATTCGGTTTTGGTTGAGTTCTAGGGCTAGGATTAGGGCTAGTTTTCCAATTAGCATTAGGGTTAGGGCTAATGTTAGGGTGAGGTTTAGGCTTAGCTTTAGGGTTTGCTTTAGAGTTAGGGTTAGGTCTAGGTTTAAAGCTTTGGTGAATGTTGGGCTATTTTTCTGGGTTAGGTTTAGGTCTGGGGTTTGTGTTATGGTAAGGGATAGGTTTAGAACTAGGGTTAGTTCTAGGGTGAGAGTTAGGGGTAAGGTTAGGGTGAGGGTTAAATTAGTTCTAGGATTAGTGCTAGGGTAATGGATAAAGTTAGGGCTAGAGATAGAATTTGGGTTATCCTAGGGTTAGCATTAGGGTTAGGGTTATGGTTAGGGTAATGGATCGGGTTAGAACTAGGGTTAGGGCTAGAATTACGGTTAGAATTAAGGCTAGGGTTTAGTTTAGGTTTAGGGCAAGTGATAGTTTAAGGGTTAGGTTTAGGGTAATGTTTGGGGATATGATTAGGGTTAGGGTTAAAACGAGGTGTAGGGCTCGAACTAGGGATAGGTTTTAGGTTAGGTTTTGGCTAGGATTAGGGCTACAGCTAATGTATGAACTACAGTAATAATTAGGGCTACTTTTAGGGTTACAGATAGGGATATTGCTGGTTTTATGGTTAAGTATACTTTTAGGGTGATGTTAGAGCTAGGGTTAGGTTTAGGGACAGAGTAAGGGTCAAGGTTCGTTTTAGAGTTAGGGTTTGGGCTATGGGTCTTTTTTTTCTTTTTTTAGGTCTAGGACTAGGTTAGGGCTAGTTTTAGGATTAGTGTTAGAGTTAGGTCTCTTGTTCATGTGAGGTTTAGGCTTAGGTTTAGGGTTAGATTTACAATTATGGTTTTATCTATGTTAGGGCTAGGTCTAGTTTTAGTGCTAAGGTTAGGGCAAGTGTTAGGGTTATGATAAAGAATAGAGTTAGATCTAGAAATAGGGCTAGAGCGACAGTTAGATTTTGTCTTGGTGCTAGTGTTTGGTTTAGAGTTTAAGCTAAATTAGGGCTAGGATCAGTTCTAGGATTAGTGTAAGCATTAAGTCTAGGCTAAGAGTTAGGGTTAGATTTCGGAGAAGGGATGGGGTAATAGCAAGGTTCAGAACTAGGGAAAGGGATAAAGTTAAGGATAGAGTTAGAATTACGTTTTGGCTTAGGATCTGGCCAGTTTTAGGGTAGAATTTCGGCTTGCATTTGTGTTAGGGTTATGGCAAGAATTATGGCTAGGAGTAATATCAGGTCTAGGGTTATGGTTAGAAATAGTTTTATGGTAAGGCTTATGGCTAGGTCTAGTGTCAGAGTTAGGTTTAGGGTAAAGTTCAGGTCTGGAGCTAGGGGTATTATAATGGTCAGCATCAGGTTTTGAGTTTGGGTTAGGTTGAGGTTTAGGGTTAGGCCTCAAATTAGTATTAGATTTAGAGTTATGTTTAGGGTAATGAATAGGTTTAGGTTTAAGCTTCAGGTTAGTTTTAGGGTTCTGGTTAGGTTTACGTTAATGAATAGGTTTAGAGTTAGGTCTACGTTTACCATTAGATTTATGATTATCATTAGGGTAATGGTTAGAGTTAGAGCTATGGTTAGGGCTAGAATTATGTTTAGGATTGGGGCTAGAGATAGAGTTAGTGTTAGGGTGTAGGCTAGGGTTAGGATTTGGTATGAGTTAGGGTTTGAGGTAGGGTTATTGCTAAGGCAAGGGTTAGGTTTAGGGTTAGGTCTAGAATTAGGGTTAGTATTAGGATTAGGGTTAGGGTTATCATTGGGGTAAGGGTAGTGGACAGGGTTAGATCTTGGGTAAAGCTTAGGGATAGGTTTAGGTTTAGGACCAGGGTTACTGTTAGGTTTGGTGTAACTGTTAGGGTTTGAGCTAGGTTTAGGACTAATGTAAGGGTTAGGTTTATGGTTAGGTCTGGATTTAGGTATTCAATTAGGTTTAGAGTAGGTTTAAGGTAAGGGCTAGGGTTATCATGAGGTTTATGGTTAGGGTTAGGGTAATAGGTGGGGTTAGATCTAGGGTCAAGTATAGGGTTATATATAGAATTACTGTTAAGGTTAAGTTTTGGTTTAGGGTTCAGGTTTGATCTAGGATTAGGTTAAGGATAAGGGTCAAAGATTGAATAAGTGTTAGGACTAGGTTGAGGCTTCAGGTGAGAATCAGGTCTAGGGATAGAGTTAGGGTTAGGGTCATGGTTATGTTTAGTATTAGGTTTAGAGTTATGGTTACGGTAATGGATAGAGTTTGAGCCATGTTTTGGGCTATGTTTATGGTTAGGATTAGGGCTAGGATTAGGGTTAGGGTTTGGCCTAGTGCTATACTTGGGTTAAGGATTATGGTTTGAGTTGTAGATAGGGCTAATGCTAGGTCAAAGGTTAGGTTCAGCATTAAGTCTAGCGATATGACTATGGTAGGTTTAGGGTTAGGGATCTGGTTAGTGCTACGGTTATCATTAGGGGTAGGATAAGGATTAGGGTAATGGATATGGTTAGATGTAGGTTTATGTTTCGGGTTAGGGTTAGATTTAGTTTTATGTTTAGTGTGAAGTCTATGGTTATGTTTAGGTTTATTTTACAGGTTTCCGTTAGAGCTAGGGTTAGGGCTATGGCAAGTTTTAGGTTTAGGGTTAGGTCTAGGGTTAGTTTTCCAGTTAAGGTTAGGGTTAGGGTTAGGGTTAGGGTTACTTCTAGGGTTATTGATAGGGTTAGGTTTAGAGTTAGGGTAATGTGTAAGTTTAAAGCTAGTTTTAGGGATAAGGTTAAGTTTAGGGTTACAGCTAGGGTTAGGGTTAGAGTTAGGCAAAGATCTAAGTTTATATTTAAGTTAAGATTTAGGCTTTGAGTAAGGTTTAGAACTAAGGCAAGGGTTAGGGTTAAGAGTAGGGCTAGGGTTAGGGTTAGCGTAACACTTAGGGTTGGTTTAGGCCTAGGATTTATTCTAGGTTTTGTGTTAGGTTAAGGCATAGGGTTAGGGTAATGGGTAATGTAAGAGCTAGGATTATAATTAGGGCTAGTTGTAGGGTTAGGTTTTGGCTAGGTCTAGTGTTAGGTTTAGGTTTTTTGTTAGGGTCAGGTTTAGAGATAGCTTAGTGTTGAATGTAGGGTCAGTGTTCAGGTAACAGTTAGAGTTTAGGTTAAATCCAGAATTAGGACTAGGTTTATGTCAAGGTGTACGGTTAGTCTTTGTGTTAGGTTAAGGGTTATTGTTAGGGCTAGTGCTAGGTTTTTTTTTAGGTCTAGGGCTAGAGTTAAGACTAGATTTATGATTAGGTTTAGGTCTAGGGTTAGTGGTAGGGCCAGGTTTATGTATAAGTTTAATTGTAGGGCTAATGTTGGTGTTTGGCCTTGGGTTAGGGTAAGGTTTAGACTTAGTGTTAGTGTTGTGGCTATTATAAGGGTAAGGGCTTGGTTAGGGTTTTGGATAGCTTATAGCTAGAATGAGGGCTAGGGTTAGCGCTATTTATAGGGTTAGGGTTTTGATTAGCCTAAGAATTAGGGATAGGTCTAGGGTTACCATTAGGCTTAGGGTTTTGGTTATGATTAGGGATAGAGTTAGAGCTAGATTTAGGGATAGGGCTAGGGTAAGTGTAAGGTATGATTTTACAGCTAGGTTTAGGGCTAGGGTGAGTGCAAAATTAGGATTAGGGATAGGGTTAAGTGTAGGGTTAGCATTAAAGCTAGTGTTAGGCCTAGGATTAGGGCTAGGGATTTTGTTAGGGTTAGGCTAGCATTAGGGATAGAGCTAATTTCAGGTATAGTTTTATGGTTAGGGATATTTTGGGGGATAGTTATATTGCTAGGTATAGTACAAGGGTTAGGATGAGGGTTAGGGTCAGGTTTAGAGCGAGGGGTATTATTATGGTCAGGTTCAGTGCTAGGGTTTGGTTTAGGTTAAGGTTTAGTTTAAGGTTTAGGACTCAAGTTAGCATTAGGGTTAAGGTTAGAGTTAGGATAATGATATATTTAGGGTTAGGGTTCAGGTTAGGTTTAGGGTAATGGATAGGTTAGGGTTAGGGTTAGTGCTAGGATCAGGCTGAGGGTTAGCAATAGGGTTAGGGTTAGGGTTAAGGTAATGCATAGGGATAGAGCTAGAGTTAGGGACAATGTTGTTGTTAGGGTTTTGGCTTTGGTTAGGGTTAGGTTTAGGGTTAGTGCAAGGATTAATTTAGGGTTAGGTTTAGGGTAAAGGTTAAGGCTAGGTTAGGGTAGGAGTTGGGGTTAAAGCTATGGTTGGGTCTTGAATTAGGGCTAGGTTTTGGTTATGTTAGGGTTCTTGCTAGGGATATGGCTAATGCAAGAACTAGCGTTACTATTATGCTTGGTTTTAGGGTTGCATTTAGGACTAAGTCTAGTTTTAGGATTAGGATTAGTTTTAGGGTGATGTTTTGAACTAGGGTGTGTGCTAGGGTCAGAGTCAGGGTCAGAGTTCATTTTTGTGTTAGGGATAGGACTCGAATTAGGGGTATGCTTGGGCTAGATATAGGGTTTTGATTTGTTTAGGTTAAGGGTTAGGGTTAGTTCTATGTCTCAGTTTTGTTTTAGGGCTAAGGCTAAAGTTAAGAGTAGTTTTATGATTAGCATAATGGTTATTGCTTCGCATAGGTGAGTTTAGGCTTAGGGGTAGATTTAGAATTGTGATTAATTGTAGGGTTAGGGCTATGGCTAGGGTTAGAGATGAAGTTAGGGATAGTGTTGGATTATGGTAAGGGTGAGGGTGAGAACTAGGAATAGTACTAGGGCAAGAGTTAGAGTTAGTCTTATGACTAGGGTTAGGGTTAGTGTTAGGGATAAATAGGGCTAGGAATAGGTCTAGGGTTGGTTTTAGGCTTTTGACTAGAATTAGGGCTATGTTTATGATTAGGTTTAGGGTTAGTTTTTGGAGAAAGGATGCCTGTTTGATTTCCACCTCCATTTCCATTTACCCAGAGGGGTCAAAATCAAGTGAAACATTAAAATACAAAGTGTTCATGATAGCGAAGTATTGAATTGAGAAGAACATACCTTGGGAAAATACTAAGGGTTGATTAAAGATGACTCCTGTTCAGTATCAAATAAATTTGAGAAAAAAAAAACTCTCACACTAAAATTACCTCTAAACCTCGCCCAAGCCCTAAACCTAAAACTAACCCTAACCCTAAGGTGATTAGAGAACCAGTGATGCTAGAATTCCCTCACTTGGGGAACCTTGTGGGGCAAGCTAAGTGATGAATCAAACAAATCTGACAAAATAATTATGGGAGATATTTCAGTAAATTCATATTTTTCTGTTTTATCCTATATGACTCTTAGATAATTTTTTTGCATGCTTAAGCTTAGGTCTATTTTCACAAGGAACACGCCAGAGTCCCCACAGAGAACTGATTGAGTGGGTAATGTTTCAAGAGGTTAGCACAAACTATGTTTGATTTTCAGTTCCATTAACTTATCCATATAGGTCAAAATGAATTAAAATCTTAAAATACAAAATGTTCCTGACAGCTAAACTGTGGTTGGAGAAAGCATAAACCTGAGGAACAGAGTAAATCTAGATAAAAGATAAATTCTTCCCAGTATCAAATAATTTTGAGTAAAACTAACTCTAACCCTAACACTAGCTCTAATCCTAGCTCTTTTCCTAACCCTAACTTTTTTATGGAACCTTTAATTGTATAAGTTCCAAAATTGGGAAGCCTAGTGGGGAAAGATAAGGGATGAATGCTGCACAGTATCAAATAAATCTTACTAAATACCTGATGGCATATATCAGAACATGCATATTTTCCTCTTATCTCCTAAAGGACTCTTGGATAAAGTTGTTTTTACCTGCTTCATCTTAGGCCTACTGTCACAAGAACAAACTAGAGATTGCCCACAGAGAATTGATTGAATATAAATTTTCAAGCAGCTAGCACCAATGCTGTTTTATGTCAAGCTCCATTTCCATTTACCTGTATAGGACAAACTAAACTGAAACTTTAAAATACAAACTGTTCCTTACAGTGAACCATTGAACATAAGAGTCCCAAAAATGTGGAGTATAGTAAGGATATGAGAAAAATGAATTCTGCCCAGTATCAAAGAAATTTGAACAAAACTAACTCTAACCCTATACTAGCTCTAACACTAGCCCTAACATTAACCTTAACATAAACCCTAACCTGTTTGAAAAACTGTTGATCCTAGAAGTCCCAAACTTGGGAAGCCTAGTAGGCTAAGCTATCAGATGAATCCTATGCAATATCAAAGAAATAACACCAAATCATTGGGGTGGTATTTCAGTTCATTGTATTTCTCTGTTTTCTGCTAAAGGGCTCTTGGATAAAGTTGTTTTTGCTATCTTCATCTTAGGGCTAATTTCCCAAGTAACAAAGAAGAGAGTTCCAACAGAGAACTGATTCAGTGTTTGAAGTTTCAAGCAGCTAGCACAACACAGTTTGATTTCAACCTCCTTTTTAATTTACACATATGGGTCCATATGAAGAGAAACCGTAGGATACAGAGTTTCCCTGGTAGCGAACCATTGAAATGAGAAGGTCCAAACCCGGGGAGCATATTGAGTCTAGGTAAAAGATGACTCCTTCCAAGTATCAAAGAAATTTGAACAAAACTAACTCTCACCCTAACAAACATCTAAACCTTGCCCTAACACTAAACCTAACACTAACCCTAACCTGTTTAGATAACCATTGATTCTAGAAGTTCCACACTTGGAGAGCTTTTTGGGGGAAGCTAAATGATGAATCTTATGCAGTATCAAACAAATCTGACCAAAAAATTATGCGAGAAATTTCAAGGCATGCATATTCCCTGCTTTCTCCTAAAGGGCTCTCAGATAAAATTGTTTTTGCATGCTTCATTTTATGCCTACACTCACAAGGAACATACCAGAGTGTCCCCACAAAGAATTGAGGGTGCGTGTGCTGTTTCAGCAGCTATTATGAACACTGTTTGACTTCCAGGTTTATTTCAATGTGCTCGTATAGGTCAAAATGAAAGAAAATGAAAACACTAACTGTTCCTGAAACCAAAGAGTTGAACCAAAAGTCCTAAACCTGGGGAACAGAGTAAGGTTAGCTTAAGATGAATCCTGAATGTATCAAATAAATTTGAATAAAGTAACTGATACACTAACACTACTTATAAACTGAGCCCTAATCCTGACCTTAAACATTAACATAGTCCTATCCCTAACCCTAAATTTAACCCTAATTTTAACTGTAACCAATGCCCAAACCCTAGCTCTAAATATGTCAATTACCATAACTCTAAACATAACCCTAATGCTAAATGTAGCCCTAATACTAACCTTTACCCTAAACCTGCTCTAACCCTAACCCTCACCCTAGCCCTCAATTTACCTCAAACCATACACTTTCCTAAACCTTACCATAAACCTAGGCTTAACCATAACCCTAACCCTAATGATAACACTAGAACTAATCCTAACCATAAACCTAGCTCTAAACCAAACTGTAATCCTGTCCGTTACCCTAAACATGAACCTAACCCAAATACTAACAATAGGAGTAAACCAAACTCTATAGGTATCCCTAAGTTTCAAAACTCTAAACCTAAATTGAACCCTATACCTAACCATATCCATTACCCTAACCCTAATACTAATTTGAGCCTTAACCCTTAAGCTTAACCAAAACCAATCCCTAAACTGACCCTGATTGTAATAACACATGTGGCTCTAAACCTGATATTTACCCTAAACCTAACCCTTGCAGTAGACCTATCCTTAACCAAACCCTACAACTACCCTTAAACATAATGCTAGACCTGACATTAGCCCTAGCCCTAATCCTAGCCCTAGCTCTAACACAAACTCTCATCAAAGCAATAAACCTACCCTTAATACTAACCCTCACCCTAACCCTAACCCAAGACCTAATCCTAACCAAAACCATAGCCCTAAACTTAACTCTAACTGTATCCATTACCCTAAACATAACGCCTATGCTAATGCATACCCTAGGACTAACCCTAACCCTATCACTATTCCCAAAACTATAAATTACACTAAACCTAAGCTGAACCCAAAACCTAACCCTATCTTTATCCTAATACTAACATTAAATTTAATTTGAGATGTAAACCTAAACTCACACCTAAAAAAAACCCTAACACTGACCCTGACTCTAATAATTTCCCTAGCTCTAAACCTGACTCTTACCCTATACCTAACCATTACAATAGACCTAGCCATAAACCTTACCATAATACTATTTCTAACTGTCACTCTAGACCTGACATTAGCCATAGCCATAATCCTAGACAAAATCTTACACAAACCCTAGATCTTATTCTAGTCCTAAACATAGACTTCTTTATAAGCATAACCCAAACTCTCGGCCTAAACCTAACACTAACAGTAGCCCTAAACTTATTACTAATTTAGCCCTATACCTAACCCTAACTCTAACCGTAGTCCTAAGACTAACTCTAACTCTCACATTAGATCTATCACTCATTTTAACCATATCCCTTACCATAACCCTAACCCTAGCCCTAAGGTTAGTCCTAACCTTTGCCCTATCTTTAGTCCTAGCACTCACCTTAGGAAAAAACCTAACTCTAAATCAAGCCCTAACAAGTAAACTAAGTCAAACCCTAAAACTATCCCAAACCATAACACTAATCCTAAATCTTGCCCTAAACCTAGCCCTAGCCCTAAAACAAAACCAAGCTATAGCTATAACCCTAACCCTCGACCTAAACCAAACCCTAACCTTAAACATATCCCTAATCATAGCCCTAATTTGAGTTGTAAGCTGAACCCTTGAACTAACCCTGGATCTGACACTTACCCTAACACTACTATCTCTAAACATCATCCTTAACCTAAACCTAACCCTAACACTAACCCTAGCTCTAAAACCCTAAAACTAACCCTAAACATTACCCTAGTACTTACATTAGCATTAATCCTAAACCTATTCCTAAATTAACCCCAAATCTAGCAATAATAGTAGCTTTAACCCTAGCCCTATTTGTAACCATAAACTTAGTCCTAAACTGATATCTAAATCTATCCATTACCATAACCATAACCATAACACTAATGCAAACCCTAGGCATGAACCTAAACCTATCCGTAATCTTAACCCAATCCATCACACTGAACCTATCCTAAACCCTAAACTTAACCCTATCATTAACCCAACCCTAACACTAACATTAATTTGAGCCCTAACGTTAAAAACTTAACTTACCCAAACCCTAACCCTGATCTTGACCCTAATAAAACCCCAAGCTCTAAACTTGACCATTACCCTACACCTAATCCTTACCCTAGATTTAGCCATAATCCTCACCCTAAAACTATCTTTAACCATAATTCTGGACCTGAAATTAGCCCTAGCCCTAATTATAGTCCTAAATCTAAAACAAACCCTAGCCCTCACCCTAGCCCTAAACCTAACCTTAATCATAACCCTAACCCTAACCATATCCCCAAGGCTAATTCTAAACCTCATCCTACCTCTATATCTAGCTACGATGCCATATCTTACCTAAACTTAACCCTAACCCTAACCCTAACCTTAACTCTAACACTAGGCATAAGCCAAACAATAAACCTTGCATTAATCCTAGCATTAATCTAGCCATACCTCTAACACTAACACTAACGTAGCCCTAAGTCTAACTCTAACTCTCAACCTACACCTATTCTTAGTTCTAACCCTATCTCTTACTGTAACCCGACCCTATCCCAATGCCTTGACCTATTCTTAGTCCCATCCCTAACCCTAGATATAAGCCTAACTCCAAATCTAACCCTAACCATAAGCATAAGCTTAACACTTACACTAGTCTTTAACCTAACCCTAGGACAAAGCCAAAACCAAGCAATAGCCCTAACCCTAAACATTAACTTAAACCAAACCCTAACACTTAACCTAGACCTATCCCTAGCCCTAATTTGACTTCTAACCCTAACTTTAAAACTAACACTGACCCTGACTCATATCCAAGCATTCAACTGGGCTCTAAATACCGCCTTCACCTTAAATTGAATGCTAAGAATACCTTAGCCATAATTTGAGTCCTATTCCTAACCCTAAAACAAGCCCTGACCTGACTCTTATTCAAACACAAACCCTAGCTATAAATATCATTCTAAACCTAAACCTATCCCTAACACTAAACCTAACCATAACATTATAACTAACCTAAATTTAACCCTAGTTCTTACATTAGCCATTGCCCTAATCCTATTCCTAACACTAATACAAAAACTAGTCCAAAAACCATCCCTAAACCTAGATTTAACCCTAAATCTAACCCTAATCATAGCCCTAACCCTACCACTAAACCAATCCCTTACGTTAAGCAAAACCCTAAACCTAAGGGTAACCCAAGACTTATCCATAATCCTTAGGCTAACCAAACCCAAACCCTATTAATAGCCCTATCCCTAGCTCTTATGCTAGCTATAACCCTATCCCAAATTCTAACCCTAAGTCTGATACTTATATGGACCTTACCATGAATCCTATTTCTAACCCTAACACTAATTCTAACCCAAAACCTATGGTAATACTATCCTTGACCTAATTCTGAACCTTACTTTCAGCCTAGCACTAACCATAGATCAGAACCTAACCCTTATGCTAAACATAACCCTAACCCATGTTCTAACCCTCACCCTAACACTAACTAAAGACCTAATCGTAACCATCAGCCTAGTCCTAACCTTTACTCTAACTGTAGCCATTACCTTAAACGTTACCCTTACCCTAATGCTAGCCTTAGGCCTAACCCTAACCCTATCACTATCCCCAAACCTGTAAATTACCCTAAACCTAACCTGAACACTATACCTAACCTTATCATTACCCTAACCCTATCTATATTGCTAATTCAAGAACTAACCCTAAACTCAAACCTAAAACAATGCCCATGATCTATGACCTAAACCTAAACCAAAGCCTATGACCCTGACATCAATAATTCCCCTAGCTATCAACCTGCCTGTTACCCTATACCTAACCCTTATACGAGACCTAGCCATAAAACTAACGCAAAAAATTACCCTAAACATAACCCTAGACCTGGCTTTAGCCCTAGCCATAATCCTAGCCCTAACCCTAGGAAAAACCCTAGTTCTTATCCCAGTCCTAAACATACCCTTAAATATAACCCTAACCCTAACCCTAGGACTAAACCTAACACTAACCCCAGCCCTAATCTTAGTCCTATTTTAGCCCTATCTTTAACCCAAATCCTAAACATACCTCAAAGATGAAGTCTAACTCTCACCCTAGTCCTAACCCTAGTTCTAAACCTATACTTTACTGGAAACCTAAGTCAAGCCCAAACCATAGGTTAACCCTATCCCTAGTCATATCCTTGCCGGTAACCCTAGATCTAAACCAAACTCTAAATCTAACCCTAACAATAAGCCTAAACATTAACCTAATCTTAAGGTAAATCCTAAAACTAGACCTAACTCTAGACCTAACTCTAAACAAAACCAAGCCATAGACCTAAACCTAATCTTTAACATAAACCAAGACCTAACCCTACACCTAGCCCTAAACCTAGACATAATTCAAGTTTTAAGCTGAACCCTAAAACTAACTCTGACCCTGACTCTGACCTTAACATTAACCCTAGCTATGAAAAATACCTTAACCACTAAACCTAAACCTAAAACTAGAGCTAGTCCTAAGCCTAAACCTAAACTAGCCAATCATAATCCTGGTATTTACATTAGCCATAACCCAAACCCTAGCCCTAACTTAACTCAAAACCTAGACCTATTCTGAGGTGTAAACCTAGCTTTAACCCTAAACCTAACTCTAACCCTATCAATAATATTAACCATGACCCCAGAAATAACCCTAACTGTAATCCTATCCATTATCCTAATCATAATCCTAAACCTAATGCTAACCCTAGGCCGAAACCTAACCCTATCTCTAATCTTCACCCTATCCATTACCCTAAATCTAAGCTGAAACCTAAGCCTAACTCTATCATTACCCTGATCCTAACCCTAAAGCTAATTCAAGTCTTAATTTTAAACCTTAACCTATCCAAAACACTAATCATGACTGTGAGTCTAATAATATCCTTAGCTCCAAACCAGAACCTAACCTTAAACCTAATGCTTACACAATACCTAGCAAATAACCTAACCCTAAAACTATCTTTAACCCTAAACCTAGACCTGAAATTAGCCCTAGCCATAATCTGAGCCCTAAACCTAGGCTTAATACTAGCCTAAAGCATAATCAGAGCCCTAAACCTAATTCTAATCCTCACCCTAGCCCTAAATCTACCTATAACCCCATCCCTTACCCTAAACCTAACCATAACCCTTAACCTAACCATAACCCTTGCCCTAACAGTTGTCCTAACACTAATACTAAGCCTAGCACGAATCCTAGCCCTAATTTAATTATAATTTAATCCTAATTTAATCCTATCCTCACACTAACCCTAGCCCTAAGACTAACTCTAACTCTTGCCCTAATCTAAATTAAACATAACACAAGACCTACCCTTAACTGTAACCCTAAAACAAGCCTTAATCGTAACCCTAGTATATACATTTGTCATAGTCTGAACGCTTACGTTAATCCTAACACAAATCCTACCCTGAATGTGAGCCCTAAACCTAGCGTTAACCCTAATCTTAACCCCAACACTAGGCCTAAACCTAACCCTAACCCTAGCCCTAACCCTAGCTCTAAACTTATCCCTTACTATAAGCCAAACCCTAATACAAATGCTAACCCTAGTCCTAACAATAATTCGTAGCCTAACTTAAACTCTAACCATATTGTCTTAACCCTAGGCCTCATTTTAGCTCTAACCCAAACCCTAACCCTCATCTGACCCAACAGGTATTCTAGGTATACACCTGACCCTAAACCTAACCAAAACCCTAATACTAGACCTACTGGAAACCCTATACCTATATCTAAGCCTAACACTAGACCTAGACCAGAAGTTAATCTTAAATATAGCAATAACTCTAACTCGAGACCTAAACAAAAACCTAGAACTAGCCCTAATGATAACTGTAACCGTAACCCAAGCCCTAGCCCTAACTTAATCTAAACCAAACAGATATCCTATCCCTAGACCTAACCCTAGTCCTAATTCTGGCTCTAACCCTAACCCTAATGATATCCTAAACATTGACAATGACCCCTAACAATAAATCTAGCTCTAAATCTGACTCTAACCCAAACCTAGACCTAACACTAGACCTAGCCATAACCCTTAACCTAAAACTAGCCCTAAACATAATCCTAGCATTTACATTACCTATAGACCTAACCCTAGCCCTAAACCTACAACAAAATCTAGCCCTAATCTTAGGCCTAAACTTATCTCTATGCATAAACCTAAGACTAGCCCTAACCCTAACCCTAACCCTAACTCTAAACCTAAACCTCACCTTAGACCTAACCCTAGCTAAAAGCCTAATCCTTACACTAAGCATAACCTTAGCACTAACCTAAATCCTAATCCTAACCCTAGCCCTAATCCTAACCTTAACCCTAGCCCAAACTTTAGCTCTAAACATATCCATTACCCTAACCTTAACCCTAACCCTAACCCTAATTAAAACCCTATCCCTAATATTAAATTTAACTTTAACTATAAATTTAAACTTAGAATTAAATCTAAACCTAACCCTCACACTAGCCCTAACCTTAGCTCAAACACTAACACTTATCCTAACCTAACCATTATCCAAGCTCTAAACTAACACTTAGTCTAACCCTAACACTTACACTAAACCAAACACTACACCTATTCCTAAACCTAACCCTATTCTAGACTTAATCCAAACCATAACCTACCCTAACCCTAGCTCTAAAACTATCCATTAGACTAAACATAACCCTATTCCTAATGCTACCGCTAGGCCTAACCCTAACTGTATCACAAATCCTAAAACTCTCCATTTTCATAAAACTCCATTGAACCCTAAACCTAACCCTATCCATTACCCTAAACCTAACTCTAACCCTTATGCTCATTTGAGCCCTATTCGTAAACTTTAACCTAAAACAAACCCTAACCCTGACCCTGAACCTAAAAATACCCCTAGCTATAAAACAGACTCTTACACTAAATTAACCCTTTCACTAGACCAAGAAATAGGCCTAATCCTAAATCTACTCCTAACTATAACACTACACCTGATATTATCCCTAAAACTAATTCTAGACCTAACCCTACAACAAACCCTAGCCCTCATCCTAGTCCTAAACCTAGCCTTAATTATAACCCTAACCCTAACCCTAGTCTGAATCCTAATTCTCTCACTCTACCTGTAAACCTAACCATAACTGTAGCCCTAATCCTAATTCTAACACTCACTCTACCTCTAAACCTAGCTATAACACTTTCCTTACCCTAAACTTAACCTTAACCCTAGCCCTAATGCTAGGCCTAAGCTGAATAGTAACCATAGTTTTATCCTTGCCCTGATTTACCCCTATCCGTAAAACGAACCATAACACTAGTTCTAAGATTAACTCTAACTTTTGCCATAGCCTTATCCCTAGTTGTATCCTTATTTCTTACCATAACCTTAAATCTAGCTTTAACACTTGCCCTATCCTTAGACCTAGCCTTAACCCTAGATCTAACCCTAATTCCAAATCTTAACCTAACCCTAAGCCTAAGCCTAACACAAACACAAGCCCTAACCCTAAAGCGATTCATATAACTAGCCCTAACCCTAAACCTAGGACTAAAACAAAACTGAGAAATAGGGGCTGAGGATGTGGCTCAAGTAGTAGCGTGTTTATCTGGCATTCAAAGGAGCCTGAGTTCGAAACCCAGCAACATACAAAAAAATAAAATTGGAAAAAAAAAAATTGTGTCCACCAAAAACAAACAAAAAATTGAAAATTCTCTATCTATCTCTCTCTCTCTCTTTCCTTAACATAAACCATAGCCTAATACTACACTTAGACCTAACCCTAACCTTAACCTTAAACTAACCCTTTCTGTGAATTATATCCTAACACTCACTCTAGCTTTAAACACCACCCTAAACTTAAACAAACCCTAACAGTAACCCTAGCCTTAATTCAAGTCATAACCCTTACCTTAAAAATAATTCTGAGTTTGGCTCATATCCTAAAACTCATCCTAGCTCTAAAAACCGCCCTCACCTTAAACTTAACCTTAACAGTAATCCTAGCCCTTATTTGAGTCCTAATCCTCACCCTAAAACTAACACAGTCTCTGAATCATATTTTGCTACTAACCCTAGGTATAAATATTACCCTAACCTTATACCTAACCCTAACACTAGAACTACTCCTAACCCTAAACCTAATTGTAACCCTAGTTCTTACATTAGCCTTTGCCATAACATTAGCCATAATCCTAAAACTAAAACTAGGCCTAATCCAATCTCTAAACTTAGATTTAACCCTAACCCTAAACCTAACTCTAGCCCTAACCCCAGCTCTAAGGCTATCCCTTACACAAAGTGAAACCCTAACCATAAAGTTAACCCTAGACCTATCACTAATCCTTAAATTAACCAATACCCTAACCCTATTATCAGTCATAACCCTAACCTCACTCTAGCTCTATCCCCTTTCTAAACTTCAACGCGAACCCTGACCATTATTTTGACCATAACATGAATCCTAGATCTACACCTGATCCTAACCCTAGACCAAACCATAACACTAGCCATAGACCTAAACCTAATCCTAAATCTAGCCTTAATTCTAGCCCTAGACCGAAACAAAAAAACAATTCCTAGCCCTTAAAGTAACCTTTAACCTAACAGAAACACTAACCCTACCCCTAGACTTAAACCTAATTCTCATTCTGGCTTTAAACCTAACTCTAACTCTAACCCAAACACTGACCCAGCCTTTAAGAGTAAACCTACCTCTACACCTGACCCTATCAAAAAATCTAAACATAACACTAGACCTAGCATTAATCCTAACCCTAAAACTAGCCCTAATCATAACCCTAGGTCTTACATAACGCACAACCTAAGCAGAAACCTAAACCGAGCAAAAAACCTAGAGCTAATTCTAGGCCTAAACCTAGCCCTAAGCCTAAGCCTAACCCTAACCCTAACCTAACAATCAATTAGTCCTAATCGTAGCTCAAAGCCTAACTCTTACTCTAAGCATAAACTTACACCTAACCTATTGCTAAATATACCCATATCACTAGACCTAATCCTAAACCTAATCCTAGCCCAAACCCTAGCTCTAACTCTATCCATTACCATAACTCTAACCCTAACCCTAATGCTAAATGTAGCCCTAACCCTAACGTTTACCCTAGACCTGCTCTAACAATAACATTCATCCTAGCCCTAAATCTAGCTCCAACCATAACACTTACCCTAAACCTAACCCTAACCCTAGGGCTAAACCTAACCCTAACCCTAACACTAGTCCTAATCCTATCCATAAACGTAGTCCTAAACCTAGCTGTAATCCTATATTTTACCGAAAACTTAAGCCTAATCCAAATGCTAACAGTAGGACTAAATCTGACTCTAAACCTATCCCTACGGCTATTCAAAACCCTAAACCTAACCTGAACCTTAACCCTAACCAGATCCATTACCCTAAACCTAATAATAATTTGAGCGTTAACCCTAAAGCTTAACCAAAACCCATCCCTAATCCTAATCCAGACCATAATAAAACACCTAGCTCTAAATGTGATCTTTACCTAACTCTTACAGTAGACCTATTAAAAACCAAACCCTACAACTACCCTTAACTGTAATGCTAGATATGACATTAGCCCTGGCCTTAATCCTAGCCCTAACCCTAATACAAACACTCATCCGAGCCATAAACCCAGCCTTAATCCTAACCCTCACCCTAACGCTAACCCAAGACCTAAACCTCACCATAACCCTAGCCCTAAACTTAACTCTAACTGTATTCATTACCCTAAACATAACCTTTAATCTAATTATAACGCGAACACTAAACCTAACCCTATCACTATCCCCAAAACTATCAATTACACTAAACATAACCTGAGCAATAAACCTAACCCTATCTTTACCCTAACACTAATCCAGACACTAATTTGAGCCATAACCCTAAACTGTAATCTAAACCATGCCCTAACACTGGCCCTGGTCCTAATATTTCCCCTAGCTCTAAAACTGACTCTTACCCTATACCTAACCTTTGAAATAGACCTAACCATAAACTTTTCCCTAAAACTATCCCTAACTGTAACCCTAGACCTGACATTAGCCCTAGCCATAATTCTAACCCAAACCCTAAAACAAACCCTAGCCGTTATCCTAGCCCTAAAAATAGCCTTAATTACAATCCTAACCCAAACTCTAGGCCTAAACCTGACACTAACCCTAGCTCTAATCTTAGTCTTAATTTAGGCCTATCCCTAACACTAGTCCTAATACTATCTCTAACTCTCACATTAGACCTTTCACTCGTTCTAACCCTATCCCTTACCATAACCCTAACCCTAGCCCTAAACTTGCCCTATCCTTTGCCCTAGAACTAACCTTGGACAAAAGCTAACTCTAAATCGATCCCTAACCGGAAGACTAAGCCAAACCCTAAAACTAGCCCAAACCATAACACTAATCCTAAAACTAGCCCTAACTCTAGCCCTAGCCCTAAAACAAAACCAAGCTATAGCTATAACCCTAATCCTTAACCTAAACAAAACCCTAAACTTAAATCTATACTTAACCCTCCCCTAATGAGTTTTAAGCCAAACCCTTAATCTAACCCTGAACCTGACACTGACCCTAACAATACTAGCTCTAAACATCACCCTAATCCTAAACCTAATCCTAACACTAACTCTAGCCCTAAAACCCTCAAATTAGTTCTAAACATGACCCTAGTACTTACATTAGCCCTAACCCTAACCCTATTTATAACATAACCGAAAACCTAGCCCTAATTCAACTTTTAACCCTAGCCCTTTTCGTAACCATAAACCTAGCCCTAAACAGACATCTAATTCTATCCTTTAACATAACCAAAACCATTACCCTAATGGTAAACCTAGGCATAAACCCAAATCTTAACCCAATCTATTACCCTGAACCTAACCTGAACCTAAACCTAACCCTATAATTACCCTAACCCTAACACTGACACAAATTCAAGACCTAAATTTAAACCTTAACCTGTCCCAAACCTTAATCCTGACCTTGACCCTAATAAAATCCCTAGCTCTAAACTTGAACATAACCCTACACCTAACACTTACCCTAGACTTAGCCATAATCATAACCCTAGAACTCTCTTTTAACATAATTCTGGACCTGAAATTAGCCCTTACCCTAATCCTAAAACAAACCCTAGCCCTCATCCTAGCCCTATACCTAGCTTTTATCATAACCCTAACCCAAACCCTACCCCAAATTTTAACCCTCACCCTACCTCTATACCAAGCTATAATGCCATCTCTTAACCTAAACTTAAATATAACCCTAACCTTAACTCTAGGCTTAAGCCAAACAATAAACCTAGCCCTAATCTTATGACTAATTTAGCCCTCTCTCTAAACCTAACACTAACCCTAGCCTTAAGACTCACTCTAACTTTTGCCCTATACATATTCCTAATTCTAAACCTATTCCTTACCATAATCATATGCTTAGCCCTAACCCTTGCCCTATGCTTAGTCCCACCCCTAACCCTAGATATAAACCTAACTCCAAATCTAACCCTAACCATAAGCCTAAGCTTAGAACTTACACTATCACTAAATCTAACCCTAGGACTAAACCAAAACCAAGCCACAGCATTAACCCTTAACATTAGCATAAACATAACTCTAACACTAAACCTAGACCTGTCAATATCCCTAATTCGAGTTCCAAAACTAATTTAATAACTAACACTTTCCCTGAATCATATCCTAACACTCAACCTAGCTCTAAACACCACCCTCATCTTAAACCAAATGCTAAGAATAACTCTAAGAATAATTCGAGTTCTATCCCAAACCCTAAAACGAACCCTGACCTGACTCTTATCCTAACACAAACCCTAGCTATAAATATCACCCTAAACATAAACCTAACCCTAACACTAAACTTAACCATAACAATAAAACTAACATAAATTAACCCTGTTCTTACATTAGCCATGGTCCTAATCCTATCCCTTACCCTAACACAAACACTAGCCCTAATCTGAGCCCTAAACCTAGATTTAACCCTAACTATATCTCTAACCATAGCCCTGAACATAGCTCTAAACCAATTCCTTACCCTAATCAAACCCCTAAACCTAAGGTTAACCCTAGATCTACCCTTATCCTTAGGCTAACCAAAACCCTAATTATATTAATAGCCCTAACCCAACCTCTCATTCTAGCTCTAACCCTATTCCAAATTCAACCCTAACCCTGATTCTTATACTGACACCACTGCTAATGCTAGGTCTAATTCTAACCCTAAGTCTAACTCAAAACCTATGGTCATCCTATCCCTAGACCTAACCCTGAAGATAACTCCCAGCTTAGCCCTAACCATAGCTCAGAACCTAACCATTATGCTAATTATAACCCAAACCTAACCCTATTTCTAACCCTCACACTAACCCTCACTCAAGACCTAATCCTAAACATAACCCTAGCCATAACCTTAACTCTAACTTTATACATTACCCTAAACATTACCCTCATGCTAATGTAACCCTAGGACTAACCATAACACTATCACTATCCCTCAAACTGTCAATTACCCTAAACCTAACCTGAAACCTATACCTAACCTTATAATGCTAACCTTAATGCTAATTCGGGTCCTAACCCTAAACTCAAACCTAAAACAAAGGCCAACACTTACCATGACATTAATAATTCCACTAGCTCTAAACCTTTTACCTATACATAACCCTTACACTAGAGTTAGCCAAATATCTAATCCTAAAACTATCCCCAACGATAACCCTAGACCTGACTTTAGCCCTAGCCATAAACCTAGCCCTAACCCTAGCACAAACCGTAATCCTTATCCTCACCCTAAACATAGCCTTAATTATAACCCTAACCCTAACCATAGGCCTAACCTTAACACTAACCATAGCCCTAATCTTTGCCCTAATTTATCCCTATACATAATCCTAACCCTAACCCTAGCCCAAAGACTAACTCTAACTCTCACTATAGCCCTAACTTTAGTTCTAACACTATATTTTACTGGAAGCCTAATCCTAGCCTGAACCTAGGCACATGCATATCCTTGGCCATAACCCTAGATCTAACCCTAACTCTAAATCTAACCCTACCAAAAAGTCTAAGCCTAATCTTAATACTAGCCCTAACACTAAGGCTAATCCTAAAATTAGCCCAAACCCTAGCCCTAGCTCTAAATCAAAAGTGAGCAATAGACCAAACCCTAATCCTTAACATAAACCAAGCTTTAATCCTACACCTAGCCCTAACGCTGGCAATAATTTGAGTCTTAAGCCGAACCCTAAAACTAACCCTCACCCTGACTCTGACCATAACACTAAACCTAGTTCTAAACATCACCCTAAACCTAAACCTAAACATAACACTAGACCTAGTCCTGATCTCTAACACTAAAATTAGCTCTAATAATAACCCTAGTACTTACATTAGCCTTAACCCTAACCCTAGCCCTAACTTAATGCAAATCCAGCCCTATTCCGAGCCCTAACCCTAGCTTTAACCCTAAACCTAACTCTAACCCTATCACTAATTTTAATCATAACCCTAGCTTTAACCCTAGCTCTTACCCTATCCATTACTCTAACCATAACCCTAACTCTAATGCTAACCCTAGGACTAAACTTAACCCTATCCCTAAACTTCACTCTATTCATTATCCTAAATCTAACCTGAAACCTAAACGTAACCCTATCATTACGCTGATTCTAACCTTAATCCTAATTCGAGTCCTAACTTTAAACCTTTACCTATCCAAAACACTAATCATGACCATGACCCTAATAATACCCTTAGCTCTAAACCTGACCCTAACTCTAAACCTAAACCTTACACAAGGCATAGCCATAAACCTAACCTTAAACTATCTTTAACCATAAATCTAGACCTGAAATTAGCCCTAATTTTAATCCTAATGCTAAACCTAGACGTAATCATGACCCGAACCATAATCAGAGTCCTAACCCGAACTCTAACCATCACCCTAGACGTCAACTTACCTATAAACCCATCACTTACCATAAACCTAACCAAAACCCTAAACCTAATCCTAACTCCCGCCCTAACCCTAAGCATAATACGAACACTAAGCCTAGTGCTAATCCTACCCCTATTTTAATCCTATCCTAACTCTAACCCTAACCCTAAGACTAAATATCACTCTTGCCCTAGCCCTAGTTCTATCCTTAGCTCTATCCTAACTCTAGATCTAATCCTAACTCTAAATCTAAACCTAAATATAAATTTAACTGTAATCATAAGCCAAAACACTACCTCCAACCATAATGCTAATCCTAAAACTTGCCCTAGCCCTGGCCTTAACCATAAAACAAAAGCAAGCCATATTCCTAACCCAAACCTTTAACCTAAGCCAAACCCAAAACTTACACCTAGCCCTAATCCTAACTCTAAAAATTACACTGACCCTGATGCTAACCTTAGCTCTAATCATCACCCTAACTTAAGTTAACCATAACACTAGTCCTAGCCTTATCTGTAAGCCTAAAACTAGAATTAATTGTAACCTTAGTTTGTACATTAGTCATTGTCATAACCCTAGCCCTAACCCTAACACAAAGCCTACCCCTAATTCTAGTCCAAACCCTAGCTTAAAACCTAATCTTAACACTAACACTAGCGCTAACCCTAACCCTAATTTGAGCCCTAATCCTAGCTCTAACCCTATTCCTTATCCTAAGCGAAACCCTAAACCAAATGCTAACCCCAATCCCAAACTGAAACATTAGCCTAACTTAAACACTAACATTATTACTAGTCCAAACCCTAGCCCTCATTCTAGTTCTAACCCTAATTCTGACCCCCATCTGATCCAAAAATTAACCCTAGGTCTCAAATTGACGGTAAACCTAAACCAAAATCTAACTCCAGACCTACCAGTAACCCTATGCTTATTCCTAAGCCTAACACTATACCTAGATCCAAATCTAATCCTAAATATAGCTATAGCTCTAGCCCTAGACCTAAATAAAATCGTAGCACTAGCCTTAACAATAACCCTTAACCTAAACCAAACACTTACCCTATACCTAGACCTAACCCTAGTCCTAATTCTGGCTCTAACCTTAAGCCAAACCCTATCCCAAACACTGACCCTGATCCTAACAGTTAAACTAGCTTTAAACCTGACACTAGCCCAAAACCTAGACCTAGCCAAAACCCTAAACCTAAAACTAGCACTAAACATGACCCTAGCTTTTACATTACCCATAGTCCTAACACTAGCCCTAAACCTAACACAAAACCTAAAGCTAATCCTAGACCTATACTTAGGTCTGAGCATAAACCTAAGGCTACACCTGACCCTAACCCTAACTCTAACCCTAACACTCCCGTTAGACCTAACACTAGCTCAAAGCCTAACCCTTACACTAAACATAACCCTGGCCCTATCCTAAATCCTAATCATAAACCTAGCCCTAATCATAACTAGCTCTAACCATATCCATTAACCTAACTCTAACCCTAAACCTAATTAAAACCCTATCCCTAACACTAAACCTAACTCTAACTATAATATTGAACTTAGAAGTAAACCTAAACCTATCCCTCACACTAGTCCTAGCCCTAGCTAGCTCAAACAGTAACCTTTATCCAACCTAACCATAACCTTAACCCTAAACTAACACTTACCCTAACCCTATCACTTACCCTAAACCAAACCGTAGCCCTATCCCTAAATCTAACCCTAATCCTAGACTTAATCCAAACCATAACCTAGCCATAATGCTAGCTCTAAAATTATCCATTACACTAAACATAAACCTAACCCTAACCATAACCCTAACTTAATCACTGAAACCTAACACATCTGTTACCTTAAAATTTAATTAAAGCCTAAATAAACCCTTTCATTACCTTAACACTAAACCTAACCCTAATGCTAAATAGAGTTCTATCCCTTTAACCTTAATGAAAACTGAATGCTAACTCTGACCCTGACTGTGACACAAATAATAATTATAGCTCTAAAGCTGATCTTTAACACAAACCTTAGCCTTACACTAGACCTAGCCATAAACTAAACCTAAAACTATCCTTAACCATAACGATAGACCTGATATTTTTCCTAGCCCGATTCATAGCCCTAATCCTGTCAGAAAACCTACACTTCATCCTATCCCTACTCCTAGCCTTAATCCTAAATTGAATCATAACCCTAGGCCTAATCCTAGTTCTAACCCTCACCCTAGACCTAAACCTAGCTATAACTCCACCTAGCCCAAACCCTAGGCTTAACCTAACACTATCTTTAGTCCTAATTCTAGCCCTAATTTAGACCTAACCCTAACCCTCACCCTAAGCCTATTCCTAAGAATAACTCTAATTCTCACCCTAGACCTATCACTAGTTCTAATAATGCTTTGTATATTTTTATTTTTTAGTTCTCGGTGGACACAACATCTTTGTTTGTATGTGGTTGTGAGGATCGAATCCGGGTCACATGCATGCGAGGCGAGCGCGCTACCGCTTGAGCCACCTCCCCAGCCCTAACCTTGCTTTTTAATATAACCTTAACCCAACATACATTATGTAATATAAGCTACATATTTTTTGTAGGGTTAAGGTTATATTACATAGTGTACTCTAGCATGAGCCCTAACTCTAGATCAACCCTAACTTTAAATCTAACCCTAACCCTAAGCCTAAACTTCACTCTAACACTAGCCCTAACCGTTATGCTAATCCAAAATCTAGCCGTAACCCTAGCCCTAGCCCTAAAACAAAACTGATCAATAGCTGTAACCATAACTCTTAACCTAAACCAAAACCTAACACTACACCTACACTAACTTGAGCCCTAATTTGAGTCCTAAAACTAACACTAAAACTGACCCTGACACTGACACTAAATATAACACTTGCTCTAAACATCACCCTAAGCCTAATCCTAAAACTGACACTAATTGTAACACTAGTTCATAGCCCTAACTCTAGCCCTAACTAAAACCAAAACATAGCCCTGTTTAAGACTTAACCCTAGTTTTAAACCTAAACCTAAACCAAAACCTAGCCCCTAAACCTAAACTTGCCCTAACACTAGCCAGAATCCTAGCAATAACCCTAGCCTTATTACTAGCTCTAATCCTATCCATTACCCTAACCATTACCATAACCCTAATGGTTACCCTAGGCCTAACTCTAAACTAATCACTAACCCAAACCTTATTCACTAACCTAAACATAACCTGAACCCTAAGCCTAACACTATCATTAAACTAACCCTAACCCTAATGGTAATTTGAGGCCTAATCCTAAACTTAACCTAAGCAAAACCCTAAATCTAACCCTTCCTGTAATGATATAACTAGCTCTAACCCTGACCCTACAACTAAACCTAACCCTTATACTAGACCTAGCCACAAACCTAACCCTAAAACTATTCCTAATGTAACCATAGACCTGACATTTGCCCTAGCTGTAACACATACCCAAAACATAGCCCTAATTCTAACGCTAACCCTAGTCATAAATCTAACCCTATGCCTAACCGTAACTGTATCCATTATGCTAAACCTAACCAGAACCCTAAACCTAACACTCTCAATACCCAAATCCAACACTAATGCTAATTTGAGCCCTAACTCTAAATCCTAACCTAAACAAACCCTAAATGTGACCCTGACACTAATAATACCAATACCTATAAATTTGACCCTTACCCTTAATTTCCCTAAATATAACTAAAAAAAATACATAAACCTAACCATAAAACTCTCCCTAACTGTAACCCTAGAACTGACATTTTCCCTAACACTATTCCTAGCCCTAACGAAAAGAAAAAAAAAACCCTATCCCTCATCCTAGCCCTTACCCTAGCTTTAATCATAATTCTAACAAAACCCTAGCTCTAACCCTAATTCTAACATTCATTCTAGCCCTAGACCTAGCTCTAACCCCATTATTTAAACTAAAAGTATTCCTAAGCCCAAAACTAACCCTAGGCCTAAACATAAACATACACCTAGCCCATTCCTAGCCCTAATTAAGCCCTATACCTAACCAAACTCTAAGCCTAGCTCTAAGACTAACTCTCACTCTCGCCCTTGCCCTATCCCTAGTTCTAATCCTATTTTTATCATAATTCTAATCTAGCTATAAACCTAGAATTAATGCTAACCATATCCTTAGCCCTAAAACTTACCATAGATCTAATCCTAAATCTAAAGCTAACCCTAAACTTAAGACTAGTGTTAGGGTTAAGTTAATGAATATGTTTATTTCTAGTGCTAGTCTTAGGTTTAGAGTTAGATTTAGAGTTTGGATTACTACATTAGTCCTAAACCTAATGCTAATCTTATAACTAGAACTAACCATAACCTTAAACCTAAAACAAAACCTAGACATAGCCCTAACTTTAAAGCTTAACCTAAACCAAAACTTAACCCTACACCTAGTCCTAACCCTAGCCCTATTTCGAGTCCAAACCCTAACCCTAAATCTACCTTTGACCTTAATTTTGACCCTAATACTAACCCTAACTCTAAACATCACCCTAATGTTAAACCAAACCCTAAAACTACACCTAGTCCTAACCGCAATTTTAAAACTAGCCCAAGTCGTAACTCTATGGCAAACATTGACTGTAACTCTAAACCTATTCCTAACACTAACCAAAATTTAGCCATAATTTGAAACCTAACCCTCGCTTTACCACTAAGCCTAATCCTAACAACAGCCCTAATCATACCCTAAATCTAGCCCTAACCCTAGATCTAATCCTATCACTTACCCAAAGCCAACCCTAAACCTATGCTAACCCTAGTCCTAACCCTAATCATATTATTAGTCCTAACTCTAGCCCTCATTCTTGCTATAACCATAACTCAAACCTTACACTTAGTCTGACTCTAATGGTAACCATAGGTCTAAACCTGAGCCTAACCCTATCCTGAACTCTAACACTAGTACCAGAAATAGCCTATTCCTAAAACTAATCCTAACACAGCCCTAGACCTAAACCTAAACCTAAATCTAGTCATATCTCTAGCCCTAGACATAAACAGAAACATAGCCCTAGCCCTAGCCGTAATAATAAACCTTAACCTAACCCAAACACTAACCCTACCCTTAGACCTAACCCTAGTGATAATTCTGGCTTTAACCCTAAAGCTAACACAAACCTAAACACTGACCCTGACCCTAACAGTATTTCTAGCTCCAAACATCATGCTAACACTAACCCTAACCCTAACACTTGACCTAGCCATAACAATGACCCCAAAACTGGCCCTAAACATTATCCTAGTTTGTACATTGGCTGTAGCCCTAACACCAGCCCTAACCTAACGCTAAATCTGGCCCTAATCTGAGAGCTAACCTAGCTTTAGCCCTAACACTAACCCTAGCCATAAGCCAGTCCCTACCCTTTCCTCACCATAGCTCTTATCCTATTTGTTTCCTTAAGGCAAACAATAAACCTAATGCTAACCCTAGTCCTAACTCAAATCCATAGACTAATCCAAATCCTAACCCTATTAATAGTCCTAACCCTAGCCCACATTTTACCTCTAACCATTAACCAAACCCTAATCCTAACTCCAAAACTTATACTGACCCTAATACTAACTGCAGGTCTAAACCTGACCCTAACGCGAATCAGATCTCTAACATTAGCCCTACCATTAACCTATACCTAAACCTAAACTTAACACTAGTTATAGACATAAACCTAATCCTAAATCTAGCCCTAACTCTAACCCTAGACCTGAACAAAACCTTGCCATAGTTCTAGCAATCATCCTTAACATAACTCAAACACTAACCCTACTTCTAGACCTAACCCTAGTCCTAATTCTTGCACTAACCTCAACATTCACACTAACATGAATACTGACCCTCACTCTAACTAAACCTCGCTCCAAAGCTCACCCTAACTCAAAACCTAATCTTAACACTACACCCTAAATCTATCCCTAAACATAACCCTATACTTAAACCTAGAAACTTACCCTAACACAAACCCTAGTTCTAATACTTATCCTAACTGAAAAACTAACCCTAACACGAGACAAATACAAAATTTACCCATAACCATAAACCTATCTCTTACATTACACATACATCTAACACTAGCCCTAAACCTCACAACCTAGACCTAATCCTAGCTCTAAACCTAAAACTAAGCATAACCCTAACCCTATCCCTAGAACTCACATTAACCCTAAAACTGGCCCTGGCCCTAACCCTCTTCAAACTCTAATCCTTACCCTAAACATAACAATAGCCCTAACCCTCAACCTATCCTTTAACCTAGCCCTAATCTTAACTATAACCATAGCACAAATTCTAGCACAAACTCTCCTACCTTAAACATTACACTAACCCTAATGCTAACCAAAGCCATTAGCCTAAACCTAACCCTAACCGTAGCCCTGACTCTAAGTTTAAAACTCACCCTAGGCCTAACTCTAGCTCAAATTCTAAAACTTTTGCTAAACCTAACAATAATACTAACCTTAGGATTATCTCTATATCTAGCCATAATCCTAATTTAACACAACCCTTACACTAGCACTCACCCTATCTTTACCCTAAACATAAACCTAACCCAAATGCTAACCCTAGGCCTAACAATAATTCTATCACTAACACTAACCCTATCTATTACTCTAAACCTAACATTAACCCTAAACTTAACACTATCCATTACTTTAATCCTAACGCTAATGCTAATTTGAGCCCTAACCTTAAACCTTATCCTAAACCAAACCCTAAACCGGACTCTGACCATAATAATACACCTAGCTCTAAACACGACTTTTACCCTTAACCTAACTTTCCACTTGACCTAGCCATAAAACTAAAGTTAACACTATTCCTAACCATATTTCAAGACCTAACATTAGCCATAGATTTAATCCCAGCTCTAACCCTAACACAAACCCTAGCCTTTATCCTATTCCTAAACCTAGCCTTAATCCTAACCAAAGCACTCACCCTATTCCTTTACCGAATTTAAACCCTCACCCTAGCCCTGAACCTAGCCATAAACTCATCCCTTCCCCTAAAACTAACCATAATCCGAACATTAACACTAACCCTAATTCTATCCCTAACCACAGGCCTAACCCTAAAACTAAACCTATTGCTAATCTAGCCCTAATTTAGCCCTAACCCTAAGGAAATTCCTAACTCTAGCCATAAGAATATCTCTCTCAACCTAGCCATATTTCTATTTATAAACCTTTTCATTAGTATAACCCTAACACTAGCCCTAACATTTGCCCTAACCCTAGATCTAAAAATAACTATAAATTATGGATATAACCTTTAAATATAACCCTAACCTTAAGCCTAATCCTAACGCTACCACTAGCTGAACACTATTGCTAATCATAAAACAAAACCTATCCCTAGCCCTATCCCTACAACAAAACTGAGCTATTACCCTAACCAGAAACCTAATATAAACCAAACCCTAACCCTACAACTTGCCATAACCCTAGATCAAATTCAAGTCCTAGGACTAAAACTAACCCTTACTCTCTCTCATATCTAAACACAAAACCTAGATCTATATATCACCCTAACCATAAAGCAAATGCTAACACCATTCCTAGCCCAAACCCTAACCCTAAAACTAACCGGAATAATTACTCTAGTTCTTACATTAGCAATAGTCCTAATGCTACCCTACCACCAAAAAATAGCCCTAATCTGAGCCCTAAAGCTAGATTAAACCCTAACCCTAACACCAGCCATAAACCTAACCCTAACCATAGCTCTAAGGATAGATCTAACCCTATCCCTTATCCTAAACCAAACCCTGTCCATAATGTTAAACCTAGTCCTATTCGTAATCCTTAGCCTAAATCAAACACTAAACCTATTACTAGTCCAAACCCTAGTCCTCATTCTAGCTCTAAACCTAACTCAAAACCTAACTCTAACCTTCAACCTTATTCTGACCATAACACTAATTATAGGTATAAACCTGACCCTAAACCTAACCTGAACTCTGAAACTAGCTCTACCAGTAATCTTTTACCTAAACCTAACCCTAACACAACCCCTAGACCTATACCTAATCCTACTTCTAGCAATAACTCTATCCCTAGACTAAAGCAAAACCTAGTCCTAACCCTACCAATAATCCTTAACCTAAACCAAACAATAACACTACCCCCAGACCTAACCCTACTCCTGATTTTGGCTTTCACCCTAACTCTAATCTGAACAGTGACCCTGACACTAACACTAAACCTAGCTCTAAAAATGACAATAAAGCAAAGTCTAAACCTAACACTAAAGCTAGTCATAACCCTAACCCTAAAACTAGCCCTAATTAGAACCCTATATCTTACATTACTTATAGCACTAACCCTAGACCTAAGCCTAACACAAAACCTTGCCCTAATCCAAGACCTTAACCTTCCATAAGAATAACCCTAACCAAAAACCTAACCATAACCCTAAGCCTAACCCTTACCTTAGACTTAAACATAGCTCAAGCCTAACCTTTGGCCTAAACGTAAACCTGGCCTTATCCCTAACAAAAACCCTAACCCTAGCCCTAACTCTAATTATATACATTATCCTTATGATAACCCTATTCCTAATGCTATCCCTTGGCCTAAACCTAATCTATCGCAAACCCTAAATCTCTCCACTACCCTAAACTTACCCTGAACCCTAAATCTAACCCTATTCATTACCCTATCCTAACACTAACTTTAATGCTCATTAGAGCCCTATCCCTTAATCTTAACCTAATACAAACCATTACTCTGACCTGAACCTAAAAATACTCCTAGGTCTAAAACTGACCATTACCCTAAACTTCACACTTAAAATAGACTAAGACATAGACCTAATCCTAAATCTATTCCTAAATGTAACACTAGACCTGACATTATCCCTAGCCCTAGTTCTAGACCTAACCCTATAACAAAACCTAGCACTCATCCTAACCCTAAAAATAGGCTTAATCATAACCTTAACCCTAACGCTAGCCATAATGCAAATTCTAACCCTCACTCTACCTCTAATCCTAGCTATAACACAACCATTACCCTAAACTTAACCCTAGCCCTAATGCTAGGCCTAAGATGAACACTATCCCTAGTTCTAATCCTTGCCTTGATTTAGCCCTATCCCTAACACAAACCATAACCCTAGCCCTAAGACTAACTCTAACTCTCACCCTAGCCTTATAACTAGCTCTATCCCTATCATTTACCATAACACAAAACCTAGCCCTAACCCTTGCCCTATCCTTTGACCTACCCCTAACCCTAGATCTAACACTAACTCCAAGCCTTAACGTAACGCAAGCTTAAGCCTAACACGAATCCTAGCCCTAATCATAATCTAATCATATAACCTAGGACTAAAACAAAACTGAACAATAGGGGTTGAAAATGTGGCTCAAGCAGTAGCGCATTCACCTTGCATGTGCGGGGTGCTGGGTTCGATTCTCAGCAACAATAAAAATATAATTTAAAAAAGATGTTGTGTCCACCAAAAACTCTCTCACCTCTCTCTCTCTCTCTCTCTCTCTCTCTCTCTCTCTGAAAAAAAAACCTGATCAATAGTCCTAATCTTAAAACTAAACTTAAACCAAAACCTAACACTACAACTAGATCTAACTCTAGCCCTAATTCGAGTCCTAACCATAACCTTAAACTTACCCTGACCCCGAATCATATCCTAACAGTCACTCTAGGTCTAAACACCACCCTAAACTTAAACTGAACCCCAACAGTAACCCTAGCCTTAATTCGAGTCATAAATCTAACCTTAAAACTAACCCTGACGCTGACTCATATCCTAAGAGTCACCCTAGATCTAAAGACCGCCCTCACCTTAAACTGAACCCTAAAATAATCCTAGCCCTCCTCGCTATAAATATCAACCTAATATTAAACCTAACCGTAACACCAGACCTAACTCTACCCCTAACCCTAATTGTAAAATGGTTCTTAGATTATCCATTGCCATAAAATTAGCCCTAACCTTAACAAAAAATTAGCCCTAATCTGAGCCCGAATCCTAGATTTAACTCTAAACCTAATCCTAACTCAAGCCCTAATCCTAGCTATAAGCCTATCCCTTACACAAAGCAAAACCCTAACCCTAATGGTAAAACTCGACCTATCCCTAAATTATAAGCTAACCAAAGCCCTAAGCCTATTAATAGTCATAACCCTACACTCACTATAGCTCTAACCCTATTCCAAACCCTAATGTTAACCCTAACCATTAATTTGACCCTAACACTAAACCTAGGTGTAAACCAGGCCCTAAACCTAGACCAAACCATACACTAGCCTAGACAAAAACCAAATCCTATATATAGCCTTAACTCCAGCCCTAGACCTAAACAAAAACATTTCCCTAGTTCCTAAAGTAATCCTTAAACTAACACAAACAGTAAACCTATTCTGGCTGTAACCCTAACTCTAACTGGAACCCAAACCCTGACCCTGCCTTTAAAGCAAACTACCTCTAAAACTGTCCCTAACCAAAAATCTAAACCTGACACTAGACATAGCCAAAATGCTAACCCTCAAATTAGCCCTAATTATAAGCCTAGATCTTACGTTAGCCAAAGCCCAAACCCTAGGCCTAAACCTAACACAAAACCTAGAGCTAATCCTAGGCCTAAGCATAACCCTAATATTAACCCAAACCTAACACTTGATTAGTCCTAACCCTAGCTCAAAGCCAAAAACTTATCCTAAACATAAACCTACACCTATCCCTTAATATACCCCTAACACTAGCTCTGATCCTAAATTTAACCCTAGCACTAATCCTAGCTATAAACCTACCCATAACCCTAAAACTAACCTTAAACTTATTGATAACACTAGGCCTAACATAACCATAAACCTAACCATAAAACTAAGCCTAGACCTAATCCTAAACCTCACATTTGCCATAGACCTAATTCTAGCTCAAACCCTAACCTTTACCATAAACATAAACATAACCATACCCCTAACCCTAAACCTAAAACTCAATATAACACTAACCATAACACTAAGCCTACATCTAACCATTTCTATTACGCTAATGCTAAGCATACCCATAATGATGATGCTTGCCCTAATCCAACCCTAACCCTAACCGTACTATAAAAAATCTTATCCCTAGACCTAATTCTAAAACTAACCCTCGCCCTAGCCCTAACCCTTGCTTAAAACCTAACCCTTATGCTAAACATAACACTAATCCTAAACCTAGTTCTAACCCTAACCCTAACACAAGACCTATTCCTAACCATAACCCTTACCCTAACCTTAGCTCTAACCCTATCCATTATCCTAACAATTACCCTTACCATAATGCTAATTCTAGGCCTAACACTAACACTTTCACTAAACCTAACCCTATCAGTTACGGTAAACCTAACCTAAACCCTAAGCAGAAACAAAGCATTACCCGAACCCTGATCCTAATGCTTATTTCATCCCTAACCCTAAAGCATAACCTCAACCAAACTCTAACCTGAACTTGACCCTAATAATTCCCCTAGCTCTAAAACTGACACTTAATCCTAAACCTAACCCTTACACTAGACCTAGCCATAAACCTAATCCTAGAATTATCCTCTCCTCAACTGTAACAGAACACATGACATTAGCCCTAGCCCTAATCCTAGCCCCAACCCTAACAAAAATAATAGCCTCTATCCTAGCCCTAAACCGAGATTAATCCTAACCCTAACCCTAAACCTAGCTCTAACCCGAATACTAACCCTAGCCCTAATTTTAGCCCTAATTTTGCCCTATCCCTAAACTTAACTCTAACCCTAGACCTAAAATAAATTTAACTCTCACACAAGCCCTAACACTAGTTCTAACCCTTTCCCTTACAGCAACCTGAACCCTAGGCCTAAACTTAGTTCTAAACCTTGCCCTATCCATAGCCCTAGCACTAATCTTAGATCAAAATCTAACTCTAAATATAACCCTAACCCGAAGCCTAAGTCTAACCTTAACATTACCCCAATCCCTAACACTAAACTTAAAATTAGCCCTAATCCTAGCTCTAACCCTAAAAAATGAGCCATAAGCTCTTTCCCTGACCCATAAACTAAACCAAAACCTAACCATACACCTACCTCTAACCCTAGACCTAATTTGAGTTTCAAGCTGAGCCCTAAGACTTACTGTGACCCTGACTCTGACAATCACACTAATCCTAGCTCTAATCATAACCCTAACCCTAACCCTAACTCTAACACTAAACCTAACACTAAACCTAGCCCCAATCTTAATCCTAAAATTAGCCCTGATCATAAACCTTATACTTACTTGAGCCTTAATCTTAACCATAGCGCTAACTTAACCCAAAACCCAGTCCTAATCTGAGTGCTAACCTGATCTTTTACCCTAAAACTAACACTTACTTTAGCCCTAGCCCTAATCATAACCATAACCCTAGCCCTAACCCTATCCATCCATTACCATAACCCTAACCCTAATGCTAACACTAGGCCCAAAACTAACCATATCTCTTCTCCTATCCCTATTCATTTTCTTAAGCTAACATGAACCCTAATTCTAAGCTTATCATTATGCTAAAACTTACAAATATACTAATTAGATCCATAAATTTAAGCCTTAAGCTCTCCCAAACCGTAACCTAGACCTACAACTTAACAATACACCTAGCCCTAAACCTGACCCTAACCCTAAACCTAAACCTTACAATAATCCTAACCCTAAAACTATCTTTAAACATATTTCTAGACTTGAAATTAGCCATACTACTAATCCTATCTCTAAACCTAAAACAAACCCTTACCCATCACCTAGCCCTAAACATAGCGTTAATCATAACAATAATCTTAACCTGAATCCTAAACCTTATTCTAAACATCACCCTACCTCTAAAACTAACCTAGCTTACCCTAAACTAAATCCTAAATCTAACCTTAATTCTATGCTTAAGCTGAACGTAACCATAGACCTAATCCTAGCCCTAATTTAGCCCTATCCCTAACCCTAAACCTAATCTTAACCCTAAGACTAACAATAATTCTCACACTAGCCCTATCACTAGTTCTAATCCTACCCCCTTACTATAACACTAACCCTAGCCCTAACCCTTGCCCAATCTTTAGTCCTAGCCCTAACTATAAGCCTAAGACTCACACTAGCACTACACCTGATCCTAACACTAATCATAAAACTAGCCCTAACCCTACATATAGCAGTAAAAGAAAACTGAGCAATAGCCCTAACCCTAAACCCAACTTAAACAAAACCCTAATACTACACCTAGACCTAACTATAGCCTTAATTTGAGTCCTAACCCTAACATTAAAAGTATACCTGACACTGACTCATATGCTAAACTCACCCTAGCTCAAAAAACCATCCTAACTTAAACTAAAATTTAACAGTAAGTAATTTAGCCCTTATTTGAGTCCTAACACTAACCCTGACCCTGACTCATATCATAAAAATAAACCTAGCTCTAAATATTACCCTAACCTTAAAGTTAACCCTAACACTAAAACTACCTCTTACCCTAGCCCTAAAACTAACCATAATTGTAACCCTAGTTCATATATTAGCGATTGCCCTAACCCCAGTTCTAAGCGTTACACAAAAACTAGCCCTAATCTGATCTCTAAACCTAGCTTTAACCCTAATCCTACCCTAACTTTAGCTCTAACCCTAGAACTAACCCTGTCCCTCAATCTGAATAAAACCCTAATCCTAATGGTTAAACCTAGACCTATCCCTAATCTTTAGATAAACCAAAATTCTAACCCAAATAATAGTCCTGACCTTAACCCTTATTCTAGCTCTAATTCTATCCCAAACCCTAACGCTAACCTGGACCCTGATTCTGACCCTAACAAAAACCCTAGATCTAAAACTGACCCTAGACCTAGAGCAAACCTTTACTCTTGCCATACCCCTAACTTATACCTAATCCTAACCCTAACCCTAGCTTTAAGACAAACTCTAATTATCACACTAGCCCTATCCTTAGTTCTAAGACTATCAATTACCATAACCCTAAATCTAGCCCTAATCATTTCCCTATCCTTAGTCCTGGCCCTAACCCAAGATCTAAATCTAACTTTAAATCTAATCCTGAACCTGAACCTGAGCCTACCAGTAAAACTAGCTCTAACCCTAACCCTAGCATTAAATCAAAACTGAGCAATAGCACTAACCCTAAACCTTAACTTAAACCAAACCTTAACACTAAACCTAGCCCTAAACATAGCCTTAATTCAAGTCCTAACACTAACCTTAAAACTACACCTGACACTGACTCATATGTTAAACTCACCCTAGCTCAAAACACCTTTCTAAATTTAACCCAAAACTTAAAACTAATCCTATGCCTAAATAGAGTTCTAACCCTAACCCTGACATTGATTCATATTCTAAAATTAACCCTAGCTGTAAAAATCACCCTAACCTTAAAATTAACCCTAACACTAGACCTAAACCTAACCCTAACCCTAAATCTTACCCTAATTGTAAACCTAGTTGTTACAATAGCCATTGTCCTAACATTATCCCTAACCATAACACAAAAACTAGCCCTAATCTGAGACCTATACCTAGCTTTAACCCTAATTCTATGGGTATCCGTTACCCTACATGAAACCCTAACCCTACTGGTAATCCTTGACTTATCCCTGATCCTTAGGCTTACCAATATTCTAAACTTATTAATAGTCCTGACCCTAGCCCTCATTCCAGCTCTAATCCTATCCCAAATCTGAACGCTATCTCTGACACTTATTCTGACCCTAACACAAACCGTGTTCTGACCCTAAAACTAAACCAAAACCTAACACTACGCCTAGACTTAAACCTAATCCTAAATCTAGCCCTGTCCCTAAACAAAAACGTAGTCCTAGGCCTAACAATAACCCTTATCCTAGCACAAACACTAACCCTACCCCTAGACCTAAACCGAGTCCTAATTATGGCTGTAACCCTAACTTGAATTTAACCCAAACACTGACTCTGCCTTTAACAGTAAACCTAACTCTAAACCACACCCTAACTGAAAATCTAAACCTAACACTAGACCTAGCCATAACCCTAACCCTAAAACCAGCCCTGATCATAACCCTAGCTCTCACATTACCCATAGCCTTAACCCTAGGCCAAAATCTAACACAAAACCTAGAGCTAATCCTAGGCCTTAACCTAGCCCTAAGCTTAACAATAACCCTAACCCTAGGCCTAACCAAAACCTAACCCTCGCCTTAGTTCTAACCCTAGCTCAAATCCAAATCTTTACCATAAACATAAACTTAGAACTATCCCTAAATCTTACCCTAAACTGATTCCTAATCCTAACCTTAACTTTATCCCTAAACTTAGCTCTAAACTTACCCATTACCCTAAACCTAACCCGAACTCTAATTGTAATCCTACCCTTAACCCTAACCATAATCCTAACCCTAAACAGCAAACTAACCCTAGACCTAACCCTATACTAATACTCGCTATAATCCTAACCATAGCTCAAACCCTAACCCTTACCACAAACCTAAAAATAACCACAGACCTACCCTAACCCTAAATTTAAATCTAACCATATCCCTAACCCAAAGCCTACATCTAACCATATTCAATCCCCTAAACCTAACCATAACCCTAATTATAACCAGTCCCCTAACCCTAACCCTAACCCCAAACCTACCATAATTCTATCCCTAGACATGACCCTGAACCTATCATTGCCCTAGCCCTATCCATAGCTCAGAACCTAACCCTTACACTAAACTTAACCATAACCCTAACCTTAGTTCTAACCCATAGTGTAACACTAACTCAAAACCTAATCCCAACCATAAGTCTAGCTCTAAGCTTAGCTCTAACTGTATCCATTAAGCTAACCATAACTCCTATTCTAATGCTAACTCTAGGCCTAACCCTATCGCAAGACCTAATCCTAACCATAAATCTATCACTAAACTTAACTCTAACTTTATCCATTGCCCTAAACATAACCCTTTCCCTAATGCTAACTTTAGGCCTAACCCTAAGCCTATTGCTAGCCCCGACCCTATCAATTACCCTAAACCTAACTTGAACCCTAAATCTAATTCTATTATTACTCTAACCCTAAACCTAATGCTAATTTGAGCACTAACCCTAAACTCAAACCTAAAACAAACCCTAACCATGCCCCTTACCATAAAAATTCTTGCTCTAAACCTGACCCTACCCTAAACCTATCTCTTACATTAGAGCTAGCCAACACCTAACCCTAAAACTAACCATCACCATAACCCTAGACCTGACATTAGCCCTAGATATAACCCTAGCCCTAACCCAAACACAAACCATAGCCAATATTAGCCATGAACATAGTCTTGATCATAACCCTAACATTAAAACTAAGCCATAATCTTAGATGTAATTTAGCTCTATTCTTAACCCTAACCCTAGGCGTAAGAATAAGTCTAACTCTCTCCCTTGACCTAAAACTAGTTCTAACTCTGTCACTTACAGAAACCCTAAACCTAGTCCTAAACCTAGGCCTAAGCCTAGCCATTTAATAGCCATAGCCCTAACCCTAGATCTAACCCTATCTCTAAATATAACCCTAATGCAAAACCTAAGCCTAAACCTAACACTATTCCTACCCTAACCCTAACGCTACCCCTAAAACTAGCCCGAACTCTAGCCTTAGACCTAAAATAAAACCGAGCCATAGACCTAACCCTAACCCTTAACCAAAAACAAACCCTGACTCTACACCTAGCCCTAACCCTAGCCCTAATTGGAATTTTAAGCAGAACCCTAAAACTAACCATAACCCTGATTCTGATGCTAACATGAACCCTAACTTTAAACATCACCCAAAACATAACACTAGACCTAGAACTAAGCCTAACCCTAAAACTAGCCCTAATTGTAACCCTAGTAGGTACATTAGGCATAATCATAAACCTATTCCTAACTTAACCCAAAACCTAGCCCTAATCTGAGCCCTAACCCGAGCTTTAACCCTAACCCTAACCTTAACCCTAAACCTAGCACTAAAAATAACCATAATTTTTTTCCCTAACTCTAGCTCAAACCTTACTCATCACTGTAACCATAATCCTAACCCTAATGTTAACCTTAGGCCTAAATCTTACTGTATCCCTAACCCTAACCTTATCCATTACCCTAAACCTAACTTGAAACATAAACCTAACTATGTCATTACCTTAATCCAAACCCTATGCTAATACGAGCCTTAAATCTAAACCTTAACCTATCCCAAATACTAATCACAACCCTGACCATAACAATACCCTTACTCTAAACCTGACACTAAACCTAAACCTAACCTTACACTAGATATAGTTATAAACCTAACACCAAAACTATATTTAACTATAAAGCTGAATTTGAAATTAGCACTAATCCTAATCCTAGTCCTAAACCTAACCTTAACACTTATCCAAACCATAACCCAAGCTTTAACTCTAGTTCTAACCCTTGCCGTATCCCTAAACCTAGCAATAACCCAATTCCTTACCATAAACCTAACCATAACCTTAAACCTAACCATAATCCTAAACCTAATTATAACCCTTGCCCTAACCCTAGGTCTAACACTAACTCTAAGCCTAGTGCTAACCCTAATTTAGTCCTATCCTAACCCTAAACCTAGCCTTAAGGCTAACTCTTTTGCTCTAGCTCTACCCTTAGTTCTATCCTTAGCCCTAGTCCTAACCCTAGATTTAAACCTAAAACTAAATTTAACCATAAACAAAATCCTAAACCAAACTCTAACACTAGTCCTAACAATAATTCTAATCCTAAAACTTGCCTTTACCCTAGCCCTAGCCATGAAATCAAACCAAGCCATATCCTGATCTGTAACCCTTAACCTAAACCAAATCATAAACCTACACTTAGCCCTAAACTTAAATCTAAAAACCCTAGCTCTAAACAACACTCTAACGTTAAATTAACACTAACACTAGACCTAGACTTAACCATAACCCTAAAACTTGCACTAATCATAACACTAGTTCATACATTAGTCATTTACATAACTGTAGCCATAACCCTAATAAAAAATCTTACCCCTAATTCTATCCCTATCTGTAGCTTTAATCTTATTCTTAACCTCAACACTACCCTAAACTTCACCCTAACTCTAGCCCTAAGCCTAGCTCTAACCCTATACATTACCCTAAGCCAAAACCTAAACCAAATGCTAACCCTAGTCCTAACCCTAATCCTTAGCCTAACTTAAACACTAACAGTATAACTAGTCCTAAACCTAACCCTCATTCTATTTCTAAGCCTAACCCTCACCCTTATTCTGATCCTAACAGTAACCATAGGTCTAAACCTGATCCTAACCCTAAACCAAACCCTAACACTAGCCCTACCGGTAACCCTATACATATACCTAACCTTAACACTAGATCTAGACCAAAAACTAATCCTAATTATAGCTATAATTTTAGCCTTAGACCTAAACAAAATCCTAGCTCTAACCCTAACAGTAACCCTTAATCTAAACCAAACACTTACCCTAACTTAGACCTTACACTAGTCCTAAATCTTGCTCTAAACCTAACCGTGACCCTATCCTGAAAACTGACACTGACCCTAACATTATCCTATCTCTAAACCTGACCATAAAACCAAAACCTAGTCCTAATACACGACCCATACATTACCTTAACACTAATACTATACCTAAACATAACCCTAGCCCTAACTGTAGCTTTAAACCTAATCTTAACCCTAACACTAGACCTAAACATATGCATAGTCCTAACCCTAGCCCTAAACTTAACACAAAACCTAGCCATAATCCTAGGCCTAAACTTATCCCTAAGAATTAACGTAACCCAAGCCCTAGCTCTAACAATAACGCTAACAATAACCCTTGCCTTAGAACTAACCCTAGCTCAAAGCAAAACCCTTACCCTAAAATTACCCTAGCATTATCCTAAACCCTAACCTAAACCTAGCTCTAATCCTAACCTTAATTCTATCCCGAAATTTAGTTCTATCCTGGTCAATTACCCTAATCCTAATTATAAAACAATCCATAACACTAAACCTAACCCTAATTATAAACATAACCCAAGACCTAACCATAAACCTAAACCTCACCATAGCCCTAACCCTAGCTTAAACATTAAGCCTTACAATAAACCTAATCCTAAGACTACCCCTATTCCATACCCTAACCCTAACCCTAAGCCTAACCCTAAATTTAACATTATGCATTAGCCTAAAATTAACCCTAACTCTAATAAAAACATTAGCCATAACTCTAACCCTAAACGACACCCTAAACATAAACATAACCCTAGACTAAACAAAAACTCTAAACTAAATGCCCTATCCCTATCCCTAGCTCAAACACTAGCACTTACCCTAACCTAACCATAACCCTAACCTGAAACCTAACATTTACCCTAAATCAAACCCTAACCCTATCCCTAAACTTAACCCTAATCAAAGACTTAAACCAAACATTAACATAGCTTTAACCCTAGCTCAAAATCTATCCATTACACTAAACATAAACCTATCCCTTATGCTAACCTTAACCCTATTGCTGAACCTAACCCATCCATTATCCTAAACATTCACTGAAACCTAAACCTAACCCTATTAATTACCCTAACCCTAAGCATAAACCTAACACTAATTCAACCCCTACTCTAAACTTTGACCTAAACCAAATGCAAACCCTGACCATAACCCTAATATTACCCCTAACTCTAAACCTGACCCTTATCCTAAACATAGCTCTGACACTAGATCTAGACATAAATGATCCCTAACCCTAAATGATCCCTAATCATAACCTTTGACCTGACATTATCCCTAGTCCTTGTTCTAGCTCTGAAACTGAAAGAAACTCTAGCCCTAATTCTAGCCTTAATCATAACCCAAACACTAGCCATCGTCATAAACCTAATTCTAACCCTCACCTTTTCCCTAAAGCTAGCTATAACCACACCCATTTTCCTAAATTTAATACTAACCCCAATGCTAATACTAAACCTAGCCCTGCCCCTATGCCTAACCTTAGCCCTAATCCTAGCACTAATTTAGCCATAAGCCTAACCCTACCCCTAGACCTAGTCCTAAATCTAAATCTAATTCTCATCCTAGCCATTTCTTTAGTTCCAGCTCTATCCCTTACATCACACTAACACTAGCCCTAACCTTAGACCTGGATCTAACCCTAACTTTATATCTAACCATAAACCTAAGCCTAAACCTCACCCTAACAGTAGCCCTAACCCTAAAACTAATTCAATATCTAGTCCTAACGCTAGCCCTAGCTCTAAAACAAAACCGAGCAATAGCCCTAACCATAACGCTAACCCATAGAAGTCCAGATGAAGTGAAACACAAATGGTTCCTGACAGCAAACCCTGAACTGAGAACACCCAAACCTGGGGAAAATGTCAATGCTAGGTAAAAGATGAATCCTGTGCTATATCAAAGAAATTTGAACAAAACTAACACTAACCCAAACATTAGTTCTAACCCTAGCCCTAACCCTAACCCTAAAACTAAGCCTATCCTGTTTAAAGAGCTTGATCATAAAAGTCCCAAACTTGGGGTGTCTAGTAGGGCAAAGTAACAGATGAATTCTGCCCAGTATCAAAAATATCTGACCAAATAATTGGGGAAGGTGTTTCAGTACATGCCTAATTCCCCTGTTTTCTCATAAAGTGCTATTGGATAAACTGTTTTTTTTTTCATGTTTCAGCTAAAGGTACTTTCATAAGGAACAAACCAGCACATGCCCACTGTGAGGTGATTTATTGTATGAAGTTTCATGCAGCTAGAAACAACCCTGTTTAATTTCCAGCTCCATTTCCATTCACACCTATAGACCATAATTATGTGAAACCTAAAATTTCAAACTATTTTTGACACTGAATCATTAAACCTTGACAGCCCAAGTATGGAGAGCCTACTAAGGCTAGGTAAAGGATGAATCCTGAATAGTATCAAAGTACTCCAACCAAAAAAATTCAAAGCTCTTTCAGTACTTGTGTATTCTGCTTGCTCCTAAAGCACTCAGAGATAAAATTTTTTCTTTCTACCTCAGCTAATTTGATACTTCACAGGAAACAAACCAGAGAATGCTCACTGAGAACTGATTGAGTGTATGAAGTTTCAAGCATCTAGCACAAACGCTGTTTGATTTGCAGCTTCGTGTCCATTCACACCTATAGAGCAAAAAGAAGAGAAACATAAAAATTAAAACTGTTCCTGAGAGGAAATCCTTTTATGTAGGAGGCCCAAACATTTGGAGTATAGTAAAAATAGGAAAAAGGTGAATCCTGAACAATAGTATAAAAATTTTTTAAAAACTAACTTTAACCCTAATACCAGGTCTAAACTTAATCTTAACACTAACTCTCACCCTAACAATAATCTGTTTAGAGAACCTTTGATCATAGAAGTTTCGAAACTGGGGAGTCTAGTGGGGCAAGCTTACAGATGAATCATGGGCAGTTTCAAAAAAAATCTGACAAAATATTTGGGTGAGCTATTTCTGTACATGCATATTTCCCTGTTTTCTCTTAAAGTGTTCTCAGATAAATTTGTATTGCATACTTTAGCGTATTACTACTTTCACCAGGAACAAACCAGAGAGTGCCCACAGAGAACTGATTGAGTGTGTAAAGTTTTAAGCAGTTAGTACCAATCTTTTTTGAATTCCAGCTCCATGTGCATTTACCCATGTAGGTCAAAAGGAAGTGAATATGTAAATAAAAATGTTCCTGTCAGCAAAGAACTGAACCTAGAAGGCTGAAATCTGGGGAACATAGTAAGGCTAGGTAAAAATGTATCCTGCTCAGTATCAAAAAAATTTGAACAAGACAAACTCTAAACCTAACACTAGATCTAACTCTAACCATAAGGTTAAACCTAATCTGTTTAGAGAACCAATGATCATAGAAGTCTAAAAGTTGAGGAGCCTAGTGGGAAAAGCTAACAGATCAATCCTGCCCAATATCAAAGAAATCTGAGCAAATGATTGGGGGAGGTCGTTTAGTACATACATGTTTTCCTTTTGTCTCCAAAAATTCTCTCGCATAGAGTTGTTTTTGCATGCTTCATCTTTGGGATACTTTCACAAGGAAAAAAACAGAGAGACCTCACAGAGAACTGATTGAGTGTGTGAAGTTTCAAGCAGCTTGTAGCAAAAACCATGTTTTACTTCCAGCTCTATTTCCATTTACCCATATAAGTCAAAATGGAGTGAAAATTTAAAATAAAAACTTAAATATTGTCAGCAAACCGGTGAACCTAGAATGCCCAAACCTGCAAAACATAGTAAGGCTAGATAAAAGATAAATCCTGCCTAGTATCAAAGAAATTTGAACAAAAATAATGTAAACCTAACACTAGTTCTTAATCTGTCCTTAATCTTAACCCTACAGCTAACCCTAACCTGTTTAGAGAATCTTTGATAATAGAAGTCCCAAACTAAGAGAGCCTAGTGGGGCAAGCTAACAGATGAATCCTGCACAGTATCAAAGAAATCTAAACAAACCATTGGGGGAAGTGTTTAAGTACATGCATATTTGCTTGATTTCCCCAAAATTGCTCTGGGATAAAGTTTGTTTGCATTTTTCAACTGAGGGCAACATTCACAAAGAACAAACCAGAGAGTGCCCACAGAGAACTGATTAAGTGTGTGCAGTTTCAAGCAGCTAGCACCAATTCTGTTTTATTTCTTGCTCCATTTCTCTTCACCAAAATATTTCAAAATAAAGTTAAACCTTAAAATACGAACTGTTTTTGACAGTGAACCCTTGAACTAAGAAGGCCCAAACCAGTGAACAATGTGAGGCTAAGTAAAACATGAATCTTGCCCAGTATCAAAGATACATGATTCTAACGCTAACACTAGGTTTAAACCTAGCCCTTACCTAACCATAAAAATAACCCTGATCTGTTTCAAGAACCTTTTATCATAGAAGTCCCAAATTCAGGGAGCCTAGTGGGGCAAGCTGAAAGATGAATTTTGTGCAGTATCAAAGAAATCTGACCAAATATTTTGGGGAGGGAGTCCAGTACGTGTAAATTTCTCTGTTGTCTTCTACAGTACTTTCAGATAAAGATGTTTTTTGCATGCTTCAGCTTTTAGTAACATTCACAAGGAAGAAACCAGAGAGTGCCCACATAGACTGATTGTGTTTGTGCAGTTCCAAGCATCGAGCACCAAACTTGTTTGATTTTGAGCTCAATTTCCTTTTACCTGTATACATTAACATGAAAAAAACCTTAAAATACAAACTGTTCTTTTCTCAGCGAACCATATTGAAAGGAGAAGGCCCAAACCTGGGGAAAATAGTAAGGCTAGGTAAAAGACAAACTATGCCAAGCATCAAATGAATTTGAACAAAACTCACTCTAACACTAGATAAAAGCCAACTCTAAACTAATTCTAACCTATTTAGAATATCTATTATCATAGAAGTTCCAAATTTGGGGAGCCTAGTGGTTCAACTTAACAGATGAATCTTGTATAGTATTAAAGAAATTTGATGTAAAATTGGTGGAGGTATTTCAGTACAATCACATTACCCCGTTTTTTCTGAAAGTGCTCTTGGATAATTTTTTTTCATGCTTCTGCTAAAGGTACTTTCACAAAGGAAAAACAAAGAGTGCCCACAGAGAGCTGATTGAGTGTGTGAAGGTTCATGCAGCTACCACTAACCCTGTTTGATTTAGAGCTTCATTGCCATTCACACCTATAAGCCATAATGAAATGAAACCTAAAAATTTAAACTGTTCCTGAAACTGAACCATTGAACCTTGAAGGCCCAAACTTGGGGAGCCTTTCACATTATCAAAGAAATCTGACCAAATAATTTGGGGGAGGTAGTTTAGTATATGCATATTTCCCTGTTTACTCCTAAAGTGTTCTCACATAAAGTTGCTTTGCATGATTCAGCTTAGGGCTAATTTTACAGGGAATAAACCAGAGAATGCCCATAGAAAATTGATTGAGTGTGTGAGGTTTGAAGCAGCTAGTACTAACCCTGTTGGATTTCCAGCTACATTTACATTTATGTGCATAGGTCAAAATAATATGAAAACTTAAAATACAAACTGTTGAGGAGAGCACACACTGGACCCAAAAGGCCCAAACCAGAAAATATAGTAAGGCTAGGTAAAAGTTAAATCCTGCCCAGTATCAAGGAAATTTGAACAAAAATAACAAAACTCTAGCTGTAACCCTGGCCCTAAATTAATACTAAACCTAACCTAACCTGTTTAGAGAACCATTGATCATAGTAGTTCCCAAATAAAGGAGCCTATTGGGGCCAGCTAACAGATGAATCCTGTGGAGTATCAAAGAAATCTGAAAAATAATTGGGGAAGGTATTTCAGTAGGTACATATTTCCCTGTGTTCTCCTAATGTGCTTTTAGAGAAATTATTTTTCATGCTTCACTTTAAGGTACTTTCACAAAGAACAACCAGAGACTGCCCACAGAGAGCTGATTGAGTGTGTGAAGTTTCAAGCAGCTAGTACTAACTCTCCTTGATTTCTAGCTCCATTTTCATTCACATCTATAGGCCATAATAAAGTGAAACCTAAAAATTCAAATTCTTCCTGACAGTGAACTGGCAAACGTTGAAAACCCAAACATGGGGATTCTACTAAGGCTAGGAAAAGGATGAATCCTGTACAGTATCAAACTAATGCAAGTAAATAAAATGAAGCTTGCTCCTAAAGTGCTCACTTAAAGCTGTCTCTTTCTAATTCAGCTTTGAACTACTTCCACAAAACAAAAATGAAATAATATGCACTGAGAACTGATTGAGTGTGTGAAGTTTCAAGAAGCTAGCACAAACCCTGTTTGAGTCCGGCTACATTTACATTGACCCTTACAGGGCATAATGAAGTGAAACATGAAAATTAGAACTGCTCCTGAGAGCAAACCCTTTTATTTAGGAGGCCCAAACATGGGGACCATACTAAGAATAGGAAAAAGATAAATCCAACTCAGTATCAAAAAAGTTGAAAAAAACTAACTCTAAACTTAACACTAGTTCTAACACTGGCCCTACCTCTAACCATAAACTTAAGCCTAACCTGTTAAGATAACCTTTGATCGTAAACAGTTTCAAACTTGGGGAGACAAGTGGGGCAAGCTTACAGATCAAAAAATTTTTGAAATAATTGGGGGAGGTATTTCAGTACATGCATTTGCCCTGTTTTCTCCTAAAGTGCTCTTGATTAAATTTGTTTTGCATACTTCAGCTTATGGCTACTTTGACAAGGAAGAAACCAGAGAGTGCCCACAGACAAATGATTGAGTATGTGAAGTTTCAACCAGCTAGCACCAACCCTCTGATTTCCTGCTCCATTTGCATTTACCTATATAGGTCAAAATAAAGTGAGACATTAAAAAAAAAAAAACTATTGCTGACAGTGAATAATTGAATAAAGAACGCCCAAAATTGGGGCACATAATAAGGCTATGTAAAAGATAAATTCTTCCAAGGATCAAAGAAATTTGAACAAAACAACCTCTAACCCTAACACTAGCTCTAAAGCTAGCCCTTACCCTAACCTAACACTAACCCTTACCTGTTTAGAGAACCATTGATCCTAGAAGTGCCAACCTCTGGGAGCCTAGTGGAGCAAGCTAAAAGTGAATACTGCACAGTATTAAATAAATCTGATCAAATTTGGGGAGACTTATTTCAGAACATAAATGTTTCTCTGTTTTCTCCTTAAGGGCTCTTGGATATAGTTTCTTTTGCATGCTTCATTTTTGGCCTACATTTAAAAGAAAGAAACCAGAGAGTGCCCACTGAGAACTGATTGTGTGAAATTTCAAGCACCTCCTGTCAACCCTGTTTGATTTCCAGCTCAATTTTCATTCACATCAAGAATCCATAATGAAGGGAAATCTTAAAATACAAACTGTTCCTGACAGGGAACCATTGAACCCAAAAGACCCTAACCTGTGGAGCATAGTAAGGCTAAGAAAAAGATGAATTCTGCCCAGTATCATAGAAATTTGAAGAAAACTAGGGGCACATATGTGCTCTCACTGCAGATGGAAGGCTCAGCTGTGCAGTTGTTCTGGGCACAGACAGCCGTCTCAGCCACGCAGGTGCTTTCAGCGCAGATAGAAGGCAGCATAGAACACCGATGTTTTGCTTGTGAGTCACCAGTCCAAGGTCTGGACACAGCACAATGTAACTCCAGAACCACCCACCTCACCAAACAAAATACACAGGTAATAGATGGAATCCATCTTGCAAAACCTTACTCGCCATCTATCGGTGGGCATGGCTACCAGCTCAGTTCTGCAGCTGATCAGGTACCCGTTTACAGCTCCACTACCTCAAGCTGTGAAAACTCAAATTTTTTTTTTTCGTAAGCTTTTGGAGAGCATTGCTTTTGGAGAGCATGTGGAACAGCAACTGTACAGGCACCTGGTTTCCAATTCAGAGATTAGTGTAGAAGCTCCAGGTAGAAGCTCAAGACCTCTCACCCTGGCTACCTTCACCACCTTACGCACAGACTCAAACTAAAAATAGACAACTCCACCTACAAAAAGAAAAGAAAACAGAGTTTGGAGACACTTTTTTTGAGAGAGAGAGGAGAGAGAGAGAGAGAGAGAGAGAGAGAGAGAGAGAGAGAGAGAAAATTTTTTTAATATTTATTTTTAGTTTTCGGCCAACACAACATCTTTGTTTGTATGTGGTGCTGAGGATTGAACTAGGCCACACGCATCCAGGAGAGCATGCTACCACTTGAGCCAAATCCCCAGCCCCTGGAGACACTTTTTTTTTTTTTTTTTTTTTTACTTTTTTTTTCTCGCTCTTCACATTCATTCTCCTCTACCCTTCCCCCTCTGGTCCTCACAACCTCAACATATGTGAAACCAAGAACTTTGCATGAAATTGGATTTTAAGAACTAAATCACCAGAAGAGTATAATATAGATAAATTGCATAGGCTCCACCTCATCACCTCTTTATTTTCTCTTATTGTCTCTCTCCCTGTCTTTATTTACTTGTTATTTTTTCTTGTTTTTTCTTTTTTCCTCTATCCCACTTTCAGCCTCCCAACTTTTACTATTTATATATAGGATAATTTTATTTATACAGACAAGGAATATGAATTTATACATTATTTCATGAATTACCACTGTCTATTCATTAGAGTTCTCCTCCAAATTTGCTAAATTATATTAATTCCATACACTCCCATCTTTCCCCCTTATCATAGCATCATACCCCTGACCCTAAGTTCTCTATATACCACCAGAAAGGGTATACCTTTTATGAAACTAATGACTATATTCTAAATAATAATTGAAGCCACCATCTGTAGACAAAGAGTCTAAATATAAATGTATTTATAATGGTTAGGCTTAGGCTTCGGGCTAGGGTTAAATTTAGACTTGGGTTTTGATCTATGGTTACAGATAGGGCTAAGTATAGAGCAAGGGTTAGGATTAGGGTTAGGGTTAGGTTTAGGGTTATGGTAAGGGATAGGGTTAGAACTTACGATAGGACTAGTGTGAGAGTTAGAGTTAGTCTTAGGGTTAGGGTTAGGGTTAATGTTAGGGTTAGGGATAGGGCTAAGTTAGGGCTAGTGTTAGTGTTAGGTTTAGGCTTAGGGTTAGGGTTAGAGTTAGGGTTACATTAGGGTAAAGGATTAGGTTATAGCAAGGTTGAGGGCTAGGGCAAGTGTTAGTATTAGGGTTAGGGCTAGGGTTACGGTTAGGGTTATAATTTAAGTTAGGTTTAGGGCTAGGATGAGGGCTAATATTTGTGTTGGCGTTAGGGCTAGTATTAGGGCTAGGGCTAATGTCAGGTCTAGGGTTACAGTTAGGGATAGATTTAGTGTAAGGTTTATGGCTTTGTCCAGTGTAGTGTTTAGGTTTATACTAAGGATCAGTTTTAGAGCCATGATTATTATTAGGGTCAGTATCAATGTGAGGATTTGGGTTAGGTTTGGGTTCAGACTTAGGGCTTGAATTATCATTAGGTTTAGGGTTAAGTTAATGAAATGGCTAGGTTTAGCATTTAGGTGTGGTTTAGTGTAATGGATAGGGTTAGGGTTAGGCCTAGGTTTAGCATAAGTGTTGGGTTATCATTAGGGTAATGGATAGGGTTAGACCTGAGATAAGGGGTAGGGTTATGTATAGTATTAGGGCTTTTGTTTGGGTTAGGTAAGGTTTATATTTAGGGTTAAAGCTAGGTTTAGGGGTTGGGGATGTGGCTCAAGTGGTAGCATGCTCACCTGGCATGCGCAGGTTGCTGGGTTATATCCTCAGCACCACATACCAACAAACTAAAGATGTTGTGTTCACCGAAAAATAAAAAATAAATATTAAAAAAAGCAAGGATTAGGACTTGGATTAAGGCTAGTTTTGGGGTTCAGTTAGGGCTAGGGTTAAGGCTACGAATAATGTATGTATGATTAGCGTTAGTGATATGGTCAGGGTTAGGGCTAGGTCTAGTGTTAGGGTTAAGTTTATGGTTACGATGTTGTTTACAGCTAGGTTTACTGTTAGGATCAGAGTCAGGGTCCGGATTAGTTTTCAGGATAGGGTTAGGACTAGAACTAGAGATAGGGTTAGGGCTAGGTGAAGGGTTATGGTTTGGTTTAGGTTAAGTGCTAGGGTTAGGATTATGATTCGGTTTTGTTTTAGGGCTAGGGGTAGAGTTAGGGCTAATTTTGGGATTAATGATAGGATTAGGGCTAGTCTTTGTGTGAGGTTTAGGTTTAGGTATAGGGTTAGATTTAGGGTTAGGTTTAGATCTAGGCTTTGAGCTAGAGCTAAGGATAGGGCTAGGATTAGGGCTAATGTAGGGCTTGGTTTAGGGTGATGGTAAGGGATAGGGTTAGAACTAGGTATAAGGCTAGGGTGAGAGTTTGAATTAGTCTCAGGCTAGGGTTAGGGTTAGTGCTAGGGATAGGGCTAAATTAGAGCTGGGATTAGGACTAGGGCTAGTGTTAGGGTTAGGCCTATTTATAGGAATAGGGTTAGTTTTAGTGTTAAGGTTATGGATAAGTTTAGGTTAAGGATTATGATTATAGCTAATTTTATGCTAAAGAGAAGATTAGAGTTATGGTTAGGATTAGGGTTAGGTTTATGATGAAGGTGAGACTTATGGCTAGGATCTGGCCTAAAGTTTGTGTTAGGGTTAGGACTAGGATTAGAGCTAGGGCTAAAGTCAAGTCTAGAGTTTCAAATATGGAGAGTTTTAGGGTCAGGTTTATAGCTGTGGGTATTAATAGGGTCAGGGTCAGGAATATTGTTTTATTAGGTTAAGGCTCAAGTTATCATTACTGATAGGGATAGGTTAATGATTGTTTTAGGTTTAAAGTTCAGCTTAGGTGTAGGGTAATGGATAGGGTTAGGGTGAGGGATTAGATTAGGGTTCATCTTAGGGTTAATGGAAGCATTAGGGTTATCATTAGGCTATTGAATAGGGTTAGAGTTAGTGATAGGGTTATGCTTATAGTTAGGTCTAGGATTAGGCTTAGGTTTATGGTTAGGGCTAAGGTTAGGGTTATGGTTAGCTTTAGGGTTAAACCTAGGGTAGGACTTGGGTTAGGGCTAGGTTTTGTGATAGGTTAGGACTACGACAAATGTAAGAACTTGTTATGATTAGGGCTAGTTTTATGGTTAATATTAGACCTAAGTATAGTTTTAGGGTTAGGTTTAAGGTTAAGGTTATGTTTAGAGCTAGGGTTAGTGTTAGTGTTATCATCAGTGTTCATTTTAGGGTAATGGTTAAGGTGAAAGCCAAAATTAGGACTAGGGTTAAGTTTAGAAGAATGGTTAGTATTTGCTTTAGGCTAAGTGTTATAGTTAGGGCTAGGGCTAGGTTTTTTTTTAGGTCTAGGACAAGAGTTATGCCTAGATTAGGATTCAGTTTAGTTTTAGGCTTAGTGTTAAGGTTAGGTTTAGGTATAAGGTTATCAGTAGTGCTAGTGTTAGGGTTCGGTTTAGGGTCAGGTTCAGGTTTAGAACTATGATTAGTATTAGGGTGAGAATAAGGGTCAGGGTTAGGATTAGGGTTTGGATTATAGTTAGAGCTAGAATGAGGACTAGGGTTAGAAGTAGTAATAGGGTTAAGGTTTGAGTTTGATTAAGGATTAGGGTTAGGGATAGGATTAGCATTAGGTTTAGGGTTTGGCTTAGGGTACAATATAGGGTTAGAGCTAGGTTGAGGTCTAGGGTTAGGGCTAGGGTTAGGGTTAAAACTAGGTTGAGGGCTCGGATTAGAGCCAGTTTTTGTGTTAGTGTTATGGCTAGGGGTTAAACCCCTAGTGTTAGGATTAGGTTTAAGATTAGGATGAAATTTAGGCCTAGTGTTAGTATTAGGTTAATAGTCACGGTATGATTTATTTTGAGGGTTAGGGTTAGGACTCAAATTAAGGCTAGGACTACTGTAAGAGTTTGGTTTAAGGTTAGGGTGCTGTTTAGAGCTAGAGTGAGTGTTAGGATATGAGTAAGAGTCAGAGTTAGTATTAAAGGTAAGGTTATGACTCGAATTAGGGCTAGTATTAGAACTAGTTGTAGTGTTAGGGTTTGTTTTTAAGTTAAGGATTAGGGTAAGGACTATTGCTTAGTTTTGTTTTACAGCTAGGGTTAGGGTTAGGGCTACTTTTATGATTAGCATTAGGGCTAAGGCTAGAGTTGATGTTTGGCTTAGGCTTAGGTTTAGGGTTAGATTTAGCATTAGGGTTCAATGTAGGCTTAAGACTAGGAGTAAACATTAGGCAATGGTTATGACTAGGGTTAGAGCTAGGGTTAGAACTAGAGTTAGGATTATGGTAATGGATAGGGTAAGAAGTAGAGATAGTGCTAGTGTGAGAGTTAGAGTTAGTCTTAGGGCTAGGGTTAGGTTAAGGGTTAAGGATAGGCTTAAATTAGGACTAGGATTAGGGCTAGGGTTAGTGTTCACCTTAGGTCTAGCATTAGGGTTAGGGTTAAGTTTAGGGTGAGGAATGGTATTGTAGCTAGGTTTAGAGATAGGGTGACGATTAGAATTAGGGTTAGGGATATGGTTAGGTTTAGGAATATAATTAAGTCTAGGTTTAGGGCTAGCTTGAGGGCTATAGTTTGTTTTAGGGTTAGGGCTAGGGCTAATATCAGATCTAGGGTTATGGATAATGATAGTTATAGGGTTAGGTTTATTGCTACATGTAGTGTAAGGTTTATAGTTAGGGTCAGGTTTAGATCTAGGGGTATTATAAGGCTCAAGGTCTGGGTTAGAAGTTTGGGATGGGTTAAGGTTTAAAGTCAAGGCTCGAATTAGTGTTATGGTTAGTGTTAGTGTAATGATAGGGTGAGCTTTAGGGTTTAGGTTTGGTTTAGAATAATGCATAGGTTTAGGTTTAGGGATAGGGTTAGGTTTAGGTGAAGGGTTATGGTTATAGCAATGGATAGGGTTAGAGCTAGGGTTATGGTTTTGATTATGGCTAGGTTTAGGGTTAGGGTTAGGATTAAAACTCGGGTTAGGGCTCAGATTAGGGCTAGGTTTTGGGTTAAGTTAGTGCTAGGGTTAGGGGTAAGACTAATGTAAGTACCGGGGTTACAATTATGGCTAAATTTAGTCTTTGGGTTAGTGGTATGTCTAGTGTTAGGTTTAGGGTTAGGGATAGGGTGATGTTTAGACTAGGGTTAATATTATGGTCAGAGTTAGAGTCAGTGTTAGTTCTAGTTTTCTGCTTAACACTAGAATTAGAGCTAAGTTTGGAGTTAGGGTTAGAGTTTGGTTTACGTTAAGGTTTAGGGTTAGGGCTATGGCTCGGTTTTGTTTTAGGGCTAGGGCTAGGATTAGGGTTAATTTTAGGATTAGCTTTAGGGTTAGGGCTAGTGTTAGGTTTAGGTTTAGGCTTAGGTTTAAATTTAGATTTAGATGTAGGGTTAGGGTTATGCTTAGGGTTAGTGTTAAATTAAGAGTTAAAATTAGATCAAAGTTAGGGCTATGGCTAATGACAGGGCTAGGGTTAGGGCTAGGTTTAGGCCTAGAATTAGGGTTCCAGTAAGGGATAGGGTTAGAACTAGGGATGGGGCTAGGGTTAGAGTTAGAGTTAGTGTAATGGATATGATTATATGTAGATATAGGGCTATCTTTAATGTTTAGATTGAGCTTTAGGTTAGAGTTAGGGCTTTGGTTATATTTAGGGCTAGGGTTAGGGCTAGGGTTAGGAATAGGGCTAAATTAGGGTTAAGATTCAGGTTAGGGTTAGTTTTCCAGTTAGGCCTAAGGTTAGGTTTAGGGTTAGGATTAAGGCTAGGTTAAGGGCTAGGATAAGGGCTGGGGATTATGTTAGGTTTAGGGCTACAATTAGGGCTATGGCTAATGTCAGATCTAGCGTCACATTTGGGGATAATTTTAGGATTAGGATTATGTCTAGGTCTAGTGTAAGGGTTAGGTTTAGTGTAAGTGTCAGCTTTAGAGCTAGGAGACTTATTAGGGTCAGGGTCAGTGTTACAGTTTCGTTGAGGTTAGGGTTTAGGGTTAGAGCTTGAATTAGCATTACGGTGTTTGTTAGGGAAATGTTAGGGTTTTGTATAGAGTTTCCATTAATTTTAGGGTAATTGATAGGGTTAGGGTTAGTGATAGGGTTAAGGTTAGGCCTAGGGTTTGCATTAGGGTAAGGGTTATGTTTAGTATAATGGATTGGGTTAGAGCTAAGTTTAGGACTAGGTTTATGGTTAGGAATAGGTCTTAAATTAGGGGTAGGGTTAGGGTTAAAACTATGTTTAGACTTAGGGTTATGTTTAGGGTAAGGGTTGGGTTTTGAACTAGGGTTACGGTTAGGGTGATGGTTAGGCTAAGGGTTACTTCTAGGGATAAGATTACAGTACTGATAGGGTTAGAATTAGGATTAAGGCTAAGGGCATCATTAGGGGTAGGGGTAGCTGTAGAGTAATGGATATGATTTGACGTAGATTTAGGGATAAATTTAACATTAAATTGAGGTTTAGGCTTAGAGTTAAGTCTGTGGTTATATTTAGGCTTACAATAAGGGTTAGGGTTTGAGCTGGGGTTAGGTCTATGGCAAGTGTGAGTTTTAAGGTTAGGTCTAGGATTTGTTTTCCAGTTAGGTTTAGGTTTAGTGTTACGCCTAGGATTATCAATAAGGTTAAGGTTCATTTTAGAGTAATGGGTAGGATTTGAGGTAGGTTTAGGGCTAGGGTTAAGGTTAGGATTAGAGCTTGGGTTATGAGAGATAGGTGTAGATTTATGTTTAGGGTAATGGTCAGGCTTTGATCTAGGGTTAAAACTAAGGAGAGTGTTAGGTTAGGGTTAGTGCTAGTGTTAGTGTTTGTGTTATGCTTATGGCTTGGCTTAGGCCTAGGATTAGCTCTAGATTATGTGTTAGGTTTAGGCCTAGGTTTAGGGCTATTGATAATGTAAGAACTAGGGTTATGTTTAGGGCCAGTTGTAGGGTTACGGTTATGGCTAGGTCTAGTGTTAGGTTTAGAGTTTCCGGTAGGTTCAGATCTAAAGACAGGTATAGTCTAAATGTTTGGGTTAGAGTTAGAATTAGGGTTACAGCCAGAATTAGGACTAGGTTTAGGTTTAGGTGTAGGGTTAGTGTTGAGTTGGTTAAGGATTATTGTTAGGGCTAGTTCTAGGTTTATGTTTAGGTCTAGGGCTAGAGTTAAGGCTAGATTTAGGATTTGGTTTAGGTCTAGGGCTAGTGTTAGGGTTTGGTCTAGTCTTAGGGTCAGTTTTAGACCTAGGGTTAGTGTTAGGGTCAGAATAAGTGTCAGGGTTAGCGATAGGTTTTGGGATAGAATTAGTTCTAAAATGAAGGTTAGGGTTAGGATTATTAATAGGTTAGAGTTTTGGTTAGCCAAAAGATTAAGGATAGATCTAGGGTTATCCTTAGGTTCAGGATTTTGTTTAAGGTAAGGGATTGATTTCGAACTAGGGTTAGGCCAATGGTTAGGGTTAGAGTTAGGGTTAAGGCTAGGTTTAGAGCTCACCTTAGGGCTGGCTTTTGTGTTAGGGTTAGGCCTAGTGTTTGGGTAACAGCTAATGTAAGAACTCAGGGTACACTTAGGGATAGTTTAAGGGTTAGGGGTAGGGGTAGGTTTAGTGCTAGGGTTAGGTTTAAGGTTAGGGTGGTAATTACACCTAGGTTTCGTGTTAGGATAGGAGTCAGGGTCAGGTTTAGTTCTAGGGTTAGGGTTAGAATTCATTATAGGGCTAGAGTTACTGTTAAGTTTTGTTTTAAGTGAGGGTGCTGTTTAGAGCTCGGATGAGTGTTAGAATAAGAGACAGCGTCAGAGTTAGTTTTCAGGTTAGGGTTAGGACTCCAATTAGGGCTAGGATTAGGTCTAAGTGTAGTGTTAACATTTGGTTTAAGTTAAGGTTAAGGGTTTGGGCTATTGCTTGGTTTCGTTTTAGTCCTAGGGATAGGGTTAGGACTAGTATTAGTGTTAGGCTTAGGCTTAGAGTTAGGGTTAGATTTGAAATAAGGTTTAAATTTGGAGTTAGGGTTAGATCTAGGGTTAAGGCTAGGACTAAGGATAGGGAAAAGGTTAGGGCTACAGATAGGATTATGGTAATTAATATGGTTAGAACTAGGGATAGGGCTAAAGCGAGAGTTAGAGTTAGTCTTAGGGCTAGGGTTAGGGTTAGGGTTAGGTTTAGGGTTAGAGATAGGGGAAAATTAGGGCTAGGATTAGGGCTAGGGTTAGGGTTTGGCTTAAGCTTAAGTTTAGGGTTTGAATTAGGGTTAATATTTGGGTAAGAGATGGTGTAATAGCTAGGTGTAGAGGTTGGTTGAGGGTTTAAGTTAGGGTTAGGGCTAGGGCTAGGGTTAGGTTTAGGGTTATGATTAAGGCTAGGTTTAGGGTTTGGATTAGGACTAGTGTTTGTTTTAGTTTTAGGGCTAGGATAAGGGCTATTATAATTTTATGTCCAGAATTATGATTAAAGTATTAGTTAGGGTTAGGATTATTTCTATGTCTATTGTAAGGGTTAAGTTTAGGGTTAGGATCAGGTTTAGAGCTAGGGGTTTTATTAGGGTCAAGGTCTGGGTTACGGTTTGGCATAGGATAAGGTTTAAAATTAGGGCTCAAATTAGTGCTAGGGTTAGGGTTAGGGTAATGATAGGGTTATGTTTTGGGTTCAGTTTAGTTTTGGGGTAATGGATAGGGTTAGGATTAAAGATAGGATTAGGTTTAGGCCTAGGATTATCATTAGGATTAGAGTTATGTTTATGGTAATGGACAGAGTTAGAGATTCATTTAGGACAAGGGTTATGTTTATGATTAGGTCTAGGGATAGCATTAGGGTTAGGGTTAAAGCTAGGTTTAGATCTCATATTAGGGCTAGGTTTTGGGTTAATTTAGGGCTAGGGCTAGGGTTACAGCTAATGTATTTATTAGGGTTATGATTCAGGCTAGTTTTAGGCTGTTAGGGCTATGTTTAGTGTTAGTTTTAGGTTTAGGGTAAGGTAGTGTGTAGAGCTAGCTTTAGTGTAATGGTAAGAGTCATGGTCAGGATTAGTTTTATGGTTTGTCTTTAAATTAGATTTAGGGCCCTGGTTAGGGCTAGGTGTATGGTTAGGGCTTTGTTTAGGTTAAAGATTATGATCAGAGCTATGGGTTGGTTGGTTTAGGGCTACGTTTAAGGTTAGGGCAAGTTTTAGGATTAGTGTTAAGGTTTGGGTTAGTGTTAGTCTTAAGCTAAGGCTTCAGGTTAAAGTTAGAATTAGAGTTAGTTTTTTTTGTCTATATTTAATGTTAGGCCTAAGAATAGGGCAAGGGTTAGGACTAAGGTTAGGGCTAGGGTTAGGGTTATGGTAAGGGATAGGGTTTGAAGAGTTATAGGGCTAGTGTGAGATCTAGAGTTAGTCTTAGGGCTAGGGTAAGGGCTAGCGTTAGGGATAGGGCTAAATTACAGCTAGAGTTAGTGTTAGGGCTAGGGTGAGGGCTAGTTTTAGAATTAGCATTAGGGTTAGGGCTTGTTTTATAATTAGCATTAGGCTTAGTGCTAGTTTTAGAAATAGCATTTGGGCTAGAATTAGGGCTGGGATTAGTGTTTGGGTTAGGTCAAAGGTTAGGTCTACGGTTAGGTTAGTGTTAGAGTTAGGGTTAGGTATAGTTTTAGGGTAAGGAATGTGATTATACCTAATTTTGGGGATAGGGTGAGGGTTGGGGTTAGGATTAGGGTTAGGGTTTTGATTAAGGTGATGTTTATGGCTAGAATGTGATCTAAGATTTGTGTTAGGGTTAGGGCTATAATTAAAGTTAGGACTAATGTCAGGTCTATGGTATGGTTACAAAGAGTTTTAGGTTAATTTTATGGCTAGGTCTATTGTACAGGTTAATTTTTTTGTTAGGGTCAAGTTTAGAGAGAGGGGTATTTTAGGGTCAGGCTGTGGGTTAGGGTTTGTTTATGCTAAAGTTTAGGGTTAGGGCTTGATTTAACTTTAGGGTTAAGGATAGGGCAACAATAGGTTTAGGTTTAGGGTTCAGATTAGGTGTAGGTTAATAAATAGGGTTAAGGTTATGGATAGGATTTGGGTTTCACCCAGGGTTAGCATAAAAATTAGGGTTACAGTTATGTTGTTGTATAGGGTTAGAGCTAGGAATATGGCTAGGGTTATGGTTAGAATTAGACCTAGGGATAGGCTTAGTTTTAGGGTTAGGTCTAGGTTTATGGTTAGGATTAGCTTTAGGTTTAAAGCTAGGGTAGGTCTTGGGTTAGAGATAGGTTTTTGGATAAATTAGGGCTATGGCTAATGTAAAATCTTGTATTAAGATTAGGGCTAGTTTCAGGGTTAATGTTAGACTAGGTTTAGTTTTGGGGTTAGTTTTATGGTTAGGGTGATGTTTTAGAGCTAGGGTTAGTGGTAGTGTCATGATCACTGTTCTGGTTAGGGTTATGGTTAGAATTAAACCCAGAATTAAGAGTAGGGTTACGTCTAAAAGTAGGGTTCATGTTTGTTTTAGGTTAAGGTTTATTGTTAAGGCTAGGTATAGGTTTTTCTTTAGGTCTAAGACTAGAGTTATTGCTAGATTTAGGATTAAGTTTAGATCTAGTGCTAATGTTAGAGTTAGGTTTAGGTATAAGTTTACTGGTAGGGCTAATGTTAGGGTCAGTTTAGGGTTAGCTTCAGGTTTAAACCTACAATTAGTGTTAGGGTCAATATAAGGGTCAGGGTTAGGGTTAGGGTTTGGGTTATGTTTAGAGCTAGAATGAGAGCTAGGGTTAGGATGATTAATAGGGTTAGGGTATGGGTTATGCTAAGGATTAGAACTAGGACTAGGGTTAGCATTAGGGAGAAGGTTTGGTTTAGGGTACGGGATGGGGTTAGAGCTGGGATTAGGGCTAGGGTTATTGTTAAAGTAAAGATTCAGTTTAGGGTTAAACTCGGCTTAGGACTCAGAGGAGAGCTAGTTTTGTATTAGGGTTAGGGCTAGTGTTAGGGTTATGGCTAATGTAGGAACTAGGGTTATATTTAGGGTTAGTTTTAGGATTAGGTTAAGGGCTAGGTATAGTGTTAGGGTTAGGTTTAATATTAGGGTAATATTTTGTGCTAGCTTTAGTGTTGGGTTATGAGTCAGGGTCATGGTTAGGTTAAAGATTAGGGTTAGGGTTCAAATTAGGGCTAGGGTTAGGGCTAGGTGTAGGGTTAGGTTTTGATTTAGGTTAAGGGTTAGGATTAGGGGTATGGCTCAGTTTTGTTAAAGGGCTAGAGCTAGGGCTAGGAATAATTTTAAGATTAGCATTAGGGTTAGGACTGGTTTCAGGTTTAGGATTAGGCCTCATGTTAGGGTTAGATTTAAAGTTAGGTTTCAATGAAGGGTTAGTGCTAGGAATAAGAATAAGGCAGAGGTTATGACTAGCCTTAGGGCTAGTGTTAAGGTTACAATGAGGGATAGGGTAAGTACTAGGGATAGATCTGGCATGGGAGTTATAGTTTGTCTTAAGTCTAGGGTTAGGATTAGGAATAGGGCTAAATTATGGCTAGGATTTCGCTAGGTTTAGTGTTAGGGTTAGGGTTAGGGCTAGAGTTAGGGATAGTGTTAGGGCTAGGGCTAGTTTTAGAATTAGGGTAGGGTTTAGTGTTTAAACTAGAGTTAGGGCTAGGGCGAGTGTTAGGTTTAGTGTTAAGTCTCGGGTTCAAGTTATGATTATAATTATGGTTAGGATTAGTGTTAGAGCTAGGGTTTTCATTATGGTTAGGTTTCGGTTTAGGATAATAGATTGAGTTAGATGTAAGTTTAGGGTTAGTGTTTAGGTTAGGTTTAGGGTTAAAACTAGGTTTAAGGCTAGGTTTAGGGTTGGGTTGAGGGTAAGGGTTAGGGTTTAGGGTTTGATTTAGGGTTAAGTCTATGACAAGGTTTAGGTTAGGGTTAGGTCGAGAGTTATGTTTACAATTAGGGTTGGGAATAGGGTTAAGTTTAGAACTAGGGTTTTCATTAGAGTTAGTGATAATGTTAGGATAATGGCTAGGTTTAGATCTAGGGTTAAGGTTAGGATTTGGGCTAGAGTTGGCTTTATATTTAGGAATAGGACAAGTGTTATATTTAGAATAAGGGCTAGGCTTTGAAATACCGTTAAGAGTAAGGTGAGGTTTAGGGTTAGTTTTAGGGCTATATTTAGGAGTAGGGTTACACTTATGGTAGGTTTAGGCCTCAGATTAGGTATAGGTTTTGTGTAAGGTTTAGGCCAATGGTTAGGGGTATGAGAAATGCAAGATCTAAGGTTCTGATTAAGGCTAGTTTTAGCGTTAGGATTATGGCTAGGTCTAGTGTTAGTTTTATGTTTTGGGTTAGTGTCAGGTTTAGAGCTAGGTTTAGTGTTAGTTTCAGGGTCAGTGTTCAGGTTATGGATAGTTTACGCTTAGGTTATGGCTACGTCTAATGAAAGGTTTACTTTTATGGTAAGTGTCAGGATTAGAGCTAGTGGTATCATTAGGATTAGGTTCAGGGTTAGCATTTGGTTTAGGTTACAGTTTAGGGTTAGAGTTTGAATCAGTGTTAGGTTAGGCTTAGTGTTAGGGTAATGGATAGAGTTAGGTTTAGGTTTCAGTTAAAATTTAGGGTAATGGATGGGTTAGGTTTAATGATAGGATTAGGGTTAGCATTAGGGTTACGGTTATGTTTAGTGTAATGGATAGGTTTAGAGGTCAGGTTAGGGCTAGATTATGGTTTGGATTAAGTCTAGGATTAGGGTTAGGTATAGGGATAAGACTAGCGTTTGGTTTAGGATAAGTATTAGGGTTGGGGTAATTTTTAGGGTTAGGGCAAGAATTAGTGTTTGAGCTAGGCTTAGGGCTATGGTGATGGTTAGGTTTAAGTTAAGTGTCCGGTTATGTTTATGGTTAGAGTTCGTTTTAGGGTTAGGTTTATGGCTATGGTTTTCATTAAGATTAGGTTTAGGGTAATAAATAATGTTAGAATTAGGGTTAGGTTTACGGTTATGTTATGGGTTAGGGCTACTCTTAGGATTAGGTTTAGTGTTATGCTTAATGTTACAGCTAGGATAAGGTCTATGGTGAGGAATAGGGTTAGAGTTAGTTCTAGAGTTACATTTATTGTTAAGGTTAGGTTTAGTGTTAGGGATAGGGTTATAATTAGAGTTAGGCAAAGGGTTAGGGTAAGAAATAGGGCTAGAGTTAAAGTTCAGATAGGATTAAGGTTAGGATTAGATTTAGGATTAGGTTAGGGTTTAGGATAGGGCTAGGGTTATGTTTAGTGTAAGAGTTTGGCTTTGAGCTAGGTTTAGGTCTAAGGCAAGGGTGAATGTTAGGGTTAGTGTTATGGCAAGGGTTAGGGTTAGGATTATGATTAGGACTAAGTTTAGGCCTAGAATTAGGACTAGGTTTTTGTGCTGGGTTTAGGGCTAGGGTTAGGGGTGTGGGTAATGCAAGACCTAAGGTTATGATTAGCTCTAGTTGTAGGGTTAGGGTTTTGGCTAGGTCTAGTGTTAGGTCTAGGTTTTGGGTTAGGGTCAGGTTTAGAGCTAGGTTTATTTTTAGGGTCAGGGTCAGTGTTCAGGATAGGGTTAGCGTTAGGGTTAGAGCCAGAATTAGGACTATTGTTAGGTCTGGGGGTAGAGTAACTTTTTGGTTTAGGTTAAGGGTAATTCTGAGGGCTAGAAGTAGGTTTTTTATGTCTAGGGCTGGAGATATATCTATATTAGGATTAGCTTTGGGTCTAGGTCTAACATTAGGATTAGGTATAGGTATAGGTTACTCGTAGGGCTAGTGTTAAGGTTTAGTTTAGGGATAGGGTCAGGTTTAGACCTAGGTTTACTATTAGGGTCAGAATAAGGGTCACTGTTAGGGTTACAGCTAGAAGTAGGGATAGATTTAGGACTTGTAATAGGGTTAGATTTTAAGTTTGGCTAAGGGTTAGGATTAGGACTAGGGTTAGCATTTGGTTTAGCGGTTGCCTTAAGATAAGGAAAACGATTAAGATTAGTTTTAAAGCTATGGTTAGGGCTTTGATTAGAGTAGGATTTGTGTTACGGGTAGAGCTAGGGTTAGAACTATGACTAATGTATAAACTAGGGTTATGATTTGGGCTAATTTTAGGGTTAGAGTCAATGCTACATCTAGTGTTATGGTTAATTTAAGGTTAGGCTAATGTTTAAAGTTAGAATTAGTCTTAGGGTCAGCATCAGGGTTAGGGTTAGTTTTTGAGTTTGGGTAAGTCTAGGTTAGAATTAGTGTTTAGTTTAGGTTAAGAGTTAGGGTTAGGGCTATGGCTTGGTTTTGTTTTATGGCTAGGGCTAGGGTTAGGGCAGGATTAAGAATTAGCATTATCGTGAAGAGTATTTTATGTTTGGTTTAGATTTATGGTTACGGTTAAATTTAGAGTTAGATTTAGAGCTAGGGCTAATGATCGAGCTAAGGATAGGGGTAGGGCAAGAGTTACTGTTAGTGTTAGGGCTAGGGTTAGGGTTAGGATAGGACTAAATTAGGACTAGGATTAGTGCTAGGCTTAGTGTTAATGTTAGGCCTTTGGTTAGGGCGAGGGTTAGGGTTAGGTTTAGGGTAATGGAAAGGTTTAGGATAATGGATGGGGTTATAGCTAGTTTTAGGGCTAGGGCGATGGTTAGAATTAGGGTTAAAGCTCAGGTTATGGTTTGGGTTACCATAAAGGCTACATTTAAGGCTAGGATTAGGGATAGAGATAATTTCAAGTCAAGCGTTTCGGTTAAAGATAATTTTGGGGTTAGATTTATGGCTACTTCTAGTGTAAGGGTTAGGTTTAATGTTAGTTTCAGCTTTAGAGCTAAAGGTATTGTTAGGATCAGGGTCACTATTAGTGTTTAGGATAGGTTAAGGTTTAAATTTAGGGCTCAAACTAGCATAAGGTTAGTATTAGAGTAATGATAGGGTTATGTTTAGTTTTCAGGTTAGGTTTAGGGTAATGTACAGGGTTAGGAATAGGGATACAGTTAGGTTTAGGCATTGAGTTAGCATTAGGGTTAGGGTTATGATTAGGGTAATGGATAAGGTTAGAGCTAGGGTTCAGGCTAGGATTATGGTTATGATTATTGCTAGGTTTAGGGTTAAGGTTAGAGTTAAGGTTAAAGCTTTGTTTAGGGCTCCAATTAGGGCTAGATTTTGGGTTACGTATAGGGTAGGATTAGGGTTACAGCTAATGTAAATTGTAGGGTAACAATTAGTGATAGTTTTGGAGTTAGGGTTAGGGCTAGCTCTGGTGTCAGGTTTAGGTTTAGGGGTGGGGTGATGTTTAAAATTAGGGTTAGTTTTATGGTCAGAGTCTGGGTCAGAATTAGTTTTATGGTTTGGCTTAAAACTTGAATTAGGGCTACGGTTAGAACAATCTCTCAGGTTTTGGCTTGGTCTAGGTTAAGGGTTAGGTTAAGGGCTATGTCTCAGTTTTGTATTAGAGCTAGGGCTAGAGTTAGGACTAGTTTTAAGAATAGCATTAGGATTAGGGTATGAGGACTAGTGTTAGGTTTAAATTAAGGCCTAGGGTTAGGGTTAGATTTAGAGTTAGGTTTAGATCTAGGGTTAGGGCAAGGGGTAGGGAAGGGGCTAGGGGTAGGCCTAGGGTTAATGCTAGGATTAGGATTCCAGTAAGGGATAGGGTTAGAACTAGTTTTAGGGCTAGGGTGAGAGTTAAACTTAGTCTTAGAGCTAGAGTTAGAGTTAGAGATACAGCTAAATTAAGGCTAAAATTAGGGCTAGGTTTAATGTTAGCATAAGGCCTAGGGTTAGGATTAGGGTTATGATTAAGACTATTTTAGGGCTAAGATAAGGATAAAATTGTTTGTTAGGGTTAGGTATAAGATTATGTCTAGGTCTAATATCAGGTCTAGGGTTATGTTTAGGGATAGTTTTAGGGTTAGGTTTTTAGATAGATCTAGTGTCAGGGTTAGGTTTAGGGTTAAAGTCAAGTTTAGAGCAAGGGGAATTATTAGCATCAGGGTCAGGGTTAGGGTTTGGTTTAGTCTAGTGTTTAGGGTTAGGGCTCAAATTAGCATTAGGGTTATATTTAGAGTATTTATATTGTTTAGTGTTCATGTCAGGTTTAGGTAAAGTGATAGTGTTGGGGTTAGCAATAGGGTTAGGGTTAAGACTAGGGTAAACAGTAGGGTAAGGGTTATATTTAGGGTCAAGGAAACAATTAGAGTTAAAGTTAGGGCTAGAGTTATGGTTAGGATTATGTCTTTATTAGGGTTTGGTGAAGGTAAGAACTAGGGTTAGCATTAAGGTTATGTTTAGGGTAACATTTAAGTTCTGAGCTATGGTTAGGTATAGAGCAAGGGTTAGGTTCAGAGTTAGGTCTAGAAATAGGATTAAAGTAGATTTAGGATTAGGGTTAGAATTAGGGCTAGAGTTATCATTAGGGTTAGGTTTAGTGTTAGGGTAATGAATATGGTTAGATGTAGTTTTAGGTTTAGGGTTATATTTAAGTTTAGGGTTAGGGTTAGGGCCATGATTATGTTTAGGTTTATATTAAGGGTTAAGGTTTGAACCATGGTTAGGGCTATCGCAAGTGTTAGGTTTAGGGTTAAATCTAGGCTTAGTTTTCTGTTTAGGTTTGGGATTAAAGCTAGAGATACCAATAGGGTTAGGGTTAAGTTTAGAGGAATGGAAAGTTTTAGAGATGGGTTAGGGCTAGATTTTGTGATAATTCTAGGTTTATGTTTACAGTAAGGGTTAGTCTTTGAGCCAGGGTTAGAACTAATGCAAGGTTTCAATTAGGGTTAGGTCTAGGGTTAGGCCTAGGATTAGCTCCAGTTTTTGTGTTAGGTTTAGGCCTAGGGTTAGGGCTGTGGGTAATGTAAGATCTAGGGTTATAATTGGGGCTAGTTTTAGGGTTAGGGTTATGGCTAGGTCTAGTTTTAGGTACAGAATTTCGGTTAGGGTCAGGTTTAAAAGTAGGTTTATTGTTAAAGGTAGTTTCAGTGTTTGTGTTAGAGTTAGATTTAGTGTTACAGCCAGAATTAGGACTAGGTTTAGGTGTAGGGGTAGCGTTAGTGTTGGGTTCAGGTAAGGGTTATTGTTAGGGCTAGGACTAGGTTTTTGTTTAGGTCTAGGGCTAGAGTTAAGACTAGATTTAGGATTATGTATTAGTCTAAGGCTAGTGGTAGGCTTAGGTTTAGGAATAAGTTTTACTGGTTTTGCCAGTGTTAGGATTTGTTCTAGGTTTAGGGTCAGGTTTAGACCTAGGGTTAGTGGTAGGCTCAGAATACATGTAAGGGTTAGCATTAGAATTTGGGATATGATTAGAGATAGAATGAGGACTAGGGTCAGGACTGTTAATGGGGTTAGAATTTTGGTTAGCATAAGATTTGGGATAGGTCTAGGTTTACCTTTAAGGTCAGGATTTCTCTTAGGTTAAGGGATAGTTTTAGATCTAGGGCTTGAGTTAGGGTACGGTTAGTGTTAAAGCTAGGTTTAGCACTCATATTAGGGCTAGTTTTTGAGTTAGTATTAGGTTTAGGATTAGGGCAATCGCTAATGTAAGAAGTAGGGTTAAAATTAGGGTCAGTCCTAGGATTAAGGGTAGGGGTAGGTCTAGTGTTAGTCTTAGGTTTATGATTAGGGTGATATTTAGAACTATAGTTAGTGTTAGAATATGAGTCATGGTCAAGATAAGTGTAGAACTCAAATAAGGGCTAGGTTTACTGTTAAGTTTTGGTTTAAGTTTTGGATAGTGTTTAGCTAGGATGAGTTTATGATGAGTTAGGGTCAGTGTTAGTTTTCAGGTTAGGGTTAGGACTCGAATTAAGTCTAGGTTTAGGTCTAGATGTAGTGATAGGGTTGGTTTCAGTTAAAGTATAGGTTTAGGGCTAATTCTCGGTTTTGTTTTGCTACTAGTGTTAGGGTTAGTGCTACTTTTACAATTAGCATTAGGGTTAGGGTTAGTGTTAGTCTTCGGCTTAGGCTTAGGCTTAAGGTTAGGGTTAGTTATAGAGTTAGGTTTAGATTTAGGGGTTGGACTAGACTAAGTGTATAGCAAGGGTTATAGAGTTAGGGATAGGATTAGGTTTATGGTAAGGGATAGGGTTAGAACTAGGGATAGGGCTAGTTTTAGATTTAGAGTTAGTCTTAGGACTAATGTTAGGGTCAGGGTTAATGATCGAACTAAATTAGGGCTAGTATTAGGGTTAGGGTTAGTGTTCAGTTTAAGCATAGATTTGGGGTTAAATGTAGCATTAATTTCAGGGTGAGGGATGGTGTTATAGCTAGATTTAGAGGTATGGTGATTTTTAGAAATAGGGTTAGGACTATGGTTAGGGTTAAGGTTATGCTTAAGACTAGGTTTAGGGCCAGCATGAGGGCTATGGTTTGTTGTAGGGTTAGAACTAGGATTAGGAGAATGGCTAATTTCAGGTCTAGAATTATGTTTAAAGATAGTTTTAGTGTTAGGATTATGGCTATGCCTAGTATAATGGTTAGGTTAAGAGTTAGGGTCAGGTTTATGGTTAGTGGTGTTATCAAGGTGAAGGTCTGGGTTAGGGTTTTGGATAGTTTAAAGTTTAAATTTAGAGTTAGGGTTAGCATAATGATAGGCTTAGTATTATGGTTCATGTTATGATTATGGTAATGGATAGGGATACTATTAGAGATACGTTTAGGTATAGACCTAGGGTTAGCATTAGAGTTAGGGTTATGGTTATGGTAATGGATAGGGTTAGAGCTAGGGTTAGAGCGAGGGTCATGGTTATTTTTAGGGCTACGTTTAGGGTTAGAGTTAGGGTTAAAACTCATGTTAGGGCTCAGATTAGGGCTAGGTTTTGGGTTAAGTTAGTGCTATCGTTAGGGTTATAGCTAATGTAAGTACTAGGGTTACAATTAAGACTAAGCTTAGTATTATTATTAGGGCTAGGTTTAGTGTTAGCATTGGGTGTATGGTTAGGGTGATGTTTAGAGCTAAGGTTAGTGTTAGTCTCAGAGTCTGGGTCAGGGTTAGTTTTAGGGTTCCGCTTAAAACTCAAATTAGGGCTCGATTTAGGCGTAGGTGTATTGTTAGAGTTTGGTTTAGTTTAAGGTTTAGGGTTAGAGCTATGGCTCTTTTTTTAGGGCTAGGGCTAATTTTAGGATTAGTGTTAGGGTCAGGGCTACTGTTAGGGTTAGGCTTAGGCTTCAGGTTGTTAGATTTAGAGTTAGATTTGATCTAAGGTTAGTGCTAGCGCTAATGATAAGTCAAGGGTTAGGACTAGGTTTATGGCTAGGGTTAGTGTTCTGGTAAGGGATAGGGTTAGAACAAGGAATAGGGCTAGTGTGAGAGTTAGTCTTAGGCCTAGGGTTATGGTTAGGTTTAGGGATAGGAGTAAATTACGACTAGGGTTGGTGTTAGGTCTAGTGTTAGGGCTAGTTTTAGGATTAGTATTAGGGTTAGGGCTAGTTTTAGGGTAAGGCTTAGGCATCAAGTTAGGGATAGATTTAGAATTAGGTTTCTATCTAGAGTTAGTGCTAGGGCAAAGGATAGGGTGAGGGTGATGACTAGGTTTATGGTTAGAGTAAGGGTTATGTTTAGGGTAAGGAATGTGGTTATAGCTATGTTTAGGGATAGGGTGAGGGTTAATATTAGGGTTAGGTTTAGGTTTAGGGTTAGGGTTGTAATTAAGGCTAGGTTTAGGGCTAGGATGAGGACTAGGTTTTATGTTAGGGTTAGAAATAGTATTAGAGCTAGGGCTAATGTCAGGTCTAGGGTTACAGTTAGGGCTGGATTTAGTGTTAAGATTATGGCTTTGCCCAGTGTAAATGTTAGGGTTAGATTGAGGGTCAGGTTTAGACCTTGGGTTATTTTGAAGATCAGTGTCAGGTTCAGAGTTTGGGTTCAGTTAGGGTTTAGGTTTAGGATTCAAATTAGCTTTTGGTTTAGGATTTGGGTAATGACGGAGTTAGGTTTGGATTTAGGTTTGCTTTAGTGTAATTGGGCTAGTGTGAGAGTTAGTCTTAGGCCTAGGGTTAGGGTTAGGTTTACGGATAGGAGTAAATTATGTCTAAGGTTAGTGTTAGGGCTAGCTTTAGGGCTAGTTTTAGGATTAGTATTAGGGTTAGGGCTAATTTTAGGATTGGGCTTAGGCATCGAATTAGGGTTAGATTTAGAGTTAGGTTTCTATCTAGAGTTAGTACTGGGGTTACGAATCGGGTGAGGGTGATGACTAAGTTTAGGCTTAGAGTTAGGTTTACGCTTAGGGTAAGGAATGTGGTTATAGCTATGTTTAGGGCTAAGGCGAGGGTTAATACTAGGGTTAGGTCTACGGTTAGGGTTAGGGTTATGATTAAGGCTAGGTTTAGGGCTTGGATGAGGACTAGGGTTTGTGTTAGGGTTAGAGATAGTATTAGGGCTAGGGCTAATTTCAGGTCTAGGGTTACAGTTAGGGCTGGATTTAGTGTTATTTTTTTTTTTTTACTTGGTCTAGTGTAAGTGTTAGGGTTACGGTAAGAGTCAGGTTTAGATCTTGGGTTATTTTTAGGATCATTGTCAGGGTTAGAGTTTGGGTTCAGTTAGGGTTCAGGGTTCAGGTTCAAATTAGCTTTAGGTTTAGGATTTGGATAATGACAGCATTAGGTTTAAGATTTAGGTTTCCTTAAGTGTAATAGATAGGGTTAGGGTTAGGTCTAGGGTAAACATAGGGTTAGGGTTATCATTAGGATAATGGATAGGGTAAGACCTAACTTTAGGGCTAGGGTTTTGAATAGGATTAGGCTCGTGTTTGGGTTAGTGTTTTACTTAAGTTTAGGGTTAAAGCTTGGTTTAGGACTCAAATTAAACTAGGTTTTGGGTTAGTTGAGGACTAGGGTTAATGCTCGAGTTAATGTATGAGGTAGGGTTATGATTAGTGCTAGTAATAGGGTTAGTGTTAGGGCTAGGTCTAGTGTTAGGGTTAGGTTTACATTTATGATGATGTTTAGAGCCAGGGTTAGTGTTAGAGTCAGAGTCAGAATCAGGGTTAGATTTCAGGTTAGGATTAGGGCTAGGTGTAGGATTAGTTTTTGGTTTATGTTAAGGATTAGATTAGGGCTATGATTCAGTTTTGTTTTAGGGCTAGGTGTAGTGTTATGGCTAGTTTTAAGATTAGCATTAAGGTTAGGGCTAGTGTTATTTTTAGCTTAAGGCTTAGGGTTAGGTTTAGATTTAAGTTACGTATAGATCTAGGGTTTGAGCTAGGAATAAGGATAGGGCTAGTGTTAGAACTAAGTTTAGGGATAGGTTTACGGTGATGATAGGTTTAGGGTTAGAACTAGGTATAGGGCTAGGGCAAAATTTAGAGTTAGATTGATGGCTAGGGTTAGGGTTTGGCTATGACGAAATTATGGCTGGGATTAGGGATAGTTTAGTGTTAGGGTTAGGCCTAGGGTTAGGGCTAGGGTTAGTGTTAGTGTTTGGATTAGGGTTTGTTTTTGGGTAATGGATGGGATTATAGCTAGTTTTATGACTAGGGTGAGTGTTAGGATTAGAGTTAGATTAAGGTTATGATTAATGTGAGGTTCATGGCTAGGCTGTGGACTAATATTTGTGTTATGGTTAGGGGTAGGATTAGAGCTAGGGTTAATGTCAGGTGTAGGTTTATGGTTAGGGATAGTTTTATGGTTAGGATTATGTCTCGGTCTATTGTACAGATTAGGTTTATTGTTACAGCCAGGTTTAGAGCTAGGGGTATTATTAGGGTAAGGGTCAGGGTTAGGGTTTGTGTTAAATTAAGGTTAAGGGTTAGAGTTAAATTTAGCATTAGGGTTAGGGATAGGGTAATTATAGTGTTAGGTTTAGGGTTCAGGTTAGGTGTAGGTTAATGGATAGGATTAGTGTTAGGGAAAGGATTAGGATTACAATACCGTTAGAATGAGAGTTAGGTTTACCATTAGGGTAATGAATAGGGTTAGAGCTAGGATTACCTCTAGGGTGATGGTTAGGATTAGGTCTTGGGTTAGGCTTAGGGCTATGGTTAGGGCTAAGGTTTTGCTTAGGGTTAGCTTTAGGGATAAAGCTAGGGTAGGTTTTGGATTAGGGCTTGGTTTTTGGATATGTTTGTGCTATAGGTAATGTAAGAACTAGTGTTACGATTAGGGATAGTTTTAGGGTTAATGTTAGGTCTAGGTGTAGTTTTACACTTAGATTTAGAGTTAGTGTGATGTTTAGATCTAGCGTTATTGTTAGTGTCGGGTCAGTGTTCTTATTAGGATTATGGTTAATGTTAAAGCCAAACTTAGGACTAGGGTTAGGTCTAGGCGTACAGGAAGAGATTGAGTAAGGTTAAGAGTTATTGTTAAGACTAGGTCTAGGTTTTTCTTTAGGTCTAGGGCTAGGGTTATGACTAGATTTAGGGTTAGGTTTAGGTCTAGGGCTAGTCGTAGCATTAGGTTTAGTTACAAAGTTACCTGTGGCGTTAGTGTTAGGGTTCGGTTTAGGGTTTGGTTCAGGTTTGGTCCTATGATTAGTTTTAGGGTCAGAATAAGGGTCAGGTTTATGGTTAGGGTTTTGGTTATGGTTAGAGCTAGAATGAGGGCTATGTAAGGACTAGTAATAGTGTTAGAATTTGAGTTAGGATAAGGATTAGAATTAGAATTAGGGTTAGCATTAGGATGAGGGTTTGGCTAAGGGAAAGGGATAGAGTAAGAGCTAGGGTTAAGGTTAGGTTTAGGGCTGTGCTTAAGATTAGGTTTAGGATTAATGCTTGGGTTGGGACTCAGATTAGGGTTAGGTTTGTATTAGGATTAGGGCTAGTGTTAGGCTTATGGCTAATTAAGAACTAGGTTTACTGTTAGGGTTAGTTTTAGGATTAGGATTAGGGTAGGGCTTAGTGTTGTGTTAGATTTAAGGTTAGGGTGATGTTTACAGCTAGGGTTAGTGTTTGGATATGAGTCAGGGTCATGGTTAGGTTTAGGGTTTGGGTTAGGACTCAGATTAGGGCAAAGTTCAGGACTATGTGTAGGGTCAGGTTTTGGTTTAGGTTTGGGGTTAGGGTTAGGGGGAGGTCTTGGTTTTGTTATAGGGCTAGGGTTAGGATTAGGGCTACTTTTAGAATTAGTATTATTGTTGGGGATAGTTTTAGGGTTATGCAAAGGAATTGGTTTAGGGTTAGATTTACAGTTAGGTTTTGATCCAGAGTAAGTGCTAGGGCTAAGGATGGGGAAAGGGTTACGACTAAGGTTAGGGCTCGGTTTAGGGTTATGGTAATACATAGAATTAGAACTAGTGATATATCTGGTGTTAAAGTTATAGTTAGTCTTAGGTCTAGGGTTAGGTTTAGGGTTAGGAATAGGGATAAATTGGGGCTAGGATTAGGGTTAGGTGTAGTGTTATGTTTAGGGCTTGAGTTAAAGTTGTGGTTGGGATAGGGCTAAGGTTAGGGTTAGGGTAAGGGTTAGAGTTTAAGCTAGAATTAGGGCTAGGGCAAGTGTTAAGTTTAGTGTTAGGTCTAGGGTTATGGTTGTGGTTATGGTTAGGGTAACAGATTGAGTTAGATGTAAGGTTAGGTTTAGGGTGAAGGTTAGCTTTAGGGTTAATATATAAGTAATTGATAAATTGAGATTTAGGTTAAGGTTGAGTGTCGGTTTAGGATTTGGTTTAGGGTTTTAGTTAGAGATAAGGCTATGGCAATTGTTAGGTTTAGGGTTAGGTCTAGGGTTAGGTTTATGATTAGGGTTAGGGATAGGGTTAGGGTTATCATTAGAATTAGGGATAGAGTCAGGGTTAGTGCTAGGGTTAAGGTTAGGATTAAGGCTAGGGTTATGTTAATGGTTAGGAATAGGGCTTTGGTTATGTTTAGGCTAAGGGTTAGGCTTTGAGATAGTGTTAGGAGTAAGGTGAGGTTTGGGGTTATGGCTACATTCAGGGCTAGGGTTATCTTTAGGGTAGGTTTAGGCCTCCAATTAGGGCTAGATTTTGTTTTAGGTTTAGGCCCAGGTTTAGGGCTATGGGTAATGTAAGATCAAGCATTCTGATTAGGGCTAATTTTAGGGTTAGAGTTATGGCTATGTCTAGTGTTTAGGTTTTATGTTAGGGTTAGGTTTAGAGCTTGGTTTAGTGTTAGTGTCAGCTTCAGTGTACAGGTTAGAGTTAGAGTTAGGGTTAAAGCCAGAATTATGCCTAGTTTTAGGTCTCAGAGTAGTGTTAGTGTTTGGTTTAGGTTAAGCGTTATTGTTCGGGGGCTGGGGATGTGGCTCAAGTGGTAGCGTGTTTGCCTGGCATGGGAGGAGTCCAGGTTCATTCCTCAGCACTACATACAAAGAAATGATGTTGTGTCCGCCGAAAACTAAAAAAATAAATATTAAAAATTCTCTCTCTCTCTCTCTCTCTCTCTCTCTCTCTCTCTCTCTCTCTCTGTCTCTCTTTCTCTCTCTCTTTAAAAATATGAAAAAAATAAGCGTTACTGTTAGGGCTTGGACTCAGATTTTTAGGACTAGGGCAAGAGTTATGGCTGGATTTTGGATTAGGTTTAGGTCTAGTGCTAGAGTTAGTGTTAGGTTTAGGTATAGAGTTACTGGTAGGGCTAGTTTTAGGGTTTGGGTTAAGTTTAGAGTCAGGATTAGATCGAGGTTTCGTGTTAGGGTTAGGATTTGGGTTAGGGTTAGAGGTATAATGAGGGCTAGGGTTAGGACTGTAATAGGGTTAGGGTTTTAGTTAGGCTAAGGATTAGGATTAGGATGAAGGTTAGCATTATGGATAGGGTTTGGCTTAGGGTAAGTGATAGAGATAGAGCTAGGGTTACAGCTAGGATTAGGGTTAGAGTTAGGGTTAGGTTTATGTTTGGGGTTACATCTACAGTTAGGGCTCAGATTAGGGCTAGTTTTTGTGTTAGGTTTAGGGCTGGGTTAGGGCTATGGCTAATGTAATAACTAAGGTTATGATTAGAGTTAGTATTTGGTCTAGATCTAGTGTTAGCGTTTTCTTTAAGGTTAGTGTGATCTTTAGAAATAAGATTACTGTTAGAATATAAGTCAGGGTCAGGGTTAATTTTAGGACTAGGATATTAATTAAAGCTAGAAGGTTATTGCTAGGTTTAGGGTTGGGGTTTGATTTAGGTTAACAATTAGGGTTAGGCCAATGGCTCGGTTTTGTTTAAGGGATAAGGCTAGGGTTATGGCTAGTTTTAGGATTAGCTATAGTGTTAGGTCCAGTGGTAGTTGAGGATTAGGCTTAGAGTTAGGGTCAAATGTAGTTATTGTTATATCTAGGGTAGGGTCTTGGGCTAGGTTTAGGGCCAAGGTTAGGGCTTCTGTTAGGTTTATTGTAATGGATAGGGTTAGAACTAGAAATAGGACTGGAGAGAATTAGAGTTAGTCTTAGTCCAAGGTTAGGGGAAGAGTTAGAGTTAGGACTAAATTAGGGCTAGGATTAGTGCTACGGTTAGTGTTATGGTTAGGCCTATGGTTAGTGCTAGAGATATGGTTAGCGTTAGGGTTAGGGTTAGTGATAGGGTTATGGGAAAGTTGGGGTTATACCTATGTTCATGTCTAGGGCGAGGGTTAAAATTAGAGATAGGGCAAGATATAGGGTTTGTGTTAGGATTAAAGCTAGGTATAGACCTAAATTGAGGACTAGTGTTTGTGCCAAGATTAGGGCTAGGATTAGGGCTGGGGCTAATGTCAGGTCTGAGTTTATGGTTATGGTTAGTTTTAGGATTAATCTATGGCTAGGTCTAATGTAAGGTTTAGGTTTAGGTTAAGGGTCAGGTTTAAAGCTAGATGCATTATTAGGGTCAGGGTTCAAGTAGAGCTTGGTTAGGTTAAGCTTCAGGGTTAAGGTTTGAATTAGCATTAGGGATAGGGTTAGGGTCTGGGTTAGGGTAATTGATATGGTTAGGTTTAAAGTTCAGGTTAGGTTTAGAGTAATGAATAGGGTTAGTGTTAGCAATAGTGTTAATGTTAAACCTAGGGTTAGCATTTGGATTAATCTTATTGTTAGGGTAATGGATAGAGTTAGAGCTAAGGTTAAGGCTAGGGTTAAGGTTAGAATTAGGAGTAGGGTTAGGGTTAGGTCTAGGGTTCATGCCAGGGTTAGTTTAGGTGTAAGTGTTAGCTTTTGAGCTAGGATTAGGTTTAGCGTGAGGGTTAGGGTTAGATTGAGGGCTAATGATAGGGTTAAGGTTAGGGTTTTGTTTAGATAAAGGTTAAAGTTTGAACTAGAATTAGGGTTAGGGTGAGGGTAGGGGTTAGGCTAGGTCTAGGCTTATGGTTAGTGTTACAATAAGGGCTAGGTTTAGGGCTAGGATGTGGGCAATGTTTTGTGTGAGATTTATGGCTATCATTAGGGCTATGGGTAATGTAAGAGCTATGGATATGTTTATGGCTAGTTTTAGGGTTAGGGTTATGGATAAGTCTAGTGTTCTAGTTAGGTTTTGAGTTAGGATAAGATTCAGATCTAGGATTTGTTTTAGGGTAACTGTCATTGTCAGGATAGGATAAGGTTTAGGGTGAGGGCCTGATTTAGGACTAGTGTTGGATCTAGGGATAGAGTTAGTCTTTACATTAGGTTTACGGTTATTATTAGGGCTAGTGCTAGGTTTTTGTTTAGGGCTAAGGCTAGATTTATGACTCTATTTAGGATTAGGTTTGGTCTAGTGATAGTGTTACTTTTAGGTTTAGGTATCGGTTTACTGGTAGGTTTAGGATTAGGGTTCATTTTAGGGTGTCAGGTTTAGACCTAGGGTTAGTGTTAGGGTCAAGGTTAGAGTTAGTGTTTGAGCTAGAAAGAGGGCTAGGTTTAGGTCTAGTAAAAGAGATAGGGTTTGAGGAAGACTAAAGATTATGTTTAGGACTAGGGTAGCATTAGGTTGAGGTTTTGGCTTAGGTTAAGTGATAGGGTTAGAGTTAGAGTTAGAGTTAGTGTTAGGGTTAGGGTTAGGTTTAGGGTTAACTCTAGTTTTAGGGCTTGAAATAAGCCTAAGATTTCTGTTAGCATTAGGGCTACAACTATTGAAAACAATAGAATTCCAATTACGGCTAGTTCTAGGGTTAGTGTTAGGGCAATGTTTAGAGCTAAGTTTACTGTTAGGGACCGAGGAAAGGTCAGGGTTACTTCTAAGGTTAGAATTAGAACTCAAATTAGGACTATGTTTAGGGCTAGGTGTAGAGTTAGCATTTGGTTTAGGTTAAGGCTTAGGGTTAGGGTTATGGCTAGATATTTTTAGGGCTATGGTACTGTTAGGGATAGTTTTCCAATTAGCATTTGGGTTAGGGCTAGTGTTAGAGTGAGCTTTAGGCTAAAGGTTAGGGTTAGATCCAGGTTTATGGCTAGGGTGAATGTAAGGGCTAGGTTTGGGGATAGGGATAGGGATAGGTTGTGGGTTATGGTAACAGATATGTTTAGATCTAGGGATAGGGCTAGGGTGAGAGTTAGAGTTCGTCTTAGGGCTATGAATAGTGTTTGGCTTAGGGTTAGGGCTAAATTAGGGCTAGATACGAGCTATGGTTAGTGGTAGGTTTAGGCCTAGGTTTAGGGCTAGGGTTAGGATTAGCATTGGGTTAGTATAAGGTATGATGTTACAGCTATAATTAGGGCTAGGGCAAAGCAAAACAATAGTGTTAGGGCTAGGGTTAATGTTAGGGTTAGGATTAAGGCTAGGCTTAGTGATAGGATTAGGGCTAGGATTTGTGTTATGGTTAAGGATAGGGCTAATATCAGGTCTAGGGTTATGGTTAGGGATAGTTTTAGAGTAAAGTTTAAGGCCAGGTCAATTGAAAGTGTTAGATTAAGGTTTAGGGTTAGGTTTACAGCTAGGGGTATTATTAGGGTTAGAGTCATGGTTAGGGTATGGGTTAGTTTAAGGATTAGGCATTGGGATCAAATTAGCATTATGGTTAGTGTCAGGTTTAGGGTAATTGATATGGTTAAGTTTGGGGTTAAGGTAAGAATTAGAGTAATGGACAGCTTTAGGTATAGGGATAGGGTTAGATTTAGGCCTAGGAATAAAATTTGGTTGGGGTTATGGTTAGGGCAATAGAATGTATTAGAGCTACAGTTAGGACTAGGGTTATGGTTAGGTTAGAGCTTTGGTTAGGGTTATGACTAGGGTTAGAATTTGGTTAGGGTTATGTTTAGGGTAATGGATAAGATTAGAGCTAGGGATAGGGCTAGGTTTATGGTTAGGATTAGGGCTATGGTTTGGGTTAGATTTTGGGTTGGGACAAGGTTTATTTTTATGGTTAAGTTGAGGATAAGTATTAGGGTTAGGGTTACAGTTAGGGCTAGGGTAAAGCTAGGGTTAAGACTCTGATTAGGTCTAGGTTTTGAGTTATGTAAGGGCTCTTTAGGAGTAGGGCTAATATTAGAACTAAAATTATGATTAGGGCTAGTGTTAAGTTTATCTTTATGTCTAAATCTAGTGTGTAGATTAGGTTTAGGTTTAGGGTGATGATTAGAGATAGGGTTCATTTTACCATCAGAGTAAAGATCAGTGTACTGATAAGAGATAGGAATAGACTCGAATTAGGGCTAGGGTTAAGGCTACTTTAGGGTTTGGGTTTGTGTAAGGGTCAGGTTAAGTTCTCAAATTAGGGCTAAGCTTAGGGACAGGTGTAAGGTTAGTGTTTCTTTTAGGTTAAGGGTTAGGGTTGGGATTATGGCTTGGTATTGTTTTAAGGCTAGGGTAGGGTCAGAGCTAGTTTTCCAATTAGCATTAGGTTTAGGGCTAGTGTTAGGGTGAGGTTTGGTCTTAAGGTTAAAGTTTACAGTCATGTTTAGGGCTTGGATGATGGTTCGATTTTGGGTTGGGGCTAGGGATAGGGCTAGGGTTTGGGTTATGCAAGGGATAGGTTTTGAATTAGGGATAGGCCTAGGGCGAGATTTAGAGTTAGTCATAGGGCTAGGGATAAGATTAGGCTTAGAATTAGGGTTAATTTAGGGATAGGATTTGCCCTCAGGTTAGTGTTAGATTTTGGCCTAGTGTTAGGACTAGTGTTAGGGTTAGCATTAGGGTTAGGGTAAGGTATGATGTTAAAGTTATATTTTGGTCTAAGGCATGGGATATAATTAGGGTTAAGGCTTGGGTTAAAGTTAGCATTTTGATTAAGTCTAGGTTTAGGACTAGTATTACGGGTAGGGTTTATGCTAGTGTTAGGTCTAGGATTAGGTCTATGGGTAATGTCAGTTCTAGGGTTATGGTTAGAGATAGTTTTAGGTTTAGGTTTATGGTCAGGTCTATTGTAAAGGTTACATTGAGGGTTAGTGTCAGGTTTACAGCTAGGGGTATTATTAGGGACAGAGTCATGCTTAGGGTATGGGTTAATTTAAGGTTTAGGGTTAGGGCTAAAACTAGCATTAGGGTTAGTGTAAAGGATATGATTAGGTTTCTGGTTCAGTTTAGGTTTAGTGTAATGGACAGGGATAGGGTAAGGAATAGGATTAGAATTAGGCCTAGGGATAGAATTTGGTTAAAGATATGGTTCATGTAATAGACAGGATTAGAGCTACAGTTATGACTAGAGTAATGGTTACGTTAGGGCTTTGGTTAGGATTAGGCCTAGTGTTAGAATTTGCTTAGGGTTATGGTTAGCGTAATGGATAAAATTATATCTAGTTTGAGGGCTAGTGTTATGGTTGGGAATAGGGTTATGGTTCGGTTTAGGTTTCACCTTAGGACAAGGTTTAGTTTTAGGGTTCGGTTTAGGTTAAGTGCTAGGGCTAGAGATAGGTTTAGGGCTACGATAAAAACTAGAATTAGGGCTCAGATGATGGCTAGGTTTCGGGTTAGTTTAGATCTCGTGTAGGACTACGGCTAATGTGATATCTAGGGTTGTGCTTAGACATAACATTAAGTCTAGGTCAAGGTTTAGTGTGTTGATTAGGTTTAGGTTTAGGGAGATAATAAGAGATAGGGTTAGTGTTAGGGTCAGAGTCATGATCAGTGTTACTGATCAGGGTTAGGAAAAGGACTAAAATTAGGGCTAGTATTAAGGCTAGGTATAGGATTACATTTAGTGTTAGGGTTAGGATAAGAATTAGGGATAGGCCCAATGTCAGGTTTAGTGTTACCGTTAGGCTAGGGTTAGGTTAAGGATATGGCTCAGTTTTGCTTTAGAGCTAGGGCTAGGTTTAGGGCTAGTTTTAGGATTAATGATAGTGTTAAGGGTAGTGGTAGGATGAAGTTTATGATTAGATTTATTGTTATGGTGAGATCTAGGTTTAGGTCCAGGGCCTCCATTTGGATTAAGGTTAGGGCTAGTATTAGGGTAATGCTAATAAATAGAATTAGAACTAGAAATAGGCCTGGGGTGTGATTAGAGTTATTCTTTGGGCTAAGGTTAAGGGTAAGTTTAAGGTTAGGGCTAAATTTGGGCTAGGATTAGCACGAGGGTTAGAGTTAGGGTTAGGGCTAGTGTTAGGGCTAGGGTTATGGTGAGTATTAGTAATAGGGTTAGGGTTAGATTTATGGGAAGGGATGGGGTTATAGCTAAGTTTAGAGCTAGGGTTCAGGTTAGAATTAGATTTAGGGCTAGGGTTAGTGTTCGGGTTAGGATTAAAACTAGGTCTAGTGCCAGAATGAAGGTATGTGTTAGGGATAGGGCTAATTTCAGGTCTAGGTTCAAAGTAAGTGTTAGTTTTATGGTTAGGTTATGGCTAGGTCTAGAGTAAGGTTTAAAATTAGGGTAAGGGACAGGTTTAGAGCTAGGTGTGTATTAGGGTCAGGGTCTGGGTATGGTTTGGTTTAGGTTAAGGTTTAAGGTTAAGGCTTGTATTAGCATTAGTGTTCAGTTTAAGATTAGGGTAAAGGATAGGGTTAGGTTTAGGACTAATGTCAGTGTAATTGATAGTGTTATTTTTAGTGATAGGTTTAGTGTTAGGCCTAGGGTTAGCATTTTGTTTAGGCTTAACTTCAGGGTAATGGATAGGGTTAGAGCTAAGGTTAGGGCTAGAGTTAAGGTAAAGTTTAGGGCTAGGGTTAGGGTTAGGCCTAGGGTTAGTGTCAGGATTAGGTTTAGGTTAAGTATTAGGGTTTGAGCTAGGATTAGGTCTAGGGCGAGTGTTAGGTTTACAGTTAGGACTAAGGTTAGGGTTAGTGTTAGTGTTATAATTAGGAAAAGGTTTACAGTTTGAGCTTGGTTTAGGATTAGGGTGAGAGTTAAGGTTAGAGTTAGGTCAAGGGTTATGGTTAAAGTTACAATTAGGGCTAGGTTTACGGCTAGGATAAGGGCTAGATTTGTGTGATGTTTATGGCTAGCATTAGGTGTATGTGTAATGTAAGAGCATGGGTTATGGTTATGGCTAGTCTTACGTTTAGGGTTATGGATAAGTCTAGTGTTATAGTTAGGTTTTGGGTTAGGATAAGTTTTAGAGCTAGAGTCTATGATAGGGTAAGCGTCAGTGTTTGGATTAGTGTTAGGGCCAGAATTAGCAAGGGATGGGTCTAGGTGTAGGATTAGTCTTTCTGTTACGTTAAGGGTTACTGTTAGGGCTATTTCAAGGTTTTATTTAGGGATAGGTCTAGATTTATGACTCTATTTTGGATTAGGTTTGGTCTAGTGCTAGTGTTACTATTAGGTTTAAGTATAGGTTTACCGGTAGAGGTAGATTTAGGGTCCGGTTTAGGGTTAGTGTCAGGTTTAGATCTCGGGTTAGTGTTAGGGTCAGAATAAGGGTCAGGATTTGGGTTAGGACTAGAGCTAGAATGAGGCCTAGGGTTAAGACTAGTAATCGAGTTAGGGTTTGGGATAGGCTAAGGATTAGTGTTAGGACTAGGGTAGCATTAGAGTGAGGGTTTGGCTTAGGGTAAGAGATAGGATTAGAGGTAGGGTTAGGATTAGAGATAGGGTTAGGGATAGGGTTAGCGTTAGGGTTAGTCTTAGTCTTAAACCTAGGGTTAGGGCTCGGATTATTGCTAGAATATATGTTAGCATTAGGTCTACGGCTAATGAAAGAACTTGGTTTCTGATGACAGCTATTCCTTCGTTTAGCATTAAGGCAATGATTAAAGATAAGTTTAGTGTTAGGATCTGAATCAGGTTAAGGGTTAATTCTAGGGTTAGGTTTATCCCTCCAATTATGGCATGGGTTAGGGCTAGGTTTAGGGTTAGTGTTTGGTTTAGATTAGGGATTAGGGTTAGGTTTATGACTCAATTTTGTTTTAAGGCTATGTTAGGGTTAGGGCAAGTTTTCCAGTTAGCATTGCTGTTAAAGCTAGTGTTATGGAGAGATTTAGGCTTAAGGTTAGGGTTTGATTCAGGTTTAGGGCTAGGGCAAAGTTTAGGGCCAACGTTGGTGCTAGGGATAGGGATAGGTTTTGGGTTATTGTAAGGGATAGGTTTAGAACGAGAGATAGGGCAAGGCCGAGAGTTACAGTGAGTCTTAGGGATAGAGATAGGGTTAGGTTTAGCGTTAGGCCTAAATTTGGCCTAGGATTAGTGCTAAGGTTAGTGTTAGGTTTGTGCCTAGGTTTAGGGCTAGGGTTAAGTTTAGTGTTAGTGTTATGGTAAGATATGATGTTACAGCTATGATTATTGCTAGGAAAATGGATAAAATTAGGGATAGGGCTGGGGTTAAAATCAGAGTAAGGATTAAGATTTGGCTTAGAACTAGGATTAGGACTAGGGATAGGGCTAATGTCAGGTCTAGGATTAAGGTTAGATAGGGTTAGGGATAGGGCTATGTCTCAGTTTTGTTTTAGAACTAGGCCTAGGGTTAGGGCTAGTTTTATGATTAGCGATAGGGTTAGGGCTAATGGTAGGGTGAACTTTAGCTTTAGATTTATGTTTATGGTTAGATCTAGGTTTAGGGCAATAGCTAGGGTTAGGGCTATGTTTAGGGCTAGGGTTATGGTAACAGATAGGGTTAGAACTAGAAATAGGGCTATGTTGAGATTTCGAGTTAGTCTTTGGGATAAGGTTAGGGGTAGGTTTAGGGTTAGGGCTAAATAAGGGCTAGGATTAGCTCTAGGGTTAGTTTTAAGGTTAGGCCTAGTGTTAGGGTTAGTGTTAGTGTTAGGTTAGGATTAGGTTTAGGGGAAGGGATAGTGTTATAGCTAGGTTTAGGGCTAGGACGAGGGTTAAAATTAGGGTTAGGACTGAGATAGGGTTTAGGTTAGGATTAAGACTAGGTTTAGAGCTAGGCTGAGGGTTTGTGTTAGGTCCAGGGCTAGCATTAGGGCTAGGGCTAATGTCAAGTCTCCGTTTTTGGTTAGAATTAGTTTTAGTGTTACATTATGCTTATGTCTGTTATAAGGTTTAGGTGTAAGGTAAGCATCAAGTTAAGAGCTAGGTGTATTATTAGGGTCAGGGTCAGTTTAGGGTTTGGTTTAGGTTAAGATTTAGAGTTACTGCTTGAATTAGTGGTGGGTTTGGGTTAGGGTTAAGGTAATGGATAAAATTAGGTTTATGATTTCAGTTAGTTTTAGAGTAATGAATAGTGTTAGTGTTTATGATAGGGTTATCCTTAGGCCTAGGTTTAGTATTTGGGTTAGACATTTCTTTAGGGAAATGGATATGATTAGAGCTAAGGTTAGGGCTAGGATTAAGGTTAGAATTAGGGTTAGGTTTAGAGTTAGGCCTAGGGTTAATGTTAGGATTAGTTTTAGGGTAGGTGTAGGCATTTGAGCCAGGGCTAGGGCTAGGGCAAGGGTTAGGTTTTGAGTCAAGGATACTGTTAGGTTAATGGTTAGAGTTATCTTTAGTCTAAGTATTAGAGTTTGAGCTAGGGTTTGATCTAGGGTGAGGGTTAGCATTAGGTTTAGGTCTGAAGTTATGGTAAGGGTTATGATTAGGGCTAGGTTTAGGGCTAGGATAAGGGCTAGGTTTTGTGTGATGTTTAGGGATAACGTTAAGGCTTGGGTAATGTAAGAGCGAGGCATATGTTTATTTCTAGTTTTAGGGTAAGGGTTATGGATAAGTCTAGTGATAGGGTTAGGTTTTGGGTTAGATTAAGGTTTAGAGCTAGGGTTTATATTAGATTAAGTTTCATTGTGGGGTTAGGGTAAGTTTTAGGTTTAGAGCCTATTAGGACTAGTGTTTTGTCTAGTAAGAGGTTTAGTCTTTACATTTGGTTAAGGGTTATGGTTAAGGCTAGTGCTAGATTTTTGTTTAGGGCCAGGGTTATGATTAGTGTTAGGGTTAGGGTTATGACAGGTTTAGAGGTAGGGTTAGGGTTTGTGTTAGAGTTATGGTTAGGTTTAGGGTTAGGGTTACATTAAGGTTAGGTATAGGGTTTGGGTTATGGTTAGGATTAGTGTTAGGGTTAGTGTTAGTATTCAGGTTAGGGTTAGGGTTAGGTTTAGGGTTAGAAACAAGGTTATGTTTAGGGTTAGATTAGGGTTTGTGTTAGGTTTAGTTTTAGTGTTAGGGTTACAGTTAGAATTAGGGTTAGGTTGATGGTTAGAGTAATGGTTAGTGATAGGGTTAGGTTTTGGTTCAGGGTTACGTTAGGTTTAGGGTTACAGTTAGGGTTAAGGTTATGATTACTGTAAGGGTTAGTGTTAGGTTAGGGTTAGTGTTAGGGGTAGATTTAGTGTTATGGTTATTATGAATTTTAGGGTTAGTGTTAGTGTTAGGGTTAGGATTAGGTTCAGGGTTAGTGTTAGGTTTAAGGTCAGTATTTGTGTTAGGGTTACAGTTAGAATTATGTTTAGGGTTACGGTTAAGGATAGGATTACCATTAGGGTTAAGGTTAGGGTTAGTGTTAGGTTAGGGTTAGGGAAGGGTTAAGGTCAGTGTTAGGGTTTGGGCAAAGGTTAAGATAAGGGTTAATATTATGGTTAGGTTTAGGTTTAGGATTAGTTTAGAATTATGGTTAGCTTTAGGGTTAGTGTTAGGGTTATTATTGGGGTAAGAGTTAGCTTTAGTTTATGGTTAGGGTTAGTGTTAATGTTATGGTTAGGATTATACTTAGGTTTAGATTTAGTGTTAGGATTAGGGTTAAGCTTTAGGGACAGCTTTAGGTGTAGGGTTAGGTTTAGAGATATTGTTACGGTTAGGTTTAGGTCTAGGATTAGGTTTATGTTTAAAGTTAGAGTTAGTGTTAGTGTTAGGTTAGTTTTATGGTTAGGGTTAGGGTTTCTTTTAAGGTTAGGGTTAGGGCTACAGTACAGTTTTTGTTAGAATTAGGTTTAGGGTTAGTGTTAGAGTTACCGTTAGGTTTACGGTTAGGATAAAATTTAGGGTTAGGTTTAGGGTTATGATTAGTGTAAGTGTTAGTGATAGGGTTAGGGTTAGTGTTATAATTAGGGTTTAGGTTACTGTAAGGTTTGGCATTAGGTTTTTTGTAGGGGTTATGGTTAGGGTTATAGTTAGGGTTATGATAAAAATTAGGATTAGGGTTAGAGTTAGGTTGAGTTTTAGGATTAGGTTAGAGTTAGGGTTAGTGTTACTGTTATTGTTAGTGTTAGGATTAGTGTTAAGATTAGGGTTAGAGTTTGGGTTACATTAGAGTTAGGGTTAGGGCTAAGGTTCATGTTAGGGTTATAGTTAGGGTTTGTGTTAGTTTTAGTTTTAGGTTTAGGGTTAGGATTAGGGTTAGTTTTAGGATTAGGGTTAGTTTTAGGGCTAGGTTTATGGTTAAGTTAGAGTTAATGTTAGGGTTAGGGTTAGAGGTCGTGTTAGTGTTAGGGTTAGGGTTATGGTTAGGGTTGTAGTTAAGGTAAGAGTTAGGGTTAAGTTTAGGTTTAGTGTTTGGGTTAAGATTAGAGTTAGGTTTAGGGTTACTGTTAGGGTTAGGGTCAGGATTAGTTTAGGTTTAGAATTAGGGTTTGGGTAAGGCTTTGGGATAGTGTCGGGGTTAGGTTTAGCTTTAGGGTTAAGTTTAGGTTTGGGGTTAGGGTTAGGTTTAAGGTTAGTATTTGTTTTATGGTTTATGTTACGGTTAGGATTAGGGTTAGTGTTACGTTGAGGATTATTGTTAGAGTTAGGTTGGATTTGGGGGTTGGAATAGGGTTGGTGTTTGGGTTAGGTTTAAGGTTTTTGTAAGTTTAGAGTCAGGTTTAGAGTTAGGGTTAGGTTTAGTTTTAGTGTTTGGTTACTGCTAGTGTTATGTTTAGGATTAGTGTTAGTGTTAGGTTTAGTTTTAGGGATAGAGTTATGGTTAGGTTTAGGGTTAGTTTTATTGACAGGGTTACAGTTAGGGTAAGGGTTAGGTTTTTGTTTAGGTTTAAGGTTAGGCTTAGGGTTAGGATTAGTGTTAGGGTTAAAGTTAATGTTAGTGTTAGGGTTAGGGTTAGTATTAGTGTTTGGGTTAAGTTTAGGTTTATGCTTAGCATTAGGGTTAGGGATAGTTTCAGGGTTAGTATTATGGTTAGATTTATGGTTAGAATTAGTGTTAAAATTAGGGCTCGGGTTAGGTATGGTTAGTGTTAGGGTTGTGGTTAAAGTTTGTTTAGATCTATGTTGGATCAGGTTTAGGACTAGGACTAGGGTTATGGCTAACGTGAGGGCTAGTGTTAGGATTACGTTAACTGAAACTAATTGAAACAGAGGAGTCTTCCAAGATGAAGTTACTGTGCATGAAAAGGATCCCCTGTTTAGGTCTAGGGCTAGGGTTAGAGCTAAGGTTAGGACTTGTTCTTGGGTTATGGTAACAAATAGAGTTAGAACTAGAAATAGGGTTAAAGCAAAAGTTAGAGATAGTCTTAGGTCAAGGTTTAGGGGTAAGGTTAAGGTTAGAGCTAAATTACCGCTAGAATTACTGCTAGGGTTATTGTTAGGGTGAGGCCTATGGTTAGGGTTAGAGTTAGGGTTAGTAATAGGATTAGAGTTAGAGTTAGGGTTAGAGTTAGGGAAAAGGATGGGATTATATCTAGGTTCATGGCTAGAATGAAAATTCATATTAGGCATAGGGCTATGTTTAAAGATCATTTTAGGATTAAGTCTAGGTTTTTGACTAAATTGAATGCTAAGGTTTCTATTAGGGTTAAGGCTAGAATAAGAGCTAGGGCTAATGTCAGGTGTAGGTTTATGGTTATGGTTAATTTTATGGTTATGTTATGGCTAGGTCTAGTGCAAGGGTTGAGTTTAGGGTAAGAGTCAGATTTATTACTAGGTGTATTTTTAGAGTCAGTGTCCAGATTAGGTTTGGTTTAGGTTAAGGCTTGAATTAGCATTAGGGTTAAGATTAGGGTTAGGATAATGCATAGGCTTAGGTTTAGGTTTCAGGTGAGGTTTAGAGTAATGGATAGGGTTAGTGTTACTGATAGGGTGAGCATTATGCCAAGGGTTAGTACTTGGGTTAGGCTTCTCTTTAGGTCAATGTATAGGATTAGATCTAAATTTAGGTCTAGTCTTAACATTAGGATTAGGGCAAGTGTTAGGGTTAAGTTTGGTTTAGGGTAAGTGTTAGCGTTTGAGCTAGGGCTAGGGCTAGGGTGAGTGTTAGGGTCAGAGTCAGGACTAGGGTTAGGGTTAAGGCTAGGATTATGTTTAGGGTAAGGTTTTGAATTTGAGATAGGGTTAGGGCTAATAGAGGGTTAGGATTAGGTCTAGGATTATGGTTATTGTAACGATTAGTTTTAGGTTTAGGGCTATAATACAGGTAGGTTTTGTGAGGTTTAAGGCTAGCATTAGGGCTATTGATAGTTAAGAGCTAGGTTTAGGTTTTGGCTAGATTTAGGGTTAGAGTTATGGATAAGTCTAGTGCTAGGATTAGGTTTTGAGTTAGGATAAGGTTTGGGGCTAGGGTTTGTGTTAAGATAAGGGTCATTGTTTGGGTAAGGGTTAGTGCCAGAATTAAGACTAGTGTTGGGTCTAGGTATAGGGTTAGTCTTTGTGTTAGATTAAGGATTATTGTTAGGCCTAATGCTTGGTTGTTGTTTAGAGCTCCGGCTAAATTTATGACTCAATTTAGGGTTAGATTTGGTCTAATGCTAGTGTTACTGTAGTTTTAGGTATAGGTTTACTGATAGGGGCAGGGGTAGCATTTGGTTTAGGATTACAGTCTGGTTTTGACCTAGGGATAGTGTTAGGGTCAGAATAAGGTTTAGGATTAGGGTTATGGTATGAGTTAGGGGTAGAGCTAGTATGAGGGCTAGGGTTAGGATTAGTAATAGAGTTAGGGTTTGGGGTAGGCTAAGGATTAGGGTGAGAACTAGGGTAGCATTAGGTTGAGGGTTTGGCTTTGGGTAAAGATAGAGTTAGAGCTAGAGTTATGGTTAGGAGTAGGGTTAGGGCTAGGGTTAGGGTTCGGTTTAGGTTTAAACCTAGGGTTAGGGCTCAGATTAGGGATAGGATTTGTTTTAGCATTAGGGCTCTGGCTAATGTACTAACAAGGTTTCCAATTAGATTTAGTTTTAGGGTTAGCTTTAATTCTAAGTTTAGAGCTAGAGTTAGTATTAGGTTCCAAGTCAGAATGAAGGTTTTTTCTAGGGTTAGGGAAAGGACTCAATATAAAGCTACATTTAGGGCTATCTGTAGGGTTAGGTTTTGGTTTAGGTTAAGAGTTAGTGTTCATGTTGTGGCTCGGTTTTTTTTTAGTACTAGGGTAGGGTTAGGGCTAGTTTTCCAATCATCATTAGGGTTAGGGTTATTGTTAGGGTGAGGTTTAGGCTTAAGTTTAGGGTTATACCCAAGTTTAGAGCTACGGAAAAGATTAGGGCTAGGGTTGGGGCTAGAAATAGTGCTGAGGTATGGGTTATGGTAAGGGATAAGTTTATAACACGGACAGGTCTTGGGCAAGAGTTAGAGTTAGTCTTAAGGCTAGGGATAAGCTTAGGTTTAGGGATAGAGATAAATTTGGGAAGAATTAGCACTAGGGTTTGTGTTAGTTTTAAGCCTAGGGTTAGGGTTAGTGTGAGGGTTAGCGTAAGGTATGATGTTGAAGCTAGGTTTAGGGCTAGGGCAAGGGATAAAATAGGGTTAGGGCTTGGGTTAATGTTAGGGTTACAATTAAGGCTAGAATATGGCTAGGATTAGAGCTAGGATTTGTGTTAGGGCTAGGGCTAAAGACAGGTCTAGGATTATGGTTATGGATACTTTCAGGGTTATGTTTATGTCCAGGTCTATTGTACGGGTTGGGTTGAGGATTAGGGTCAAGTTTACAGTTAGGGGTATTATTAGGATCAGAGTCAGGGTTAGGGTATGGGTTAGATTAAGGTTTAGGGTGAGGAATCATATTAAACATTCGGGTTAGACATAGGGTTAGGATAATGGAAATGGTTAGGTTTAGGGTTCAGGTTAGATCTAGAGTAATGGACAGTGTTAGGGTTAGTGATAGGGTTAGAATTAGGTCTTGGGATTGAATTCAGTTAAATTTATGGTTAAGATAATGGATAGGGGGGCTGGGGATGTGGCTCAAGGGGCTGGGGATGTGGCTCAAGCAGTAGCGCGCTCACCTGGTGTGCGTGCGACCCGGGTTCTATCCTCAGCACCACATACAAACAAAGATGTTGTGTTCACAGAGAACTAAAAAATAAATATTAAAAAATTCTCTCTCTCTCCCACTCTCTCTTTAAAAAAAAAGAATTGTCAGAGAAAATTATATTATTTAAAAAAAGATAATGAGATAATGGATAGGACTTGAGCTACATTTAGGGCTAGGGTTATGGTTAGGTTAGGGCTATGGTTAGGGTTAAGCCTTGGGTTAGAATTCAGTTAGGTTTATAGTTAGGCTAATGTATAGGATAGAGCTAGGTTTAGGGCTAAGGTTATGTTTAGGATTAGGGCTATGGTTTGGGTCAGGTCTCGGGTTAGAACAAGGTTTAGGTTTAGGATTAGGTTTATGTTACTGATAGGGCTAGGTGTAGGGTTAGGCTTAAAGCTAAGGTTAGGGCTCAGATTAGGGCTAGGTTTTGAGTTAGTTTTGGGCTTGGGTAGGTCTAAGGATAATGTAAGAACTAGAGTTACAATTAGGGCAGTTTTAGGGTTAGCATTAGGTCTAGGTCTAGTGTTAGGGTTAGGTTTAGTTTTAGGGTGATGATTAGAGATAGGGTTATTTTTAGGGTCATATTCAGGATCAATGTTACTTTTAGGGTTAGGGATAGAACTCAAATTAGGGCTAGGTTTAAGGCTTGCTGTAGGGTTAGGGTTTGTGTTAAGGTTAGGGTAAGGGTTAGGGATAGGGCTAATTTTAGTTCTATGGTTATGGTTAGGTTAGGGTTAGGTGTTAGTACTATGGCTCAGTTTTCTTTTAGAGCTAGGGCTATGGTTAGGGCTAGTTTTAGGATTAGTGATACAGGTAGGGCTAATGGTAGGGTGAGCTTTAGACTTAGATTTATTGTTATTGTTGGATTTAGGTTTAGGATTAGGGCTAGGGTTAGGGCTAATGTGAGGGCTAGTGATAGGTTTACATTATCGATAGGGTTAAATTTGAAATAGGGCTATGGCGAGAGGTAGTATGTAGTAGAGTTAGTCTTAGGGATAGGGTTAGGAGTATGTTTAGGATTACCACTAAATTAGGGCTAGGATTAGTGCTAGGGTTAGTGTTATTTTTAGGCCTAAGGTTAGGGCTACTGTTAGTGTTAGTGTTAGTGTTAGGGTTAGGGTTAGGTTTTGGGGAAAGGATGGGGTTATAGCTAGGTTTATGGCTAGGGCAAGAGTTAGAATGTGGGTTAGGGCTAGGGTTAGGTTTCGGGTTAGGATTAAGGCTAGGTTTAGGGCTAGGATGAGTGTTTATGTTTGGGCTAGGGTAAGGATTAGTGGTAGGGCTAATGTCAGGTCTAGGGTTATGGTTAAGGATAGTTTTAGGATTTGTTTATGACTAGGTCTAGTGTAAGGGTTAGGTTTAGCATAAGGGTAAGGTTTATAGCTAGGTATATTATTAGAGTCAGGGTACGAGTAGGGTTTGGTTATGGTTAAGGAATAGGGTTAAGGCTTGACTAAGCTTTTGGGTTAAGGTTAGGGTTAGGGTTAGAGTTGGGGTAATGAATAGGGTTAGGTTTTTTTGTTCAGGTGAAGTTTAGAGTAATGTGTAGGGTGAGTGTTATCAATAGGGTTAGCATTTGGCCTAGTGTTAGAATTTGGTTTAGGCTTATCTTAAGGGTAATGTAAAGGAATAAAGCTAAGTATAGGGCTAGGGTTAATGTTAGGAATAAGGCTACTGTTAGGGTTAGGTTTAGTTTTAGGGTAAGTGATAATATTTGAGCTAGGGTTAGGGCTAGGGCGAGTGTTATGGTTAGAGTCAGGGCTAGGGTTATGGTTAGTGTTAGGTTTATCTTTAGGGTAAGGGTTGGAGTTTGAGCTAGATTTAGGTCTAGGGTGAGGGTTAGGATTACTGTTAGGTTTAGAGTTACTGTCAGAGTTACCATTAGTTCTAGTTCTAGGGCCAGAATAAGGGCTAGGTTTTGTGTAATGTTTATTTCTAGCATTAGGTCTATGGGTAATGTAAAAGGTAGGGATATGGTAATGGCTAGTTTTAGGGTTTGGGTTATGGGTAAGTCTAGTGTTAGGGTTAGGTTTTGGGTTAGGATAAGGTTTACAGCTAGGGTTTGTGTTAGGTTAAGGGTCATTCTTTGGGTTAGGGTTAGATTTAGGTTTAGGGCCAGAATTTGGACTAGCATGGGTCTAGGCATAGGGTTAGTCTTTGCGTTGGGTTAAGGGTTGTTGTTAGGGCTAGTGCTAGGTTTTTGTTTAGGGCTTGGGCTAGATATATGGCTCAATTTAGGATAACTTTTTTATCTAGTCCTAGTGTTACTGTGAGGTTTACATCTAGGTTCATTAGTAGGGTTAGGGGTAGTGTTCGGTGTAGTGTTTGGGTTAGCTTTTGCACTAGGGTTAGTGTTAGGGACAGAATAAGGTTCACGGTTGGTTAGAGTTTGGGATAGGCTTAGAGCTAAAATGAGGGCTAAAGTTATGACAGGTAATAGAGTTAGGTTTGGGTGTAGGCTAAGGATTAGGGTTAGGAGTAGTGTAGAATTAGGGTGAGGGTTTGGCCTAGGGTAAGGGATAGGGTTAGAGGTAGGATTAGGGTTAGGGTTAGAGGTAGGGTTAGGGTTATGGTTAATAATAGGATTAAGTCTTTGAGAAAGGCTAGGATTTTTGTTAGCACTAGGTCTACAGCTAATGTACTAACTAGATTTCCAATTAGGGCTACTCTTAGGTTTAAGCATTAGGGTGATTTTGAGACCTAGAATTAGTGTTAGGATCCAAGTCAGGGTCTGGGTTATTTCTAGGTTTAGTGTTTGGACTCAAATTAGGGCTAGATTTAGGTCTAGGTGTAGGGTTAGGGTTTGTTTTAGGTTAAGTGTTAGGATTAGGGTTATGGCTCAGTTTTGTTATAGGGCTAGGGTTAGGACTAGTTTTCTAATTAGCATTAGTATTATGGAGAGTGTTTGGGTGAGGTTTAGCCTTAAGGTTAGGGCTATATCTAGGTTTAAAGCTAGTGCGAAGTTTAGGGCTAGGATTGGGGCTAGGGACAATTCTAGGTTTGTGGTCATGATAAGGGATAAGTTTAGAACTAGGGATAGGGCTAGGAAAAGAGTTAAAATTAGTCTTAGAGCTAGGGGTAGGGTTAGGTTTAGGGCTAGGACTAAATTAGGCTAGAATTAGCACCAGGGTTACTGTTGCTTTTAAGCCTAGGTTTAAGGCTAGGGTTAGTGTTAGCAGTAGGGTTAGGGTAAGGTATGATATTACACCTAGGGTTAGGGCTAGGGCAAGGGATAAAATAGGGTTAGGTCTAGGGTTAAATTTAGGGTTAGGATTAAGGCTGGGATTAGGGCTAGGATTAGGTCTAGGGTTAGGACTAGGCTTTGTGTTAGGGTTAGGGCTAGGATTAGGGCTAGGTCTAAAGAGAAAACTAGGGTTATGTTTAGGGATAATTATTGGGTTATATTTATGGCCAGGTCTATTGTTAGGGTTAGGATGATGTTTAGGGTCAGGGTTTCATCTAGGGGTATTATTTGTGTCAGAGTAAGTGTTGGGGTATAGGTTAGGTTCAGATTTAGGTTTAGGAGTCCAATCAACTTAGGGCTAGCCTTAGTGTTAGTGTAATGTATATGGTTAGGTTTAGGGTTCAGATTTTGTTTGGAGTAATGGATAGGTTTCATTTTAAGGTTAGGGTTAGGGTCAGATCTAGTGTTAGGGTTAGAGATAATTTTGCTCAAATATCTTTCATACTGGGCAGGATTCAAGTTTTACCTAACTTTATTATGCTTCCCAGGTTTAGGCCTTGTAGTTTCAATGCTTTCGTGTCAGGAACAGTTTGTGATTTAAGGTTTCACTTCATTTTGCCCTATACAGCTAAATGGATATAGAACTGAAAATTAAACAGGGTTGTTGCTAGCTGCTTGAAACTTTACAAACTAAATCAGTTCTCTGTCAGGACTCTCTTCTTTCTTCCTGGTGAAAGCAGCCCTAAGCTGAAACATAGGAAAACCTCTATATTCGATAGCCCTTCATGAAAAAACAGAAAAAATATAAATGTACTGAACTATCATGCTAATTCTTCAGTCAGATATTCTTCATACTTCACAGGATTCATTAGTGTGCTTGCCCCACTCATCTCCCCAAGTTTGGGAATTCTAGGATTGATACTTTTCTAAATGGGTTAGGGTTAGAACTAGAGTTAGAGATAGTATTAGGGTTAGTTATTTTGTTCAAATTTCTATGATACTATGTTGAGGGTCACAACAAAGTCAAGATTTCTTTGATACTTCACAGGATTCATCTGTTAGCTTGCCCCACTAGGCTCCCAAGTATGGTACTTCTAGGATCAATGTTTCTCTAAACAGGTTAGATTTAGTGTTAGTGTTAGAATTAGTATCAGATCTAGTGTTAGGGTTAAATATAGTTTTGTTCAAATTTCTTTGATACCAGAGAATTTATATTTAACCTAGTCTTATTATCTTCCCTAGGTTTGGGCCTTCTATGTTCAATGCTTATGTATCAGGAACACTTTGCAATTAAAAGTTTCCCTTCATTTTGCCCTATATGGATGAATGGAAGTGGAGCTGGATATCAAACAGGGTTGGTGCTAGCTGCTTGAAATTTCACTCTCAATCAGTGCTCTGTGATCCCTGTCTTCTTTCTTCCTGGTGAAAACATCCCTAAGCTGAATCATGCAAAAACTCTTTATCCAATAGCCCTTGATGAGAAAATAGAAATTATTGGGTAACTTTTATTTGATGCTTCATAGAAATCATCTGTTCGATTGCCCCATTATGCTCCCCAGGTTTGAGCCTTCCTGGTTCAATGGTACACTGTCAGGAACAGTTTGGATTTAAATTACACTTCATTGTGAACTATGGGTTTTAATGGAAATAGAGTTGGAAATCAAACAGTGTTAGTGATAGCTGCTTGAAACTTCACACACTGAATCAGTTCTATGTGGGCACTCTCTGGTTTCTTTCTTTTGAATGTAGCACAAAGCTGAAGAATGCAAAAGAAACTTTATCATTGAGCCTTTTAAATGAAAAGAGAAAAATATGCATGTACTGAAATACCTGCCCCAATTATTGGGTCAGATTTTTTGATACTGCAGAGAATCCATCTGTGAGCTCGCCTCACTAGGCTCCCCATGTTGGAAATAACTTGGATCAATGCTTCTCTAGACAGATTAGCATTACTGTTTGGGTTAGGGTTAAGACTAGGATTAGGGCTAGTGTTAGGTTTTGATTTAGTTTTGTTCAAATTAATTTGATCCTGGTCAGGATCCATGTTTTACCTAGCCTTATTATCCTCCCTGGGTTTGGGCCTTCTTGGTTCAATGATTTGCTGTTGGGAACAGTTTTATTTGAAGATTTCACTTCATTGTGGCCTATATATGTAAATGGAATTTGAGCTGTAAATTAAAGAAGGTTGCTGCTAGCTGCTAGAAACTTCACACACTCAATTGGTTCTCTGTGGGCACTTTCTTGTTTTCTTCCTGGTGACAGTAGCCCTATGCTTAATCATTCAAAAACTATTTTATCTGAGATCCATTTAGGAGAATACAGAGAAATATGAATGTACTGAAATACCTCCCCATTTATTGAGTCAGATTTTTTTGATATTGCACAGTATTCATCCATTTGCTTGCCCCACTAGGCTCCTCAATTTTGGTACTTCTAGGATCAATGGTTTCCTAAACAAGTTAGTGTTAGTGTTAGAGTTAGGGATAGGGTTAGATCTAGTGTTAAGTTTAGAGATAGTTTTGTGTAATTTTTTAATACTTGGAAGGATTCACCTTTACTTAACCTTATTAGGCACCCTAGGTTTGGGCCTTCTAGGTTCAATTGTTCCCTGTCAGGAACAGTTTGTATTTTAAGGTTTCACTTCATTTTAGCCTATACAAATAAAAGGAAATGGAGTTGGAAATCAAACATGGTTGGTGCTAGCTGCTTGAAAATTCACTCACTCAATCAATTTTCTGTGGGAACTCACTGGTTTCTTTATTTTGAAAGTAACCCTAAGCTGAAGCATGCAAAAACAACTTCATCTGAGATCCCTTTAGTAGAAAACAAAGAAATATGCATGTACTGAAATACCTCTCCCAATTAGGTCAGATTTCTTTGATACTGCAGAAAGTTCTTCTGTTAGCTTGCCACACTAGGCTCCCAAAGTTTGAGAATTCTAGGTCAATGGTTCTCTAAACAGGTTAGGGTTAGTTTTAGTGTTAGTGTTAGGATTAGAGTTAGGGATAGGTTTATATCTAGGGTTAGAGTTAGAATTAGCTTTGTTCAAATGTCTTTGATACTGGGAAGTATTTATCTTTTACCTAGCCTTACTATGCTCCCTCGATTTTGGACTTCTTCATTGAAAGTTCACTCGAAGGAACAGTTTATATTTGAAGGTTTCACTTCATTATGGCCTATGGGTGTGAATGGAAATCGAGCTGGAAATCAAACAGGGTTGGTGCTAGATGTTTGAAATTTACACCCTCAATCAGTTCTCTGTGTGCACTCTCTGGTTTAATTCTTTTGAATGTAGCCCAAAGCTGAAGCATGAAAAGCAACTTTATCTGAGAGCCCTTTAGGAGAAAAGAGAAAAATATGCATTTCTTGAAATACGTCCCCCAAATATTTGGTCAGATTTCTTTGATACTGCCCAGAGTTCAACTGTTCACTTGCCTCACTATGGTCCCCAATTTTGGGACATCTAGGATGAATGCCTCGATAAACAGGTAAAGGTTAGGATTTAATCAAGTGTTAGGATTAGGGTTACATTTAGTTTTAGATCTGGTTATAGGGTTAGAGTTACTTTAATTCAAATTTCTTTGATACTGCACAGGGTTCATCTTTTACCTAGTCTTACTAGGATCTCCAGTTTTCGGCCTTCTTTCTTCCAGGGCTCAGTCTCAAGAACAGTTTGTATTTTGAGGTTTCACTTCATTATGGACTATTGGTGTGAATGGAAATCAAGCTGGAAAACCAAAAGAGTTGGTCATAGCTGCGTGAAACATCACACACTCAATCAGTTCTCTGTAGGCACTCTATTGTTTCTTCCTGGTGAAAGCAAGCATAAGCTGAAGCATACAAGAACAACTTTATCCAAGAGCCCTTTAGAAGAAAAGAGAAAGAATGCGTGTTCTGAAATACTTCCCTCAATTATTGGATCAGATTTCTTTGTTAGTGCCCAGGATTCAACGGTTAGCTTGCCCCATTTTACTTCCCCAAATTGAGACTTCTAAGATTAATGTTTCTCTAAACAGGATAGGGTTAGGGTTAGGCTACAGGATAGGGTTCGAGATAGTGTAAGGGTTAGAGTTAGTTTTGTTCAAATTTCTTTGATAATGGGCAGGATTAATCTTCTACCTATCTTTATTATGCTCCCCAGGTTTCGGCCTTCTCGGCTCAGTGGTTCACTATCAGAAACAGTTTTTACTTTAAGATTTTACTTCATTAAGGACTATAGATGTGAATGGAAATCAAGCTGGAAATCAAACATGGTTGGTGTTAGCTGCTTGAAAATTCACACAGCCAATCAGTTCTCTATGGGCACTCTCTTTTTTCTTCCTGGTGAAAGTAGCCCTAAGCTGAAGCATATAAAAGCAACTTTATCAGAGAGCCCTTTATGATAAATCAGGGACGTATGCATGTACTGAAATCCTCCCTGAATTATTGGGTCAGATTTCTTTAATACTGCACAGGATTCATCTGTTTGCTTCCCCACTAGGCTCCCAATTTTGGGACTTCTAGGATCAACGGTTCTCTAAAGAGGTTAGGGTTGGTTTAGGGTGAGGGTTAGGGCTAGTGTTAAGGTTAGAGTTAGTTTTCTTCAATTTTTTTTCTAGTGAGAAAACTGGCTGAAAACCCACTATAAGTCATCATCCTGTAGCTCAGGTTATTTTTAAAATGCATACAATTGTTATAGGATTCGAGTGGGGTGAGCCCATTAATCATACACAAGCAAGATAGTATTCTTTAGCCAATCATCTTATGCCTAATGTAACCACACTATAAAGATGTTCTAAATATTGCTATGATCACAGAGGGTCTTTGTCCTTAGGGGAGAGGTTTTCTAAGTTAGAAGTCCCAGGTCGAAGCTTCTGTCTATCAGTTTCCTGGCCAGGCAGCTTGGTAATGCTAACCACAAGTGCTAAGGATGTGGTTTCACTAATGGCTTGCTAGAGCAGAGCATCCCATTCTGCAGGTGTTTCTATCAGGCCTGAACATGTATAGATTCTTCAAGCACTCTGAACTGCTCATAACTGCTAAAGTGTAAACTGAAAGTTATTCCAACATTTTCTCCATTTTCATTAAATTTGTTGCTGAAGGAGAACCATGATGAGAGAAGAAAGGAACAGGGAAAGACATAGAAAAAAAAGGGAAAAGAACAAGAAAGAGAAAAGGGGAAAGATCAAGTCATAGCCCATTCTTATAGTTGAAGTTGTTTCTTGCTGGGCTGAGAGGGCAGCTGATGCTGACTAGGTCTTTGTCTGTCACTTGGGTCCTGATGTGAGCTGGACATGGGCAGCAAAGCAGCCACGGGGTCAGGAGACCTCGCTCAGAAGTGATGAAAACTTAGGCTTTTGCACAGGTGGGTGATGAGGTTCAGTGCCTTACCTTTGTTGGTCCAAAAGTTTTCTCCTTATGGCCCAACTGAGACTGTGCCTTTTTTAGTTTGTTTCTCTTTTGAGGAATCTTACCCATCTTTGACTAACCATCTATCCTCTGTTTGACGTGGAGTGTGTAACACATTGCCCCCAAGAGGGTTCTCTGTCTCCTAGATAGATGATGAATGCCCTTTGGCCTCCATGCCAGCATTTACCTTAGGATCAGAAAATTCAGGTGTCTTCCACGTGGAGTGCCCAGCTCACAGCACTGGGCTGGTGAGGCTGCATTCAGGAAGAAAGAAAAAAGAACATAGACAGACAAACAGTAATATAGTAACTGAGCTGAGAGAGACAGATAGATAAAGAGAAAAGCAGTGTTGAGACTCAGGGCATAATCCCTCATAGAATAGTGGCTCTTAGTTGGTACTACTTAGATCTTGTCTATATCCAGCATCCATACAGATGCTAAGGAATCATTATTTTCATTGTGACTTTCCTTATATGCATGAACTGACATAACTTGTTTTGTTTCTACTTTGTTGAGCTTTTTTTTGGAACATATGCTAAAACAAGAAGAACTATGCCAAAACCAGAAAGGATCCAATTAGTAGGGTCAATTAAAGCTGACAATTTATCCCATAGTCACTGTAAGATTGAGGGGTTAAGAATTAGCTCTGCTCTGGTTTCATTTAGGCTCTGAATCTGAGCATGCAGCATCATAGTGAAATTTCTGAAATTCATATACCAAGGTCCCTTAAGTCTTTTTGTTAGTTCAAGCTGAGCTTCAGTTACATTTCATACTGAGATAGGGGTTTGACAAACATACAGAAATTCCATTGAAGCATATCAATTTTCTCATCAATAAGGCCAATTTGTTGTTGTAACATTAAGATACTTTCTTGCAAGGGCAGGTTTAGTCACTGCTGGGTGGTCAGGGTTTTAGTGGAGCACTGAATTACCTTATTAATGGTTGTAGCATTTGCTGTGTACTGGGTCAAAGCTACACCAGCAGTGGTAGCTGCTGTGACTGCAGTGAGGGAGGCAGTTATAATGGCAGCAGTAATCCCAAAATTTTGCCTAACTCCTGGAAGGGAAATATCTTCTGTAAAGTGAACCTCTTAAATGGAGGAGTCATCCTCTGATGGGAACCATAAGATAGGGGTTTGTTCTCATTAGCACTACTTTCTTAACAGAAGAATTCCAATAATTGGTTAACTCACATTGGGAAACATCACAATTAAGATGATCATTTTTGTGATTTTGAGTGGAAGTTACAAAGACAAAGGGTGGCTTAACACATACATGGTCTTTAGTAGCATATTTAGCTGAGGGTATTAAAAAGAACCATTAAACCAAATGGCATTCATGGTGACAATAAGACTAATATCTATACATCTGTAAGCACCAGATAACAATTTTTTTGCCTATTTACAAAATGTTTCCTGACTGTCTTTATTTTGTATTTTCAGCATTTGTCATCCAATCTGTATGATATTTTAATAATAATGTATTTGTTTCTGTTAAAAATCCCATTATATGCCCACCTTTTGTATAGGGTCTGGAACAAATAATAAGCTCATCAGAAATGAAATAGGTTCTAGAGAGGGAGAGACAATCTCTGCAAGATATAGCTCTTAAAGATCACCTTCATTGATGTCCTTAAATTTTTCCATGGACATCTCTTCAGTAAGGATTGGGACCAATAATGTGAGTCTCTAGCATGAGGGGGCATGGTTAAACCACTAGGAAGATCACTAACGGACACTACTTTTCCTTCTCCTTCTAAGGAAAGTGGTTGAAAATCTTTAATGCCTCCTACCTCTGGCTCCCAAAGAATATTATTCTGAAGTTACATTGTCGACTGACACAATCTCTGTGCCTTAGACACATTCCTTAATATAGTAAAGGACCATAAATGATCAAGTGAGAGTAACAAATTCCAAGGGTGCCTTGCTATTGGGTCAGATGTAACTGGGCATCATGAGGAACGATTATACTAATGTTTATACAAGAAAGACAATACAGTATTACCCCCCCCAAAAAAAAAAGGTAAAAGAATCGCCGGAGATGGAGCCTCTACCCACCAAGCAGTGTACTGCAGACTGAATGACAATATGATGCACAATAGCAGAAATGGGGTCCTTCTGTGCATTGACGCAAAAGAAGAGGAAAGTCCAATTAAAGCCCCAGCAACAGCATAAGATGTTTCGAATTGGTTGGGTGTAGTTGTTCTGGTTGACTGCAGGAGAGTTATGAGGGCAGTAGTTGCAAGTGTGGTTGTGAGGACCACAAGGCTTATGATGACGTTGATCCAGGGGGATCTTATTGTCCTCCTGAGTTTTGTCCCTGGGTTGTATTCTGAAATATTTGAGAGAGAAGTATATACAACATCTTGATCACGATTAATTGATCCTGAATGGCTCTCATGGTTTTTTAACTGCAGTGGCATGAGAATTTTGCTCACTTAAGGCTTTTTGCCACTAGATGATGACAGAGGCTCTCTACTAAAGGAGAACTGTCACACAGAAAGCTATTCGTGAGTAATAGCTATTTGCAAAGCTTTTTTTTTTCCTCACAAAACATACTTTGAAGTGTGTCCATTTGCTTGGACAGGCCAACATAGGGCCTTGAGTTATCAGGCTGTTAGGCAGAGTCCTTTCTTCCTCCATCCTTACCTGTTGTTCACTTACCTCTGAGTTGCAGGTTAAAATTGCACATGTAAGCAAGAAGAGAGTACCAGGGATCTGTCTGTGGCAGGTGGCATGTTCTGAGCTTGATCTGATAGGGCTTCAATATCAACCCAGGTAATCTTGTGAGCCCTCCAGTTGAGAGGTAGTGATGAACTCTTCCTCTATTTTTACCTCAGTTTCTGAGGCCAGTGGCTGGTCTGACATTTCCTTCTGGTACCCAAATTGCATAAGATTCCTGTTAACATATGTAAACCCTCAACCCATTGTTAAGAGAAGGCCCAGATCATCCCTTGCATTTGTTATGGGATACTTTCATGAATTGATAGGTAGATAGGAAGACCCAAAGGGGGGGGCAATGCTTATGCACTATTTTTTCATAGAAAATTTTGAAATTGAAAGAAAATTTAAATCAGATAAGATTCTTTTCAAGTCATTATAAGAGTAGTTGTTATAGTTTCTTATGTGTTCTTACTATAATGCCTTGACTCTTAGGGCTATAGGGAATCCCAATTAAATAATGTGTATGCCAATAAATGCAAATTGCTTTAAATGTCTTGTTAGTATACATTGGTCCTTACTCTATTTTAATAAACATGGAAATATCCAAACTTTAAGACATTTAAGTACATGGCTGATGACATTTTTTGCATCTAGGGCAGGATGCCTTTGGGCCAGGGTGGCTACCATTCTTAAGACAGTAATGCTCAATGTGGCCTGGCGGATTACAGCCCAATCAAATGGGATCAAATGTTGATTAAGAAAGCCCATTACTTTTTTTACTGATAGTTTGTGAAGGGCAGCTGTTAAGGCCTGAATTGGCCCTGAAGTGGGGGCTATTTTCTTTGCAGCAGAGATCAATTTCGAAAGGGATTCACTGTGTACTGGGGCAATTGCAGCCCTAGTTTTGTGGTTCCTTCCGATGCCAAGTGTTTAACTAATGAGCCTTAAGTAGGGCCAGGTTGAATGAGCTTCCCGAATGCCTGGATTACTCCAGATAATAAGTCAGGAAACCATATATGGGGGCCTTGAATTATTTTTCTGAACAATTCCATATATATATTCGTAAACCAATATCTTTGACTTTTAAAGATTCCTAATATAGGAACCTAAGATGTTGACATGGAGGGCCTTGACTATTACAAGAAAAAGGTTTGTTTAGTGTCCAATGTCTTGTGCTTAGAGGTTGACTTCCTTGACTTGTTAGACCAAGGCCGTATGCCCACACAGTTTCTCAGTAGCAGAGTTCCCTTTAAGAGAGAAAACCAAGGTTTCAAATTCATGGAAGGCCAGTCCCTTATGTGAATTTGCTGGGTGAACTAGGGGGAAGGAGGGCTCATAAGGTGATGCCAGTCCTTATGAGTGTGTGCCTCAACTCGGGGTACCAATGGTATGACAAAGGCAACGAAAGGGGCTAGAAGAGGGGGTTTCTTGCTCACCTTCAAGGAACCGACAGCACACAGAACACAAATGGGGTGTACTACTACACAAAATCCTTTCTAAAACCTTACCTGAAAACAATGAGATGTCAAGTCCAGAGATACAAGGGTGTGAGCAGACAATTTGAGGTGCCAAATTGCTGTGGTTCTGGTCAACTAGTTGATCAGCTAACTTGTTGTGGGTGGTAGAGATGAAGAATCAACACACAAACTATGGGAGCTGGTGAGAACTGGCTGGAGACCCACCTGAGTTCACCCTCCAGTAGCTAAGTTTATTTTTGGAATGCATACAATTGTTATAGGCTGCGAGTGGGGCATGCCCATCAAACATACATAAGCAAGATAGTATCTATAAGCCAATCATCTTATGCCTAATGTAACCACACTATGAGAATGTTCTAAATATTGCTATCATCAGGAAGGGTCTTTTTCTCTATGGGAGGGGGTTTATAAGTGAGAAGTTCCATGTCGAAGCTCCTGGTTATCTGCTTCCTGGTCTGGCAGATTGAAAACTGTAACCACAAGTGCTAAGGATGTGGTTTCACTAATAGTGTGCTTGAGCAGACAATCCCATTATGCAGACTTTTCTATCAGTCCTGAACAGTATAGATTCTTCAAGCACTCCACACTGCTTATAGCTGCTAGTTGTAAACTGAAAGTTAACCCAACAAGCAATGGTAAATGAAGGTGAAATGCTGGAAATGATTGTTTATAATATTGAGTAATTATCCTAAATGGAAAACCACCAACTTATTCACACATCCTTTTGCTATGGCTTTTGGTAGGGAAAACAGTAAGTCATGCTTTATCAGAGCACTGAAAGGGATATTGGTAAGAAAAAAAAAAAGATAGCTTTGAAAAATATGCTATTGATTGATCTTTAGGGAGAAAAGAGATTATTTTACTGTGAAAACAGTGTCCTTAGTTTCTTTTCTTTTATTAAGAGAGAGAGAGAGAGAGAGAGAGAGAGAGAATTTTTTTAGGGGATCCAACATGGCGGCCACAGAGGAAGCAGTACTTTCAATATCTCCACATTAGCGGAATAAGAAACACCCATTAAAATAGCCTCATTATACCTACTGAGGATCTTCTAGCAAAATTCCCTTGAAAGGAGACCTGCCGGGAATTAGTAAGTTTATTAGACGTTACAGTTTGCCCCAGACAAGTGAAACTTGGCCAGCAACGCGGGTGCAGAGGAACAATCCCCGGCCACCGGCTGCTTCTGCAAGCGGCAGGCAACCTGGAGCGGTGCGGCAGAAGGGTCCCCGCCCGGCCAGCAGACAGCTCCCGCCATCCCGGTTCCCCTGGCGGCCCCGCTCTCACCCTGCAAACAACCACCCCGCCTGCCTAGCTCTTAGAGAGGTGGCCGCAGCCGCCCAGCTCTACAAGCGGGCCCCTGCGGCCCTGCTCAGCGAGAAGGGTCCCCGCCCACCCGGGAGACAGCTCCAGCCATCCCGGCTCCCCTGGCGGCCCCGCTCTCGCTCCGCGAAAAACCACCCTACCCGTCTGGCTCTTAACCACACAGCTGCAGCTGCCCAGCTCTACAAGCGGCCCCCTGCGGCCCAGCTTGGTGAGAAGGGTCCCTGCCTGGCAGGCAGACAGCTCCCGCTATCCCAGCAATCCTGGTGGCCCCGCCCGCTTTGCTAACAGCCACCCCACCTGCCCGCCTCTTAGCCACGCGGGCGCCACCTGCGCAGCTCTGCATGTGGCCCCGGTGGCCCAGTGCAGTGAGAAGGGTCCCCGCCTTTCCCGACAGATGGCCCAGGCCCTTCAGGCTCTGCTAAAGGCCCCGCCCACCTGGCAAATGGCTCCCCCCCCAGACGCGTGAAGGGAATCTAACCAAGCCTCTATGAAATAGTGAACTGAGATCTAAAACCAGAGGTTGTGTCAGACCAGAGACAAGCCAGTTCCACCCCTCCCATTGGACACTACGTCAAGGAGCCAGGGGCCCACCATAGCAGAGAGGGGAAGTCACCAAAATTCGGCCAAAGAGATTCCTTCCCAGCGGCATCTACTTTAGCAGGTGTGTGGTTCCCTCCCACACCAGATACAAACAACCGAAAAACTTCATAATCTCTCTGTGGGCACTACCGTAAGGGCCAAAGGACTCTCGACCCCCAACTCCCCCTACTGCCAGTGATGTGGGCGTGACTGTAGGGGCAGAGGGAAGCAGAGAAGACTCCCCACCCCCAACCGACAACTGAGTGGGCTTGACGGTAGGAGTGGAGGGAAACAGAGGACACTCCAGACCCCCAACTCCTCCTACCGCCAGCAGAGTGGTCTTGATTGTAGGGGCTGAGGGAAGCAGAAGAGATCCTCGACCCCCAACTCCCATTACCACCAGCGGCGACACCAATGGTCTTAGCTGCCAGATTCCTAAGGTGTGCCCACCAAAGGGGTCCGGAAAAATTAAACTATTGATTCCCAGACCACAGCTCCACAGAACTGGGGCTAAGATGAATGACAGAGACAGTTCTCAGTTGTTAGGCAAATAGAGTACTTGGTGGGGCTGAAAGTGTAACCAAATCCTTGGGGACTGCCTCCAGTGAGCAGGACCTTGCTGGCTGGCAGGAGGAAGGGGAGGAGTGGCCGTAGAAGTGAAACAGCTCTGGACCAACAGGATTGAGAGACTCCTAGGAGCCGCCTTACAGGGATTGCTGTTGACACACTGGGGGCAAATCTCAGCCTGGAGGGCACAGTTTTGCCTACAGGAAGAGAAGAAAATGGATCTCTAAGACCTAATTTTATTTCTTATTTCATTTTATTATTTTTTTCTATTTTTCTCTCCCTTTTTCCCTCTTTCTCTCCCCTTTCAACTTTTATTGTTCCTTCCATTCTCCTGTATGCTATCTATCTCCCTCTACTTCTTTCTTTTCAAGAGCACCTTCCTTCCCGTTCCGCCCAAATTTCATTCCAAGCATTACACCCTCCATTTTGTGTAACTGTCTAAACACAAATAGGTGAATGTTTTGAGGCCATCTATAGTGGTCCTATATACCTAGCTTCTACCAACAGCCTGATCCAATTGACGATTAGTACCCCAATTCAGTAGAGCAATCTTCTAAAGTAGCCTAGACATACTAATGCTTATACATGCATAGCACCTAACCTAAAGCCCTAAGAACAATAAACAAACCACTATATGCATACAAAATCCGGAAGCCCTTTATAAATTGAATGAATCAGCCCTAAAGAACAATAAAGCCCAACATCTATAGGCATAATCTGCCACCCCAAAGGAGAGACAACAGGGATAAACAAAGCCAAAACAAATGTATAGGAGAAAGAAGTTACAAAGCAGTCAAACAGAGCTTAAAAGCAACGTGAACAACATGAAAAAACAAGGGAAAAAATGATTACAAACAATGCAGGACAACTTAAATATACAGGAGGACCTAGAAGCATCAGAAACATGGACCGGAAAAGAAATCAAGGCATACCTAACTCAGATGGAACAGAATATTAGAGAAGACATGAGACAGCAAGTACAAGCATTGAAAGTATATTTTGTAAAGGAACTAAACACACAAATTCAATCTGCAAAGAATGAGCTTTACCAGGAGATAGAAATTAAAAAAAAATCAAACAGTAATCCTAGAAATGCAAAAAACCATAAATCAGATTAAAAGCGCTAACGAGAATATTACAAATAGACTAGATCAAGTAGAAGTCATAACATCAGATAATGAAGACAAAGTTTATCTACTTGAAAAGAATATAGTCAACACAGAAAGGATGCTTAAATCTCACTAGCAATCTATCCAAGAGATATGGGATCTCATCAAAAAACCAAATTTGAGAGTCATTGGGATAGAAGAAGGCACAGAGGTTCAGTCCAAAGGAATGGATAACTTATTAAATGAAATAATCCTAGAAAACTTCCCAGAGATGAAAGATGGAATGGATTGCCAAATCCTGGAAGCCTACAGGACCCCAAACATCCAAAACCATAATAGACCAACTCCAAGACACATAATTATGAAAATAGCTAACATACAGGTCAAGGAGAGATTATTAAAAGCTAAGAGAGAAAGGAGGCAGATTACATTCAAGGGTAAACCTATTAGGTTAGTGACTGATTTTTCATCACAGACTTTGAAAGCAAGAAGATCCTGGAACAATGTATTTCAAACTCTGAAAAATAATGGATTCCAACCAAGAATACTGTATCCAGCAAAATTAAGCTTCAGATTTGACAATGAAATTAAAATCTTTCACAATAAACAAAAGCTAAAAGAATTCGCTGCCAGAAAACCAGGACTGCAAAGCATTTTGGGCAAAATTCTACAAGAAGAGGATTGGAAAAATAGTGCCCAAAACCAACAGCGGGAGGTATCTCAATAAAGGGGAAGGAAAACAAACAAAAAGTAAAAACTAGCCTAACTAAAATAAATAAATAAATAAACATGAGTGGAAGTACAAATCATATTTCAATTGTAACCTTAAATATTAATGGTCTAAACTCACCAATCAAGAGACACAGGCTAGTAACCTGGATCAAAAAAACAAATCCAACAATATGCTGCCTTCAGGAGACTCATATGATAGGAAATGACATACACAGGCTGAAGGTGAAAGGTTGGGAAAAATCATACCACTCACATGGCCCTCAGAAACAAGCAGGAGTGGACATACTCATATCGAATAAAATCAACTTCAAACCCATGTAAATCAAAAGGGATAAAGAAGGACACTATATCCTGTTAAAAGGAACTATCCACCAACAAGACATAACAATTATCAATTTATATGCACCAAATAATGGTGCAGCAACGTTCATAAAACCAACTCTCCTCAAGTTCAAGAGTCAAATTGACCACAACACAATAATTATGGGTGACTTCAACACACCACTCTCACCATTAGACAGATCCTCCAGACAAAAGCTGAATAAAGAAACTATAGACCTCAATGACACAATCAATAACCTAGACTTAACTTACATATATAGAATATATCAACCATCATCAAGTGGATACACGTTCTTCTCAGCAGCACATGGATCTTACTCAAAGATAGATCATATATTATGCCATAGGGCAACTCTTAGTAAATATAAAGGTGTGGAGATAATATCATGCACCATAACTGATCATAATCGAATGAAACTGGAGATCAATGATAAAAGAAGAAAGGAAAAATCGTGCATCACATGGAAAATAAACAATATGTTACTGACTGATCAATGGGTTACAGAAGACATAAAGGAGGAAATCAAAAAATTCTTAGAGTTAAACGACAATACAGACACAACATACCAGAATCTATGGGAAACAATGAAAACAGTTTTAAGAGGGAAAATCATTTCCTGGAGTTCATTCCTCAAAAAAAGAGAAAACCAACAAATAAACGAACTCACACTACATCTCAAAACCCTAGAAAAGGAAGAGCAAAAAAAAGCAAACATAGCAGAAGACAAGAAATAATTAAAATCAGAGCGGAAATCAATGAAATTGAAACAAAAATAAAAACATTGAAAAAATTGATAAAACTAAAAGTTGGTTCTTTGAAAGAATAAATAAGATCGACAGACCCTTAGCCAAGCTAACGAAGAGAACAAGAGAGAAAACTCAAATTACAAACATACGGGATGAAAAACGCAATATCACAACAGACACTACCGAAATACAGAAGATAATTATAAATCAATTTGAAACCCTATATTCTAATAAAATATAAGACAGTGAAGATATCGATCAATTTCTTAAGTCATATGAGCTTCCCAGATTGAGTCAGAAAGACACACACAATCTAAACAGACCAATAACAAAGGAAGAAATAGAAGAAGCCATCAAAAGACTACCAACCAAGAAAAGCCCTGGACCGGATGGGTATACAGCAGAGTTTTACAAAACCTTCAAAGAAGAATTAATACCAATACTTTTCAAGCTATTTCAAGAAATAGAAAAAGAAGGAGCTCTTCCAAATTCATTCTATGAGGCCAACATTACCCTGATCCCAAAACCAGACAAAGACACTTCAAAGAAAGAAAACTACAGACCAATATCTCTAATGAACATAGATGCAGAAATCCTCAATAAAATCTTGGCAAATGGAATACAAAAGCATATCAAAAAAATTGTACACCATGATCAAGTAGGATTCATCCCTGGGATGCAAGGTTGGTTCAATATACGGAAATCAATAAATATTATTCACCACATTAATAGACTTAAAGATAAGAACCATATGATCGTCTCAATAGATGCAGAAAAAGCATTCGACAAAGTACAGCATTCTTTTATGTTCAAAACACTAGAAAAACTGGGGATAACAGTAACTTACCTCAACATTGTAAAAGCTATATATGCTAAGCCTCAGGCTAGCATCATTCTAAATGGAGAAAAACTGAAGGCATTCCCGCTAAAATCTGGAACAAGACATGGATGCCCTCTCTCACCACTTCTATTTAATTTAGTCCTTGAAATACTAGCCAGAGCAATTAGACAGACAAAAGAAATTAAAGGCATCAAAATAGGAAAAGAAAAACTTAAAATATCACTATTTGCGGATGATAGGATCCTATACCTAGAAGACCCAAAAGGGTCTACAAAAAACTACTAGAACTAATAAATAAATTCAGCAAAGTGGCAGGATATAAAATCAACATGCATAAATCAAAGGAATTCCTGTATAACAACAGCAAAACTTCTGATATTAAAATGAGGAAAACCACCCCATTCACAATATCCTCAAAAAAAAAATAAAATACTTGGGAATCCACCTAACAAAAGAGGTGAAAGATTTATACAATGAAAACTACAGAACCCTAAAGAGAGAGATAGAAGAAGATCTTAGAAGATTGAAAAATGTACCCTGTTCATGGATAGGCAGAACCAACATCATCAAAATGGCAATATTACCCAAAGTTCTCAACAGGTTCAATGCAATGCCAATCAAAATCCCAACTGCATTTATTGTACAAATAGATTAAGCTATCATGAAATTCATATGGAAAAACAAAAGACCCAGAATAGCAAAAGCAATTCTAAGCAGGAATTGTGAATCTGGAGGTAAAGCGATACCAGATTTCAAACTATATTACAGAGCAATAGTAACAAAAACAGCATGGTACTGGTACCAAAACAGGCAGGTGGACCAATGGTACAGAATAGAGGACACAGAGACCAATCCTCAAAATTACAACTTTCTTATATTTGATAAAGGCGCTAAAAGCATGCAATGGAGAAAAGATAGCATCTTCAACAAATGGTGCTGGGAAAACTGGAAATCCATATGCAATAAAGTGAAGCTGAACCCATTTCTCTCGCCATGCACAAAAGTTAATTCAAAATGGATCAAGAAGCTAGATATCAAACCAGAGACCCTGCACCTGATAGAAGAAAAAGTTGGCTCCGATCTACATATTGTGGGGTAGGGCTCCAAATTCCTTAATAGGACACCCGTAGCCCAAGAGTTTAATAAAAGAATAAACAAATGGGACTTACTTAAACTAAAAAGTTTTTTTCTCAGCAAGAGAAACAATAAGAGAGGTAAACAGGGAACCTACATCCTGGGAACAAATTTTTACTCCTCACACTTCAGATAGAGCCCTAATATCCAGAATATACAAAGAACTCAAAAAATTAAACAATATGATAACAAACATCCCTATCAACAAGTGGGCTAAGGACCTGAACAGACACTTCTCAGAGGAGGACATACAATCAATCAATAAGTATATGAAAAAATGCTAACCATCTCTAGCAGTCAGAGAAATGCAAACCAAAACCACCCTAAGATGCCATCTCACTCCAGTAAGTCTGGCAGCCATTATGAAGTCAAGTAACAATAAGTGCTGGCGAGGATGTGCAGAAAAGGGTACACTTGTACATTGCTTGTGGGACTGCAAAATGGTGCGGCCAATATGGAAAGCAGTATGGAGATACCTAGGAAAGCTGGGAATGAAACCACCATTTGACCCAGATATCGCCCTTCTCGGTCTATTTCCTGAGGACCTCAAAAGAGCATACTATAGGGATACTGCCACATCAATGATCATAGCAGCACAATTCACAATACCTAGACTTTGGAATCAACCTAGATGCCCTTCAATAGATGAATGGATTAAAAAACTGTGGCATCTATACACAACGGAATATTACGCAGCACTAAGAAACGACAAAATCATAGATTTTGCAGGGAAAAGGATGGCATTAGAGCAGATAATGCTAAGTGAAGCTAGCCAATCCTTAAAAAACAAATGCCAAATGTCTTCTTTGATATAAAGAGAGCAACTAAGATCAGAACAGGGAAGAATAGCTTGAGGAAAAGAATAACATTTAACAGAGATGAGTGGGGTGGGAGAGAGGGAGAGAGAAGGGAAACTGTATGGAAATGGAAGGAGACCCCTAATGTTACACAAAATTACATATAAGAGTTTGTGAGGGGAAAGGGAAAAAAACAAGGGAGAGAATTAAACAACAGTAGATGGGGTAGAGATGGAAGATGAGAGGGAAGGGGAGGGGTGATTGTGGGGGATAGGAAGGGTAGAAGAATACAACAGTCATTAATATGGTATTATGTAAAAATGTGGATGTGTAACCGATGTGGTTCTGTAATTTGTATTTGGGGTAAAAATGGGAGTTCATGACCCACTTGAATCAAATGTATGGAAGATGATATGTCATGAGTTTTGTAATGTTTTGAACAACAAATAAAAAAAATTATTAATTATTTTTTAGTTTCTGGTAGTCACAACATTTTTATTTTATTTTTATGTGGTGATGAGGATGGAACCCAGTGCCCTGCACATGCCAGACAAGCACGTTACCAGCTGAGCCACATCCCCAGCCCAGTGTCCTTAGTTTCAATAAGGAATGTGAGATACCTAGGGAGAACAATCCAGGCATCTGGAATTATCCTTCAAAGTAATTAGGAATAGTAGGAGTAATAGGCTGTCAAATTGGGAATTAGTATTGTTGTAGCCACAGAGATTTTGATGGTAGCTAATTGTTTATGACATCCTCATGACTCATAATTAAAATATAAGCGAAGTTTATTTAAGTCTCACAAGATCTGAGTAATGAAAATAATTTGACTCTGCTAAAAAGATATTTGGCTTAGGCCAACCTGATATATAGAAGTCTTAATCCATCTAGACACAAATTCATAACAGAGATCCTTGAAATAAATGAAGGCCAGGTAAATGTAGAAAGAAGTCTGCAATAAATTCTCAAATATGTGTGGTAAATAGTCTTTCTATTTCAGACCCACGTAACCAAACACCAAATAAAGGAAAGCGGGAGAAAATGTTTGATATAATTGAACACTGACACTGAGTTAAACTCAATATGAAATCTGGAGATGGTACTGTTAATATGCTGTGGATTGTAGCTGGAACTTCAGGAGAGGCTGATTAGATGAATGCATTTTCACCATACTTTGTCTTCTGAAAGGTATGATTGTTATTTGGTAAGTTTTCTTATAACAAACTAAAGAATGTAATATATGTGCTTATCAAATTAAGCACACTTCAAATAAGATACCTAACCAATGGTGTAAAAGTTCTTTTCAAATGATAAAACAAAATGTCCTAGATATAATTTTTCTTATGATAAATATTCCTAAATTAAAAATAATTATTCCCACATAAATCTGATCCTAACTAGAATAAGATATATAATAGGCTTATACAATTATATCAAAATGGATTCAATTGTCATATATAACATAGAATAACAAATAAAAATGTAAAAAAATAAGTATTGTAAAAAACCTAAAAAATGCAAATATTTTTTTAAATTTTTTTGTTTAATTAGTCACACATGATAGTACAAGTACCTTGAAATATCATACATTTGAATCAGATGGGAATAATTTCTCATTTTTCTGAATGTACAGGTTGCAGAATCATATTGGTCATGCAATCACTTATATACACACAGTAATAATAATGTCTGTTTAATTTACTATCTTTCCAATTCCCCCAGCCCCTCCCCTCCCTTCCCATAACTTCTATCTACCTAATGTAAGGTATCACTCTTATTTTTCTTTACTTTTTTTCTCAGATCTTCAGACATGTGTTTTCTATAAAGATGAGGGTCTCCTTTTCACCATCCATGGGATTCCTTTTCCCCCTCCCTTTCTTTCCCACCCCTCTTTCCTATGTAAAGGTAATCTTCTTCCCCTGCTTTTCCTCCCTACCCTTTTTTGTCATCCCTCTTTATATATAATAAAAGACATTCAGCTTTTGTTTTTTGGGATTGACTAACTTCACTTAGCATTATCTGCTCTAATTCCATGCATGTCGCTGCAGATGCCATGAACTTTTCTCTTTCTTAATGCTGAGTAATATTACATTGTGTATATATGCCACATTTTTTATCAATTCATTCATTGAGTGGCATCTAAGTTGGTTCCAAAGTCTAGTTATTGTTAATTGTGCTACTATAAATATTAATGTGGCTGTGTCCCTGTAGTATGCTCTTTTTAGGTCCTTTGGGTATAGTGTGAGAAGAGGAATAGCTGTGTCAAATGGTGGTTCCATTCCCAGCTTTCCAAGGAATCTCCATACTGCTTTCCAAATTGGCTGCACCAGTTTGCAGACTCACCAGCAGTGTATGAGTGTCCCTTTTTACTGGCATCCTCACCAGAACTTGTTATTGTTTATCTTCATCGTGGATGCTATTCTTACTGGAGTGAAATGGTATCTTATGGTAGTTTTAATTTACATTTCTCTTAATGCTAGAGATGATGAACATTTTTTTTGTATATTTGTGAATTGATTATATATCTTCTTCTGAGCAGTGTCTGTTCAGGTCCTTCACCCATTTGTTGATTGGGCTATTAGATTTTGGTGTTTAGTTTTTTGAGTTCTTTGTATACCTTTGAGATTAGAGCTCTATCTGATGTGAGAGGGGTAAAAATTTGTTTCTAGGATGTAGGCTTTCTATTCACCTCACATATTATTTCTCTTGCTGAGAAAAAAAATTAGTTTGAACTCACCCCATTTGTTAATTCTTGTGCTATAAGTGTCTTATTAAGGAATTTGGGTCATAGTCTTACATGATGGAGATTAGGGCATACTTTTTCTTCTATTAGATGCAGAGTCTCTGGTTCAATCCCTAGATCCTTGAAACATTTTGAGTTAACTTTTGTGCATGGTGAGGAATAGGGATTCAATTTCATTTTGTTGCATATGGATTTCCAGATTTCCAAGCACCATTTGTTGAAGATGCTATCTTTTCTCCAGTGCATGCTTTTGGCACCTCTGTCTAATATAAGGTAGTTGTAATTGTGGGTTTGTCTCTGTGTCCTCTATTTTTTACCATTGGTCTACCAGCCTGTTTTGGTGCCAGTACCATACTCTTTTTCTTCCTATTGCTCTCTAGTATAGCTTAAGTTCTGGTACAGTGATACCACCTATTTCACTCATCCTGCTTAGAATTGCTTTAGCTTTTTGGGGTCTATTATTTTTCCAGATGAATTTAATGATTGCTTTTTCTATTTTTTTGAGGAATGTCATTGGGATTTTGATCAGAATTGCATTGAACATGAATAGTGCTTTTGGTAGTATGGTCATTTTAATAATATCAATTGTGCATATCCATAAGTAGGTAGATATTTCCATCTTCTAAGGTTATCTTCTAACTCTTTCTTTAGGGTTCTATATTTTTCATTGTAAAGATCTTTCACCTCTTTTGTTAGTTGATTCCCCAATTTTTTTGAGGATATTGTGAATGGGGTAGTTTTCCTCATTTCCTTTTCAGAGAATTTGACACTGATATAAAGAAATGCCTTTTATTTATGGGTGTTAATTACATTTATTGATTTCCATATGTTGAACCATCCATGCATCCTGGGGATTAATCCCACTTGATTATGGTGCACAATCTTTTTGATATGTTTTTGTATCAAATTTTCCAGAATTCTATTGAGGATTTTTGCATCTATATTCATTAGAGATATTGGTCTGAAGTTTTCTGTCTTTGAGTTGTCTTTATCTGGTTTTGGAATCAGGGGGATATAGGCCTCTTAGAATGAATTCGGAAGTACTCCCTCTTTTTCTATTTCATGAAATAGGTTGTAGAGTATTGGAATTAGTTCTTCTTTAAAGGTCTTGTCAAATTTGGTTGTATATCTGTATGGTCCCTGGCTTTTTATGGCTTGTAGTCTTTGATAGCTTCTTCTATTTCCTCACTTGATATTGCATTGTTTACGTTGTGCATATCTTTCTGACTCAATTTGGGCAGGTAATATCACTTAAGGAATTTATTGATGCCTTCACTATCTTCTATTTTATTGGAGTGTAAGTTTTCAAAATAATTTCTAATTATCTTCTATATTTCTGTCGTGTCTCTTTTGATATTGACTTTATGTGCCCGTATGCTAGTAATTGGGGTTCTCTCTCATCTTCTCTTCATTAGCATTGCTAAGGGTCTGTCATTCTTATTTATTTTTTAAAAGAACCAACTTTTAGTTTTGTCAATTTTTTCAATTATTCCCTTTGTTTTGATTTCATGTATTTCAGCTCTGATATTAATTATTTCTTGCCTTCTATTGCATTTGCTATTGATTTGTTCTTCTTTTTCTAGGGTTTTGAGATGTAGTGTAAGGTCATTTATTTGTTGGCTTTTCTTCTTTTAAGGAATGAACTCTATGCAATGAATTTTCCTCTTTAGTACTACTTTCATATTGTCCCAGAGATTTTGATATGTTGTGGCTGAGTTTTTATTTACCTCTAAGAATTTTTTAAATTTTCTCTTTTATGTCTTCAATTACCCACTGTTCACTCAGTAGCATATTGTTCATTCTCCATGTGAAATAGGAAATTTTCTTCCTTATTTTTTCATTGATTTCTAATTTCATTCCATGATGATCAGCTAAAATGCATGGTAGTATATCTATTCCTTTGTATTTGCTAAGAGTTGCCCTATGACATACTATATGGTGTATTTTTTAGAAGGATCCGTGTGCTCCTGAGAAATAAAGTGTATCCGCTTGATGTTGGTTGATCTATTCTATATATGTCAATTAAGTCTAAGTTATTAATTGTGTTATTGATTTCTATATTTTCATTATTCAACATTTTGTTTGAAAGGTCGGTCCAGTGGTGTGACAGGTGCATTAAAATCACTCATTATTATTCGGTTGTGGTTGAATTTACTCTTGAACTTCAGAAGAGTTTGTTTGATGAACATAACTATAGCGTTGTTTGGGACATATATATTAAAAATTGTTATGTCTTGCTGGTGTATTGTCGCCTTAATCAGTATGTAAGTCCTTTTTTTTTCTCTTTTGATTATTAACTTTGTCTTGAAGTCTGTTGTATTTGATGTGAGTATGGATACACCTGCTTGCTTCCAAGGTTCATAGAAGGATTATGATTTTTCCCAACCTTTCACTTTTTGTCTGTGTATGACTTCTATCAGATGAGTCTCTTGTAGGGGCAGCATATTGTTGGATTTTTTTTTATTCTTCTCTAGCAGCCTATATCTCTTGACTGGTTATTTTAAACCATTAACATTTAGGGTTACTATTGAGATATGTTTTGCATTTCCAGCCATATTTGTTTATTTTTGTTATTTAACTTGATTTGATTTTCATTCTTTGATTAGTTTTTTCTTTACTGTACTATCTTCCACTGTTGGTTTTCATTGTCATTTTCATTTCTTCTTCATGTAATGTTTGCCAAGGATGTTTTGAAGTGCAAGTTTTCTAGCTGCAAATTCTTTTAACTTTTGTTTATCATGAAAGGTTTTTATTTCATCTTCAAACCTGAGGCTCAATTTTGCTGGATACAAGATTCTTGGTTGGAACCCATTATCTTTTAGCATTTGAAATATGTTGTTCCAGGGTCTTCCAACTTTAAGAGTCGGTGTTGAAACATCAGCCATTAACCTAATTGGTTTACCCCTAAATGTAATCTGCTTCCTTTCTTTTGCGGCTTCTAAAAATCTCTCCTTGTTCTGAATGTTTATCATCTTTATTATAATGTGTCTTGGTGTAGGTCTCTTGAGATTTTGCACATTCAGCATCCTGTAGTCTTCTAGGATTTGGATTTCTTTCCATTCTTCATGTCTGGGAACTTTTCAAATATTATTTCATTGAACAGATTGCTCACTCCTTTGGATTTGACCTCTATACCTTCCTGTATTCTAGTAACTCTTAAGTTTGGTCTCTTTATGCCATCCCATATTTTTTGAATGTTCTGCTCATAGTTTTTTTTTTTTAATTAGTTTAACAGTGTTGTTTACACTCCTTCCAGGATGATATACTTTGTCTTTATTGTCTGATGTTTTATTTTCTAAGTGTTTTACTCTACTAGTGATACTCATATTTGAGTTTTTAATTTGGTTTATTATTTTCTTCATTTCCAGAATTTCTGTTTGTTTTTTGTATTACCTCTATCTCCCTGTAGAGTTTATCTTTTGCATCTTGGATTTGTTTATGTAATTCGTTGTCAATGTTAAATTTCATTGTCTGCATTTGCTGTATAATTTCTTCCTTGAGAGTCCAGATCATGTGACCATGTATACCTTGAAATCTTTATCTGACATTCCTTCTGCTGCAGATGTTACCTCTTCTAAACTTGACTTGTCCTGCATTGTTTGTGGTCCTTTCTTTCAAGTCTTTTTATACTGCTCACATTTCTTTCCAATTTTGTGTGAATGTTGTGTAAATACTTTCCGATAAATCTATATCGCCCTTGTATAGTCCCAAAATCTCTCTTTTGCGGAGAAAAACAATGTTAACATTTCCCAATATCAATAATACATTTTTTAGCAAGTTTTCATTAATAATGCATTTATTGTTAGACTCTATGTTGGCTTCAATTATTATTTAGAATATAATCATTAATTTCATAAATGACATTCCAATTCTGGTGGTGTATAGAGAACTAAGTGTCAGGGGTAGGATGCTATGTTAAGTGGGAAAGGAACAAGGGTATGGGATTAATATGACTTAGCAAATTTGAAGGAGAACTCTAATGAATAGACAGTGGTAATTTATGGAAGAATGTATAAATTCAAACTCCTTATCTGTATTCAGAAATTTAACCTACGTATACATTGTAAAATTTAGGAGTTTGAAACTCGGATAGAGGGAGAAAGAAAAATGAAGAAAAAAAACAAGGAAAGAAAGAAAGAGAGGGAGTATGAAAATAAGAGAAAATAAAGGGATGGTGAGGTGGGGCCTATGCAATTCCTCTATATTATACTATGTTGGTGATTCAGTTTTTAAAGTCCAATATCATCCAAAGTTCTTGGTTTTACACATGTTGAGGATGTGAAAACCAGAGGGGGATGGGTAGAGGAGAATAGATGAGAAGAGCATGAAAAGAAAAGTAAAAAAGATAAAATGTCTCTCAGAAGTCTGTTTTCTTTTCTTCCACAAGGTGGAGTTGTGTATTCCTAGTTTGAATATCTGTGCTCATGGTGGAAAAGGTAGCCAGTGTGAGAGGGCTTCAGCTTCTATCTGGAGCATCCATACTCTTAATCTCTGAGTTGGAAATCAGGTACCTGTATAGTTTCTGTACCATATTGAAAGCTATGCCCCCCAAAATCTTGTGAGAAAAATCTTGAGTTATCATAGCTGAGGGTAGAGAGTTGGAAACTGAGTACCTGATCAGCCAGAGAACCGTACTGGCAACCACACCAATTAATAGATGGCAGTAAGGTTTCCCAAGGTGGATTCACTCTGTTACCCATGTAGGTTTTTTGGTGAGGTGGGTGGTTCTGGTGTGACCTTGTGCTCTTTCCAGAGATCTGTCTGGTGACCCACAAGCAAAGCCTTTGTGTTCATGGCCACCTTCCATCTGCACGGAGAGCACCCACGTGGCAGAGCCTTCCATCTGTGTCGAGAACGCCTGCACGGCGGAGCCTTCTGTCTGCCTCGAGAGAACTCTCATGGCTCCGGTTTTCTTCAAATTTTTATTATACTGGCAGCAGTCATCTTTTATTTAGCCTTTCTTTGCTCTACAGGTTTGGGCCTTCTCAGTTGAACAGTTCACAGTCAGGAAAAGTTTGTATTTTAAGGTTTCATCTCATTATGGTTTATAGATGAGAATTAAAATTTTACTGAATATCAAACAAGGTTAGTTCAAGGTGCTTGAAACTTCACACAATCACTTCTCAGTGGGCTCTCTCTGGTTTCTTTCTTTTGCATTTAGGCGAAAGTTTAAGCATGCAAAAGCAACTGTATCCGGGAGAACTTAAGGAGAAACAGGGAAATATGTATGTACAGAAATGTCTCCCAATAATTAGATTAAATTTCTTTGATACTGCACAGTATTTATCGTTTAGCTTGCCCCACTATACTCCCCATGATTGGGACTTCTAGGATCAATGGTTTGCTAAACAAGTTAGGAATAGAGTTATGGTTAGGGTTAGGATATTATCTAGTGTTAGGGTTAGAGTTATTTTTGTTCAAATTTCTTTGATACTGTCCTGGATTCATCTTTTACCTAGCCTTACTATGCTCCCCAATTTTGAAACTTCTGTGTTCAGTGGTTTGCTGTCAGGAACGGTTTGTATTTTAAGGTTTCTCTTCATTTTGACCAATATGGAAGAAGAGAAATGGAGCTCAAAATCAAACAGTATTGGTGCTAGCTGCTTGAAAATTCACACACACAGTAAGTACTCTGTGTACACTCTCTGGTTTGTTCCTTGTGAATGTAGCCCTAAGTGAAGCATTCAATGCAACCTTATCTGAGAGCACTTTAGGAGAAATCAGGGGTATATGCATGTACTGAAACAGTTCCCCCAATTATTTGCTCAGGTTTCTTTGATACTGTGCAGGATTTAGGTTAGCTTGCCCCACAAGGCTCCCCAAGATTGGGACTTCTATGATTAAAGGTTCCCTGAACAGGCTAGGGTTAGGTTTATGGTTAGGGTGAAGGCTAGCATTAGAGCTAGTGTTATAGTTAGATTTAGTTTTCTTCAAATTTCTTTGATACTGGGCAGGATACTTCTTTTACCTATGTTCTTCAGACTTGGGCCTTCTAGGTTCAACAGTTTGCTGTCTGGAACAATTTGTATTTTATGGTTTCACATCATTTTGACCTGTATAGGTAAAAGGAAATGGAACTTGAAATCAAACAGTGTTGGCATTAGCTGCTTGAAACTTCATGCACTAAATCAGTACTCACTGTGCATTCTCTGGTTTGTTTCTGGTGGAAATAACCCTATGCTAAAGTAGAAAGAAACAGCTTTATCTGTGAGAGCTTTAGAAAAAAGCTTCAAATATTTTTGGGTCGAATTACTTTGATACTTTTCATGAGTCATCCTCTACATAACTTTAGTAGTATCACCAATTTTGAGCCTTCAAGTTCAATTGTTCACTGTAAGGAATACTTTGAAATTTTAGGTGTCACTTCATGATAACCTATGGGTGTGAATGACACTGAAGTTGGAAATCAAAAAAGGGTTGGAACTAGCTGCTTGGTATGTCTCACACTCAATTAGTTCTCTGTGGCACTCTCTGTTTTTTTTTTTTTTTTCTGTTGAATATAGGCCAAAGGAGATGCATGCAAAAACAACTTTATCCGAGAGCACTTAAGGAGACAACAGAAAAATATGCATGTACGGAACTACTTCCCACAATTATTTTGTCAGATTTCTTGGATATTGTGCATAATACATCTCTTAACTTGCCCCACTAGGCTTCACAACATTGGGGCTTCTATGATCAAAGGTTATCTAAACAGGTTAGGGTCAAGGTTATGGTTATGGTTAGAGCTAGGTTTAGACCTAGTGTTAGAGTTAGAGTTAGTTTTTTTTTAAAATTTCTTTGATACTGGGAAGGATTCATCTTTTACATAGCCTTACTATTTTCCCCAAGTTTGTGCCTTCTTGGTTCAATGGTTTTATGACAGTAACAGTTTTTATTTTGAGGTTTCACTTTATCGTGACCTATATGGTTAAAGCAAATGGAGCTCAAAATCAAAAAATATTAGTGCTAGCTGCTTCAATCTTTACACACTCAATAGTTTTCTGTGTGCTGTCTCTGATTTTTATCTTGTGAAAGTATCCCAAGCTGAAGCATACCGAACAACTTTATCCAAAATCACTTTAGGATAAAACAGGGAAATATGCATGTACTGAAGTACCTCAACCAATTATATGATCAAACTTTTTTTTTTTTGATCCTTCTCTGGAATCATCTGTTACTTTGTCCCACTATGCTCCCCAAGTTTGTGCCTTATTTGATAAAAGGCTCTATAAAAGAATTGGGTTAGTGTTAGGAGTAGAGTTAGAGATAGTGATAAGGTTACAATTAGTTTTGTTCAAATATCTTTAATACTTGGCAGGATTCATCTTTTATCTAGCCTTAGTTTGTTCCCCAAGTTTGGGCCTTCTTGGTTCAGTGGTTCACTGACAGGAACAGTTTGTATTTAAGGTTTTACTCTATGTTGACCTACATGGGTAAATGGAAGTGGAGCTGGAAATCAAACAGGTTGCTAGCTGCTTGAAACTTCACATATTCAAGCAGTTCTCTGTGGGCACTGTTTGGTTTCTTCCTTTTGAATCTTTTCCAAAACTGAAGTGTTAAAAAAAAAAAACCTTTATCAGAAAGCACTTTAGGAAAAAACAGGGGAAATAGGCATGTACTGAAACACCTCCCAAATTATGTTGTTCATTTTTTTTGATACTGGGCAGGATTCAACTCTTAGCTTGTCCTATAGGTGACCCAAGTTTGGTAATTCTATGATCGAAGGTTCTCTAAACAGGTTAGGGTTAGGATTAGTGTTAATATTAGGGCTAGGGTGAAAACTAGTGTTAAGTTTAGAGATAGTTGTGTTCAAATTTTTTTGATACCAGGCAGGATTCATCTTTTATCTAGCCTTATTAAGTTCCCATGTTTGGTCCTTCTGAGTTCAACATTTGATGTCAGGTTTTCAGGGTTTTTTTTTTTAAGGTTTCACTTCATTTTGACCTATGTGATTAAATGGAAATAGAGAGCTGGAAATAAAATAAGGTTGGTGCTAGGTGCTTGGAACTTCACACACTCAATCAGTACTCTGTGGGCACTCTCTGGTTTATTCCTTGTGAAATTAATCCTAATCTGAAGAATGCAATACAAAGTTATTCGAGAGTACTTTAGGAGAAATCAGGGAAATATGCATGTACTGAAACACCTCCTGCAATTATTTTGTCAGATTTCATTGAAACTGCACATGATTCATATGTAATCTTGCACCACTATACTCCCCAATTTTAAAACTTCTATGATACAAGGTTCGATAAATAGGTTAGGTTAGGCTTAGGGTTATTGTTAAGACTAGGGTTAGACCTAGTGTTTGAGTTAGAGTCAGTTTTTTTTTTTAATTTAAATTTCTATGTTACTGGGCAGGAATCATTTTTTTCCCAATTTTTGGTATACTCCAAATGTTTAAAATAAATTAGTTTGCTCTCAGGAACTGTTTCAATATTAATGTTTCTCTTCATTTTGCCGTGTAGGGGTGAATGGAAATAAAGCTGGTAATCAAACAGGGTTTGGGCTAGCTATTTGAAACTCACACACTAAATCAGTTCTCAGTGAGCATTCTCTGGTTTCTCTCCTGTCAAAGTAGCCCTAAGCTGAAGTCAAAGGAACAGCTTTATCTCTGAGCAAAAGGTAGAATACCCATGTACTGAAAGAGCTTTGACTTTTTGGGTTGAATTTCTTTGATGATACAGGATTCATACTTGACCTACTTTTAGTAGGCTCCACAAATTTGGACCTTCAAAGTTTAATGGTTCAGTTTGAATTTTTAGGTTTCATTTCATTATGGCCTATAAGTGTGAATGGAAATGGAGTTGGAAATTAGACAAGGTTGGTGCTAGCTGCATAAAACTTCAAACACTCAATCAGATCTCTGTTATCACTCTCTGCTTTGTTCCTTGTGAAAGTACCTTAAGCTAAAATATGAAAAATATATCCAAGAGTACTTTAGAAGAAAACAGGGAAATACGCAGGTACTAAAATACCTCCCCCAATTATTTCATCAGATTTCTTTGATACTGCACAGGATTCATCTGTAAGCTTTCCCCACTAGGCGTCCCAAGTTTGGGATTTTTATGATTATTGGTATTCTACACAGGTTATAGTTAGGGTTAGGGCTAGACTTAGATCTAGTGTTAGAGTTAGAGTTAGTTGTGTTTAAATTCATTTGATACTTGAAAGAATTTATCTTTTATCTAGTCCTACTATTTTCAAAAGGTGTGGACCTTCTTGCTTCAATGGTTCACTGTCAGGAACTGCTTGTATTTTATGATTTCTTTCATTTTGTCCTATATGGGTTAATGGAAATGGAGCTTGAAATCAAACAGAATTGGTGCTCGCTGGTTGAAACTTCACACACTCAATCAATTCTCTGTGGGCACTCTCTGCTTTGCTTCTTATGAATGTAGACCTCAGCTGAAACATGCAAAACAATTTATCCTAGAAAACTGTAGAAGCCAACAGGAAAATATGCATGTACTGAACTACCTTTCCCAATTATTTCATCAGATTTCATTGACACTGCACATGATTCATCTCTTAACTTGCCCCGTTAGGCTCCCTTAGATAGGGACTATAAGATCTAAGGTTCTCTAAACAGATTAGGTTTAGTGTTAGTGTAAAGGTTAGCTTTAGAGCTAGTGTTATGGTTATAGTTGATTTTGTTTAAAATTCTTTGTTACTGGCCAGGATTTTTCTTTTACTTAGCCTTATTATGTTCCCCAGTTTTGGGTCTTCTATTTTCAATTTTTCACTGTAAGGAACAGTTTGTAATTTAAGGTTTCACTTCATTTTGAAATATTCGGGTGAAGAGAAATGGAGCTTGAAATCAACGAAGTTGGTGCTAGCATTTTGAAATTTCACACACTCAATAAGTTCTCTGTGGGCACTCTCTGGTTTGGTCCTTGTGAATATAGTTCTCAACTAAAGCATGCAAATCAACTTTGTCCCATAGCCCTTTAGGAGAAATCAGGGAAATATGCATGTACTGAAACACCTCCCCCCAATTATTTACTCACATTTCTTTGATACTGCATAGGATCCCTATATCAGCTTGACCCACTAGGTTTCCTTAGTCTGGGACTTCAATGACCAAAGGTTCTATAAACAGACTAGGGTTAAGTGTAGGATTAGGATTAAGACTAGCTTAAGAGCTAGGGTTAGAATTACAGTTTGTTTTGTTCAAAGTTTTCTGATACTGGGCAGGTTTTATCTTTTACCTAGTCTTACTATGTTTCCCAGGTTTGGGTCTTCTGGGTTCACTGATTCACTCTTAGGATTTCAGTTTTATTTTAAGGTTTCACTTTATTTTGACCTATTTGTGTAAATGGAAATGGTGCTGGAAATCAAACAGGGATTGTGCTTGGAGCTTGAAACTTCACACACTCAGTCAGTTCTCTGTATTCACTCTCTGGTTTCCTCCCTGTGAAAGTATCCCAAAGCTAAAGCATGTAAAAACAACTCTATCCATGAGCAATTTAGGAGACAACATAAAAATATTCATGTACTGAACTACCTCCCCCAATCATTTGGTCAGATTTCTTTTATACTGCACAGGATTCATCCACTAGCTTTCCCCACTAGGCTTCACAACTTTGAGACATCTATGATCAAATGTTCTCTAAACAGGTTAGGCTTAGGCTTATGGTTAATGTTAGGGCTAGGGTTAGAGCTAGTGTTAGGGTTAGAGTTAGTTTTGTTTAAATTTTTTGATACTTGAAAGGATTAATCTTTAACTAATCTTTTTATGTTCAGCAGGTTTGGGCCTTCTTAGTTCAATGCTTTTTTGTCAGGAAAAATTTGTATTTTAAAGTTTCACTTCATTTTTACCTACGTGGGTAAATGAAATTGGAGCTGGAAACCAAACAAGGTTGATGCTAGATGCTTGAAACTTTATATGTTCAATCAGTTCTCTGTGGGCATTCTCTTGTTTGTTCTTTGTTAATATAGGCCTAAGCAGAAGCATGCAAACTGAGTGTATCTGAGAGCACTTTAGGATAAAAGAGTGAAATATGAAATATGAAATATGAATATACTGAAATATACTCACAAATATACTGAAATTATACTCCCCCCAATTATTTGGTCATATTACTTTGATACTGTGCAAGATTCATCTGTTAGCTTGCCCCAGTAGGATCCCCAATTTTGGGAGTTCTATGATTAGAGGATTTCTAAAGAGTTTAGGATTAGGGTTAGGGATAGAGTCACATCTAGCATTAAAACTACAGTTATCTTTTTTCAAATTTATTTGATACAGGGAAGTATTCATCTTTTCCTTACCCTGGTTATGTTCCCCAGTATTGAGCCTTCTCAGTTCATTTTTCACTGTCAGGGACAGTTTATATTTTAAGGGTTCATTTCATTTGGACCTCTAGGGGTAAAGGAAATGGAGCTCAAAATCAAATATCATTGGTGCTAGCTGCTTGAAACATCACACACTCAATCATTTCTCTGTGGGCACTCTCTGGTTTCTTCCTTGTGAAAGTATTTCAAAGTTAAAACATGCCCAATCAACTTTATCCAAGAACACTTTAGGAGACAACAGAAAAATGTGCATGTAGTGAGATATCTCACCCAATCATTTGGTCAGACTTCATTGATACTTCACAGAATTCATGTGTTAGCTTGCTCCACTAGTCTCCACAAGTTTGAGACTTCTATAATCAAAAGTTATCTAAACAGATTAGGCTTAGTTATAATGTTAGGTTTAGGGCTAATTTTAGAGCGAGTGTTATGTTTAGAGTTAGTGTTGTTCAAACTTCTTTGATACTGGGCAGAATTCATTTTTTACCTAGCCTTACTATGTTCACCAGTTTTGGGCCTTCTTGTTTCAAGATTCACTGTCAGGAACAGTCTGAATTTTAAGGTTTCACTTCATTTGAACATATATAGGTAAATGGAAATGAAGCTGGAAATCAAATAGTGTTGGTGCTAGCTTCTTGAAACTTTACACACTCAATCCATTCTCTGTGGGAACTCTGTAGTTTCTTCCTTGTGAATGTAGTCCTAAGCAGAAGCATGGAAAAACATTTTTTTCCAAGAGCACTTTAGGAGAAAACAGGAAAATATGAATGTCCTGAACTACGCCCCCCCCCAATTATTCCCAATTATTTGCTCTGTTTTGTTTGATACTGCACAGGATTCATCTTTTAGCTTGCCGCACTGGACTCCCCAAGTTTGGTACTTGTTTGATCAAAGCTTTATATACAGGATAGGTTTAGATTTAGGGTTAGGGTTAGGATTCTGCTTAGAACTAGTATTAGAATTAGAATTAGTTTTATTAAAATTTCTTTGATACCGGGCAGGATTTCTCTTTTACCTAGCCTTATTATGTTCCCCTGTTTTGGGACTTCTAGGTTCAATTATTCAGTGTCAGGAACAGTTTGTATTTTGAAGTTTTAATTCAAGTTTTCCTATATGGGTAAATCGAAATGGAGCTGGTCATCAAACAGGGTTGGTGCTACCTGCTTGAAATTTTAGACACTTAATCAGTTCTTTTGGCACTCTCTGGTATCTTTCTAGTGAATGTTTTTCAACGCTGTAGCATGCAAGAGAACACTATCCCAGAGCACTTAAAAAAAAAACAGGGTAAATAGGCATATTCTGAAACACCCCCCCACCCAATTATTTTGACAGTTTTTTTTTTTTTTGATACTGGGCAATATTCATATGTTAGCTTACCCTAATAGATGCCACAAGTTTGAGACATCTATGATCGAAGGTTCTCTAAACAGGTTAGGGTTAGTGTTAGGATCAGGTGTAAGACTAGGTTTAGAACTAGTGTTAGGGTTAGAGTTAATTTTCTTCAAATTTCTTTGATACCAGGCATGATTCATCTTTTACCTAACCTTACCATGTTTCCCAGGTTTGGTCCTTTTCAATTCAAGGTTTGCTGTTAAGAACAGTCGGTGTTTTAAGGTTTCACTTTATTTTGTCCTATATGGGTAATTGAAAATGAAACTAGATAACAAACAGGGTTGGTATTAACTGCTTAAAACTTCACACACTCAATCAGTTCTCTGTGGGCACTCTCTGGTTTGCTTCTTGCAAATGTAGCCCTACGCCAAAGAATGCAAACCATAGGTTTAGGGTTACAGTGATGTTTAGAGGTAGGGTTAGTGTTAGGGTCTGATTCAGGATCAGAGTTAGTTTTAGGATTAGAGATAGGACTTGATTTAGTGCAAAGTTAGGGCTAGGTGTAAGGTTAGGTTTTGGTTTAAGTTAAGGGTTAGGTTTAGGGCTATGTCTCAGTTTTGTTTAGGGCTAGGGCTAGGGATATAGCTAGATTTTGGATTAGCATTAGGTTAGGGCTGGTGTTAGGGTGAGGTTTATGCTTAGGTTTAGGGTTAGATTTATAGTTAGGTAGGGCTAGGGTTAGGACTAGGGCTTGCGTTAGGGCTATGGTTAGGGTTACAGTAAGGGATAGGTTTAGAACTAGGCATATGGCTAGGAGGAGAGTTAGAGTTAGTATTAGGACTAGGCTTAGGATTAAGGTTAGTGTTAGGGATAAATTATGGCTGGATTAGGGCTAGGGTTGTGTTAGGGTTACGCCTAAGGGGATGGCTGTGGTTACAGTTAGATTGGGGTTAAGGTTTAGTTTAGGGGAATGGGTGGGTTTATAGCTATTTTTAAAGCTAGGGCAAGGGTTAGAATCAGGATTAGGGCTAGGGTTAGGTTTTGGGTTAGAATTAAGAATAGGTTTAGAGCTAGGTTGAGGGCTAGGATTTCTGTTAGTGTTAGGAATAGGACTAGAGCTAGGGATAATGTCAGTTCTAACATTAGAGTTAGGGATGGTTTTAGGGTTAGATTATGGTGAGGTCTAGTGTAAGGGTTGTGTTCAGAGTAATAGTCAGGTTTGGAGCTAGGGGTATTATTAGGATTAGGGTCAGGGTTTGCATTTTGTTTAGGGTAAAGTTTAGTGTTAGGGCTTCAATTAGCATTATGGTTAGGTTTAGGGTTAGGGTAATGGAGAGGGTTAGGTTTAGGTTTCAGTTAAGGTTTAGTGTAATGGATGGGTTAGGTTTAACGATAGGGTTATGTTTATTGAAATGGATAGGTTTAGAGCTAGGATTAGGGGAAGGTTATGGTTTGGATTAAGTCTAGGATTAGGGTTAGGTTAAGGGATAGGGCTAGGGTTTGGTTTAGGGTAATTATTAGGGTTAAGGTAAATTTTAGGGTTAGGGCTAGGGTTATTGTTTGGTTAGGGTAAAGGTTAGTTTATGAGCTAGGTTTAGAGCTAGGGTGAGGGTTAGGTTCAAATTGAGCTCTAGGGTTATGTTTATGGTTAGGATTTGGTATAGGGTTACATTTAATTCTAAGGTTTTTATTATTGTTAGGGTAAGGATAATGAATATTTTTAGATTTAGGGTTAGAGTTAGTGTTATGATATGGGTTAGGGCTAGTGTTAGGATGAGGTTTAGTGTAAAGCTTAATGTTTCATCTAGGGTTTGAACTATGGCTAGGGTTAGGTTTTGAGTTAGGTCTACAGTAACATTTATTGTTAGGGTTAGGTTTAGTGATAGGGATAGGGTCATAATTAGCATTAGTGGTAGTGTTCGGTTAGTGGATAGGGTCAGAGCTAATGTTTGGGCTAGGATGAAGGTTAGGATTAGAGTTAGGGTTAGGGTCAGAGTTAGAGTTAGGGCTATGGTGAGGGATAGGGTTATGGTTATTCTTAGGGATAAGTTTAGGCATAGGATTAGGGTTAGGTTTTATGTTAGTTTTAGGGCTAGGGTTAGGACAATGTGTAATGTAAAACCAGGATTATGTTTAAGGCTAGTTTTAGAGTTAGGGTAATGGCTAGGTCTAGTGTTAGGTCTAGATTTTGGGTTAGCCTCAGGTTTAGAGCTAGGTTTAGTATTAAGGTCAGGGTCTATGTTTGGGTTAGTGTTAGGATTAGGGTTAGAACCAGAAATAGGACTAGGCTTAGGTATAGGGTTAGTGTTAGTGTTTGGTTAAGGTTAATGTTTATTGTTAGGGCTAAGGCTAGGTTATTGTTTAGGTCTAGGGCTAGAGTTTTAGCTATAATTAGGATTAGATTTGGGTCTAGCTCTAGTGTTATGATTAGGTATATGTTTAGGGTTACTGGTAGGGCTAGTGTTAGGATTTGGTTAAGTGTTAGGGTCAGGTTTATACCTGGGGTTATTGTTAGATTCAGGGTTATAGTTAGACTTAGAATAAGGGCTAGGGTTAGTACTAGTAATATATTAGAGTTTAAGTTAGGCTAAGGATTAGGGTTAGAACTAGACTTAGCATTTGGGTTAGGGTATTGCTTAGGGTAAGGGATAGTGTTAGAGCTCGGTTTAGGGTTAGAGTTAGGGCTAGTGTTAGGTGTTAAGTTTATTGTAATGGATAAGTTTAGATGCTAGGGTTATGGTTATAATTAGTTTTAGTGTTAGGATTAGTGATAGGGTTAGGGTTAAAACTTGGGTTAGGGCTCAAATTAGGGCTAAGTTTTGTATTAAGTTAGGGCTTGGGTTAGGGTTACGACTAATTTAAGTACTAGTGTTATGGTTAGGGCTCAGATAAGGGGTAGGATTTGTGTTAGGATTAGGGCCAGGATTAGGACAATGACTAAGGTATAAACTAGGGTTGTGATTAGGGCAAGTTTAGGGTTAGGGTTAAGGCTAGATCTAGTGTTAGAATTAATTTAATGCTAGGATGATTTTTAGACCTACGATTAGAATTAGGGTCACCTTGAATATCAGGTTTAGTTTTAGAGTCAGGATTAGGGCTAGGTGTAAGGTTAGGGTTTGGTTTAGGTTGAGGGTTAGGGTTAGGGTTGTGGCGTGGTTTTGTTTTATTGTTGGGGCTAGGGAGAGGGCAAGTGTTAAGTTTAGCGTTATGGTTAGGGCTAGTGTTAGGGTTTAGTTTACGCTTGTAGTTATAATTAAATTTAGAGTTAGGTTTAGATTAGAGTTAGATTTAGATCTAGGCTAAGGGCTAGAGCAATGGATAGGGCGAGGGCAAGAGTTAGAGTTAGTCTCAGGGCTAGGGTTAGGGTTAGGATGGGCTAGGATTAGTGCTAGGCTTAGTGTTAGTGTTAGGCCAAGGCTTATTGCTAGAGTTAGGGTTAGGTTTAGGGTTATGGTTAGGTTTATGGTTATGGTTAGGTTTAAGGTAAGGGAAGAAATTATATGTAGGTTTAGAGCTAAGGCTAGGGTTAGAACTAGGCTGAGGGCTTAGGTTTGATTTGAATTAGGATTAAGGATAGGTTTAGAGCTAGGATTAGGCCCAGGGCTAATTTCAGGTCTAGCATTATGGTTAAAGATAGTTTTAGGGTTAGGTTTATGGCTATGTCAAGTGTAAGGTTTAGGTTTAGGATTAGGGTTCGGTTTAGACCTAAGGTTATTATTAGGGTCAGGGTCGCTATTAGTGATTGGGATAGGTTAAGGTTAAAAGTGCTCAAATAAGCGTTAGGTTTAGGATTATGGTAATTTTAGGTTAGATTTTGGTTTCAGGTTAGGATTATTGTAATGGATAAGTTTAGAATTAGGGATAAAGTTTGGTTTAGGCCTAGTGTTAGTGTTAGGTTTAGGGTTATGGTTAGTCTAATGGATATTGTTAGAGCAAGGTTTATGGCTTGGGTTATGGTTAGGATTAGTTCTAGGGTTAGGGTTAGTGATAGGGATAGGTTAAAGCTTGGGTTAGGGCTTGGATGAAGGCTAAGTTTTGGGTTAAGTTGGTGCTAGGGTTAGAGTTACAAACAATTTAAGTATGAGTGTTATGATTAGGGCAAGTTTTAGGTTTAGAGTTAGAGCTAGGTCTAGTGTTAGATTTAGGTTTAAGGTTAGAGCAATGTATAGAGCTAGGGTTAATATTAGGGTCAGAGTCAGGTTCAGGATTAGTTTTAGGATTTGGCTTAAAACTCAAATTAGGTCTAGTGTTAGGTGCTAAGTGTAGGATTAGGATTTGGTTTAGGTTAAGTTTAAGAGTTAGAGCTATGGCTCAGTTTTCAAATAGGGCTACGGCTAGAATTAGGGCTAGCTTTAGTATTAGCATTAGGGTTAGTGTTAGGGCTAGTGTTAGGTTTAATTGTATGCTTAGGATTAGGGTTAGATTTAGAATTAGGTTAGATCTAGTGTTAGGGCTAGGGCTAAGAAAAGGGCTAGGATTAGGCCTAGGGTTAGGTCCAAAATTAGATTTCTGGTAAGGTATAAGGTTATAACTAGGGTTGGGAATAGGGTGAAAGTTAGAATTAGTATTTGGGCTAGGGTTAGGGTTAGGGTTAGGGTTAGGCCTAGGGTTACAGTTAGGTTTATGATTAAAGGTATACATAGGGTTAAATTAAGGACTAGGGTTTTTTTCAGGGTTAGGCCTAAAATTATGGCTAGGACTAATATCAGGTCTAGGGTTATAGTTAGAGATAGTTTTAGGGTTAGGTTTTGGCTAGGTCTATTTTATGGGATAGGCTTAGAGTAAGGGTCAGGTTTATCGCTAGGGAAATTATTAGTGTTTTTTTCAGGGTTAAGGTTTGGTTTAGTTTTGAGTTTATCATTAGATCTCGAATTTGCATTAGGATTAGGGTTAGTGTAATGACTGGGTTAGGTTTAGGGTAATTGACAGTATTGAGGTTAATGATAGGGTTAGGTTTAGGACTAGGATTACTATTAGCGTCAAGATTAGAGGTAGGTTTAATGTTAAAGGCAGGATCAGTTCTCAGGTTAGAGTTAGAGTTAAGGATAAAGCCAGAATTAGGACTAGGTTTAGGTCGTGGAGGTAGGGTTAGTGTTTGTGCTAGGGTAAGAGTTATTGGTAAGGCTAGGGCTAGCTCTTTGTTTAGGTCTTGACCCAGAGTTAAGGCTAGATTTAGGATTAGGTTTAGGTCTCTTGCTAGTGTAGAGTTAGTTTTAGGTATAAGGTTACTGGTAGGACAAGTGTTAGGCTTTGGTCTAGGGTTAGGATCAGAATAAGGGTCTGTGTTAAATTTAGCGTTTTGTATAGGGTTAGAGCTAAAATGAGGGCTAAGGTTTGCAGTGTTTTTAGGGTTTTTGTTAGCCTAAGGATTATGGATAGGTCTAGGGTTACCATTATGGTTAAGGTTTCACTTGGGTTAAGAGATAGCATTAGGGCAATGGTTAGGGCTATGGTTAGGGATAGGGTTAGGGTTAAGCTAGGTTAAGGGATCAGATGAGGGCTTGTTTTGTGTTAGGGTTAGGGCTCTGGCTAATATAAGAACTAGGGTTACAATTAGGGTTAGCTTTAGGGTTAGGGTTAGGGATAAGTCTAGTGTTGGGGACAGTTTTAAAGATAGATGATATTTAGAGCTAGGATTAGTGTTATTATAGGAGTAGCATCAGGGTTAGTTTTAGGGTTAGGGTTAAGACTTGAATTAAGGCTAGGGTTACTATTGGGGTTTGGCTTAAGTTTAGGGTGGTATATAGAGCTAGGGTTAGTGTTAGGATATGAGTCAGGATCAAGATTAGTTTTAAGGTGAGGTTTATGACTCAAAGTAGGGTTAGTTTTGGTTCAGATGTAGTGTTAGGGTTTGGTTTATGTAAAGGTTTAGGGTTAGGGCTCTTTCTCAGTTTGGGTTTAATGTAAGGAGTAGGGGTAGAGCTAGTTTTATGACTAGTGTTAGTGTTAGGGCTAGTGTTAGTTTTAGGGTTAGGCTTAGGTTTAGGGTTAGATTTAGAGTTAGAATTAGATCTAGGGTTAGGGTTAGAATTAAGCCTAAATCAAAGGTTAGGGCTAGGTTTATGGTTACAGTAAGGGATAGGTTTTTTAGAACTAGGAATAGGGATAGTGCAACTATAGAGTTAGTCTTAAGGCTAGGGTAAGGGTAAGGGTTAGAGATAGTGCTAAGTTAGGGCAAGGATTAGCGTCATGGTTAGCGTTTATCTTTAGCCTAGGGTTAGGGTTAGTGTTAGGGTTAAGTTTAGGGTAAGGGATGGCGTTATAGCTAGGTTTAGAGGTTGAGTGAGGTTTAGAATTAGGGTTAGGGCTATTGTTAAGTGTTAGGGTTATGATTAAGGCTAGTTGTAGGGCTGGGATGAGGGCTAGGGTTTGTTTTAGGGTTAGGGCTAGAAGTAGGACTAGGGCTAATTTCCCATCTAGAATTATGGTTAAAGAGTTTTAGGGTTAGGATTATACCTACATCTAGTGTAAAGGTTAGGTTTAGGGTTAGAGTCAGGTTTAGATCTAGGGGCATTGTTAGGGTCATGATCTGGGTTAGGGTTTGGAATAAGTTAAGGCTTCAGTTAAGTCTCGAATTAGTGTTACGGCTAGGGTTAGGGTAATGAAAAGTTTAGATTTAGTGTTCAGGTTAGGTTTTGGGAAATGGATATGGATAGGAGTAGGGATAAGGTTAGGTTTAGGCTTATTATATAATTAGGGTTGCAGTTAGGGTTATGGTAATGGATAGGGTTAGGGCTATAATTAGGGCTAGGGTTCTGGATATGATTATCACTACGGTTAGAGTTAGGGTTAGGGTTAACGCTCGGGTAAGGGAATGGAATATGGCTAGGTTTCGGGTTAAGTTAGTGCTAGGGATAGGGTTATAGATAATGAAAGTAGTAGGGTTACAATTAGGGCTAATTTTTAGGTTATGTTTATGCCTGGTTTAGGGCTAGGGTTATGTTTAGTGTTAGGGTGATGTTTAGAGCTAGAGTTAGTGTTAGTGTCACAGTTAGGGTCAGGGTTAGTTTTAAAATTCAGCCTAAAACTCAACTTAGGGCTAGGGTTATAGTTCGGGTTAGGGTAAGGTTTAGGTTAAGGATTAAGCTTAGCACTATGTCTTGGTTTTGTTTTAGGGCTAGGGCTAGGGTTAGGGCTAGTTTTAGGATTATCATTAGAGTTAGGGCTAGTGTTATTTTAGGTTTAGGCCTAGTGTTAGAATTAGATTTTAAGTAAAGTTAGATCTAGTTTAGGGCTAGGGCTAAGAATAGGGCTAGGGTTAGGGCTAGAATTAGGGTTACGGTAAGTGATACAGTTAAACTAGTTATAGGACTTTTGTGAGAGTTATAGTTACTCATAGGGCTAGGGTTAGGGAAGGGCTAAATTATGGTTAAGATTAGGGCTACAGTTAGTGTTAGGATTAGGCCTGGGGTTAGGGTTAGGGTTATGATTAAGGCTATGTTTAGGAATAAAATAAGGGCTAGGTTTTGTGTTAGGGTTAGACTAGAATTATGGCTATGACTAAAATCAGGTCTAGGGTTATGGTTAAAAATAGTTTTAGGGTTAGGTTTATGTCTAGGTCTATTGTAAGAGTTAGGTTTATGGTTAGGGTCATTTTTAGACCTAGGGGTATTATTAGGGTCATGGTCAGGGTTAGGATTACGGTTTGGGTTAGTTAAGGTTAGGCGTTAAGGCTCAAATTAGCATTAGGTTTAGGGATAGGGTAACGATAGGGTTAGGTTTATTGTTCAGGTTATGTGTTGAGTAATGGATAGGGTTAGAGCTAAGGTTAGGATTAGGGTAATGGTTAGGATTAGGTCTAGGGTTAGCCTTAGGGTTAGGGTTAGGTTTAAGGATAGGGTTAGCTTTAGGGTTAAAGCTAGGGTAGAGCTTGTTTTCAGGCTATTTTTGAGATTGGTTGGGGCTACGGCTAATATAAGAACTAGTGTAATGATTGTGGCTAGTTTTATGGTTAATAATAAGGCTAGGTACAATTTTATGGTCAGGTTTAAGGTTAGGATGATATTAAGAGCTAAGGTTAGTGTTAGGATAGGAGTCAGTGTCAGGATTATTTTTAGGGTTAGGGTTTAGGGCTATGATTAATATTAGGGATAAGATTATGGCTAGGGTAGGGTTAGGGTAAAGCCTAAGTTAGGATAGGAGTAAGTGTCAGGATTATTTTTAGGGTTAGGGTTAGGACTCGAATTAGGACTAGGGTTAATTTTAGGGTTCAGATTAAGGTTAAGGTAGTGTTTGGAGCAAGAGTGTGTGTTAGGCTATGAGTTAGGGTCAGGGTTAGTGTTAATGTTAGGATTAGGACCAGAATTAGGGCTAGAATTAGGTCTAGGTGTTGTGTTTTTGTTTGGTATAAGTTAAGGTTTAGGGTTAGGTCTATTGCTCAGTTTTGTCTTACTGCTAGGTTTAGGGTTAGGGCTAATTTTATGATTAGCATTAGGGTTAGGGCTAGTGTTACTGTTAGCCTAATGATTAGGTTTAGGGTTTGATTTAGATATGGCTAGGGTTAGTGTTTAGCTTAGACCTAGCATTAGGGTTTTGTTTAGGGTTAAGTTTATGGTAACGGTTGGTGTTATAGCTAGGTTTAGAGGTAGGGTGAGGGTTAGAATTAGGTTTAGAGTAGGGTTAGGTTTAGGTTTATGATTAAGGCTAGGTTTAGGACTTGGGTAAAGGCTATTTTTTTAGGGTTTGGGCTAGGATAAGTAATAGGGCTAATAGCAGGTCTATAACTACGTTTAAAGATAGTTTTTGATTAGGTTTATGGCTACGTGTAGTGTAACGATTAGGGTCTGATTTGGAGCTAGGGGTATTTTTAGGGTCAGGGTCTAAGTTAGAGTTTGGGATAGGTTAAGGTTTAAAGTTATGGCTTGAATTATTGTGTTGGGATATGGTTAGGGAAATACTAGAGTGAGGTTTAGGGGAAGGTTTGGTTTAGGGTAATGGATAGGGTTAGGATTAAGAATAGGGTTAGGTTTAGGCCTAAGATATGGTTATGTTAATGGAAAAACGTAGAGCTAGGGTTAGGGCTAGGTTTGTGATTATGATTCAGGCTATGTTTAGAGTTAGTTTTAGGATGAAATCTAGGATTAGGGCTCAGATTAGGGATAGATTTTTGTGTTAAGTTAGATCTAGGGTTAGGGTTATGGGTAATGTAAATTCTAGAGTTATTATTAGAGATAGTTTTAGGGTTGGGGTAAGGCCTAGGTTAAGTGTTAGGGTTAGGTTTAGGGTTAGGGTAATGTTTAGAGCTAGGGTTAATATTAGGGTCAGAGTCATGTTCAGGGTTAGTTTTAGGGTTCGGCTTAAAACTCAAATTACAACTATGGTTAGGTCTAGTTGTAGGTTTAAGGTTTGGTTTTTGTTAAGAATAATGGTTATGGCTATGGCTTGGCTTTGCTTTAGGGCTTGGGGTAGGGTTAGGGTTACTTTCAATATTAGTTTAGGGTTAGTGATAGTGTTAGGTTTTAGTTTAGGTTTAGGGTTGTTGTTAAATCTAGGGTTAGAGCTAGGGTATGGGTTAGGGCTAGATTTAGGGCTATGATTAAGGTTCCTGTAGGGGATAGGGTTAGAACTAGGCACAAGGCTTAGGTGAGAATTAGAGTTAGTCTTAGGTATAGGGTTAGTGCCGCAGTCTCTGGCTGGGCACAAGATCACGAGCCACTCAAACAGGAACAAACTTTATTTGAAAGAACCGCCAATAACACGTCCGTGCCCAGGAAGCTTCCCGATCCACCCACGCGGCGTTCTGCCGGTTCATTCCCGGAACTCTAGCGCAAGCGCCTCCCCGGAATTCCCTCCTACTGCACTTTCCCAACCAATGGGAACTCTCCAGGAGTCCCGCAGCAGGAGTCCGGTATCCATATGAATGTAATTTTTAACATAATCATATCATCTCAATGGCTAGCTGGCATCACCTTTCAATCAAAAATGCCATGCATCATATTAATTGGCTGTGGCTCCCAGCATCTCCCCCCTTCTGTTTAATTAAGCAACAAGTAATGTGGCTAGGGACCGTGCCTGTTAGGTTTGTCCAATTCAACATATGGTTCTTACCCGTCATTGGAAAACTGACCTTTAGGCGTCAGCCTCCTGTCTTAGGTTGATACCACTGCAATTGGATCATACCCGTCACTGACTACCGGTCCAGCATATAGCCATACTTGTGGATAGGCCTATGCACCAGTTGGGGGGGTGAGGTTCTTTGCCTCACCTCTGTTGGCCCCCAGATTTGGCCTTGGTGCCAGTGGGGGGATGAGGTTCTTTGCCTCACCTCTGTTGGCCCCCAAAATTAGACCATCACTAGTAGAAGGGAGGAGGATACAGAAATGCCACAACACCACATCAATTGACGACTCCTAGGGAAAATTGCATCACTGGTGACACATCAGCAAAGATACGCCAGCATTACCATAATTTGTTGTATCAACAGATAGATCACAGTGCATACAAGTGATACATAGTCCAGGCAAGTTTTGTGAGCAGTTCAAAGTGGAGGAATCTATCAATATGTCCATTTCTCCCAAGATCATTGATGTATCAGTTTATACAGTTTGTTGTGATAATTATCGAAGAAGTTGTAGTTTGGTTTCATCTTTGTCTTCACTGGCACTGGGATGAAAAATAGGAATTCTGACAATGATGTTAAAGAGAGAAAGAAAAAAAATGTAACATTTTAACAGGTACTAAGAAAACATTTTTTTTCTTTTTTTTTTTAGAACAATTTACATTATCTTGAACAGAATTATTAAATATAATGAAAAGGAAAGATGAAAATAAACAAACAGATTTGTTAACCTGGTTATTTGTACACATATTAAAATAATTTTTAACAGCTGTTTACCCAATTTAAATTAAACCATTAAAATTACGTGAATAATAAAAAGTACTTGGATCCATTTTTTTATGAGCACTCCTCATATATGATCTATGGACATACGCACATATAGACATATAACACAAAACAGAAGTGTGCACATATAACATACAACACATAAGACAATAGTAAAGGCCTTGTAGTTTCACCTAGGTGAAATCTCCATTGCAATGTTAAAAACTCCACAGTCAAAAAATAAAACTGATCAGAAAAACATCAACCAAGGTCTGTATGAGCTCAAAAATAAAATAGAACCTTATGATATGGAAAAATGCAATAATAAAATAGATATTGAAAAAAGCATCCTGGTTAATCAGTCGCAGATGTAAGAATGGCCAAGCTGGAGTTCTGGATATCAGCTGTTATGGATTTGAGTCAAATCATCTTCTTTTTCATCTGTAGAAATCGTTTTAGTTAGTCTTTCTGGAATCCAAATCGGCTGCTGTTCTCCCTGTGGAAACACGCAAACAGAGCCCCGACTCCAGACAATTACTGGGTCAGGACCTTTCCATTGTCCTGTTAGAATATCTTTCCAAAGAACTTTAGGCTTATGCACATTTTTTGGATACATATGTCTTTCCGCAGCACTAAGTCCTGATGAATCCAAATTTAAAAAGTTTAGAGTAAAGAGGGTTATTTTAAGTTTATCTTTGGGGGATATATACCCCTTTTCAATTCCCTCCTTTTGTTTTAATAAGTACATTTTAATAGTTTGATGAGCTCTTTCAACTATGCCTTGTCCCTGTGGATTGTATGGAATTCCTGTTATGTGAGTAATGCCAAATGATGAGCAGAATTGTTTAAAAGAGGTAGAAGCATAACCGGGACCGTTATCTGTTTTTAACTGTTTTGGAACGCCCACAGTGGCAAAATTTTGTAAGCAATAAGCTATAACATCTTTAGTTTTTTCTCCGGCATGAAGGGAGCCCATCAAAAATCCAGAAGAAGTATCAACTGTAACATGCAAATATTTTAATTTTCCAAATTCTGGCAAGTGTGTGACGTCCATCTGCCAAATATGGTTAGGTATCAGTCCTCTAGGATTGACTCCAAGATTAACTTGTGGTAAAAAGGTCACACAATTTTGACATTGTTTTATTATATGTCTGGCTTGTTCTTTAGTTATTTTAAAACGTTTTTGTAAAGTATTAGCATTGACATGGAACCTTTTATGAAAATTTATAGCTTCTTCTATTGTGGAGAAAATATGTATGTCATGTGTAGATTTATCTGCTAATTCATTGCCCAAACTAAGGGCTCCAGGCAATCCTGTATGTGCCCTGATATGTCCTATAAAGAATGGATCTTTTCTGTCCCAGATTAGACTTTGTATAGTGGAAAACAAAGAGAAAACAGTAGAAGAAGGGGAAATCCTACCTGCATCTTCAAGGGATACTATAGCATTAACTACATATTGACTATCAGAAAATAAATTAAATACAGAATCTTTAAACATCATAAAAGCTTGTAATACTGCATTAAGCTCTACCTTTTGAGCTGATTGTTTGGGTACTAAAAATGTAAAAGTTTGATCAGGGGTAACTACTGCTGCTGTACCATTATTTGACCCATCAGTGAATATATTTGGAGCATTCATGATAGGGGTCTTTCTTGTCATTTTTGGAAAAACTACAGGATTGTTTAGACCAAAAAGACAACAAAGGATTAGATGGCAAGTGATTATCAAATGAAACATTAGATTTACACATGATTATTGCCCAAGTATTTAACTCATTGGCTAACTCATCAATTTGATCATTAGTATATGGAGTAATAATTTTATTGGGAGAAATCCCAAACACTCCCTTTGCTGCTTTTATTCCTTTGAGTATTAATTGTCCTACAGCCTCAGGATATCTAGTAAAAATAGTATTAGGAGAATAAGATAAATGTATCCACAATAATGGACCTTCTTGCCAAAATACTCCTGAAGGAATATTTTTTGTTGGTAGTACAATAAATAATAAAGGCAAACTTATATCAATTCTATCCAAGTGCATATTTTCCATATATGTTTCAATGATTTTTAATGCCTTTCTTGCTTCAGGCGTTAACATGCGGGGTGAATTTGGATCTGATGGACCTTTTAGGATATCAAATAAAGGTCCTAGCTCTCCTGTTGGTATGCCTAGATAAGGCCTTATCCAATTTATGTCTCCCAATAACTTTTGAAAGTCATTAAGTGATTTGAGTTGATCTACTCGTATTTGAATTTTTGGTGGACGGACCATGGTTGAGGATAACAGAACTCCTAGATAATTAATTGGAAGATTTAATTGTACTTTATCTATTGCTATCTCTAGATTATAACCTTTTAATAAATTTGTAAGTGTGGCATAACATTCTAGCAGTGTGTTTTTATCTTTATGTGCCAATAACATATCATCCATATAGTGAAATATTTGTAGTTCAGGATTTTGATTTCTAAGTGGTTGGATTGCTTTGTTAACATAAATTTGACACATAGTTGGACTATTAGCCATCCCCTGAGGGAGTACTTTCCATTCATATCTCTGATCAGGACCTTCATGATTTAGTGCAGGGATAGTAAATGCAAAATGTGGACTATCCTCAGGATGAATAGGAATTGAAAAAAAACAACCTTTAATATCTATAGCTAAAACATACCAGGTTTTTGGTAAAGCAGACAATTGGGGAATCCCTGATTGAGCAGGTCCCATAATAACCATCTCATTATTAATGGCTCTTAAATCTTGTAATAATCTCCATTTACCAGATTTCTTTTTAATAACAAAAATGGGAGTATTATGGGGAGATATGGAAGGTTGTATATGTCCTTTCGCTAATTGTTGTTTAACCAGATCATGGGCTACTTGTATCTTTTCTTTAGTCAGGGGCCACTGAGGAACCCACACTGGTCTTTCTGATTTCCAAGTAATTTTTATTGTCTCAGAGGCCCTTTCTGAAAATCCAACCCATGTCTGTCTGTTCCTTGATCTATTTGAATTGGTGCTGCTATATTTTGTCCTTGTTTTCCTAATCTTTTTTCTTTTTTAAAACCTTGTCTAGCCCTAGTAGTGGGCGCATTAGGATTGATGTTATTTGTTAACGTCAAACCTAATTGATCTAGGACATCTCGTCCCCATAAATTTATAGGAAGATGATCCAATACATATGGCTGTATAGTTCCCTCACATCCTTCAGGATCCTTCCAATCTAATACCATTGCACTTCTATGGGGATTAGTAGCCACTCCTAGGCCTCGAAGCGTTTGAGTGGCTTGTTGTAATGGCCAATGTTTTGGCCATTCCTGACTAGATATGATGCTAAGGTCTGCACCTGTGTCCAGTAGCCCATTAAAGTCGTATCCTTGAATATTTAGTTTTAGCATGGGGCGAGAATCTAAATTTAAAGACAGCATAGCCCAATCTACACCTGTGGAGCCCAATCCCCTGGTACCTCTTTCTACAGTACGACTGCAAAATTTATCATGTAGGCTGGGTATTATTAGTAACTGTGCTATTCTATCCCCTGGTGAGATAACTGATATGCCTCTTGGAGAACTAGCTATAATTTTTATTTCACCTTCATAATCGGGATCAATTACCCCGGGACTTATCATAAGTCCTTTTAGTGTGGAAGAACTGCTTCCCAATAATAAGCCTACCGTTCCTTGGGGAAGAGGTCCTTTTACTCCTGTGGGAATGATTTGAATTCCCATCTCTGGAGTCAGTACTGCTCTTGCGGAGGCGCAGATGTCCAGCCCTGCGCTCCCTCTAGTTTGTCTGATGAGGGATTTAATGGATAATATGTCCTGGGCACTACCTTGATGGTGCTGCTGGGTTCCTCCATTGCCCCGTATATTTGTGGTTTTGGGCCCCGGGGCATTGGGCCCTCCAGTCCGTTTTTTGGCACTGGAGACTGATGCCTTTCTCCACGATATCGTGGGTAAACACTTGATCCTTGTCCGTTTTTTGATAACGGAGTGCCCTCTATGGTGGTTTGAGAACGGCATTCATTAGCCCAATGTCTCCCTCTACGGCATCGTGGGCAAATACCTGGTATTCTATTCCTTTGATACCTAGCTTTGTTAAACTCTCCTCCTATGGGGCAATTCCTTTTAAAATGTCCTGTCTGATCACAATTGTAGCATGTTTTTGGCCTGGCATCTAAAGCCTGTTGTACTGCTGCTAAGACTTGTCCTTGTTCATTAATGTCTCTACATAATTTAATATATGTGTTTAAATCTTCATGTTTCCATGGTCTAATGACCTCTCTGCAGCAACGATTTGCTTGGTCATAAGCCAGTTGTTTTATAAATGGCATTGCCTGTTCTACATCTCCAAATATTCTAGAAGCTGTCTGAATAAGCCTATCTACAAATTCAGCGTAAGGTTCGTTAGTTCCTTGTATTACCTTAGATAACTGTCCTTGTAAATCTCCATGCCCCTGTAAAGTTTTCCATGCCCTAACTGCATCTGCAGCAATTTGTGCGTATACACCAGGATCATATTCAATTTGTTGCCGTTGACCCTCATAAGGTTCCTTTCCTAACAACATCTCCAGATTTCTTTGAGGGTAACCGGCTGCTGTATTTCGCCTAGCTGTCTCCATGCAGAATTCCTCATTGGCAACCTTCCATAACAAATATTGTCCTCCATTTAGCACAGATCGACACATGTTAGCCCAATCTGCTGGTGTCATGTCTAAGTTGGTAATAGATTCGACCATGCTTATGGTGAAGGGTGCTTGCGGGCCATAGGTTGTTACAGCCTCCTTTAATTGCTTTACTGTTTTGAAATCTAAAGCACGGTGGATTCGTTGCCCTCCTGCCTGCTCAAGTACAGGGCATGCTAGTCTTTGGGATCTTGCCTCAGGATTTTGTGCATCAACTACGGGAGTTGAGGGCCGCTCAGCTGCAGATGGAGCTGTTGGTTGAATTACGCCCTCTGGTGATAGAATGGAGTTAGTAGCAGCCTCCTGTTGTAACTCCCCAACTGATGGTCGTTTTTCCTCTAAGCTTTCTTTCTTCAAATTTTCCTCTGTCTGACTAGCTGGAGAGACCTTCTCTTTTGCTTGACCTGACATGTTTTCTACCACAGTTTGGACCTCTAACAATTTACTTAACAGTTTTTCGGTTTGTTTTTTACTAGTTTCTAATCTACTATAAAGGTAACGCAACCCAGTAAGGTAGCATAAAACAAAGCCGAAACAGAATGAAACAAAAACGGAGCAAAGAATAGTTGTATCAATTTTCTCTTTCTCGGGGCCAAACAACTTCAAGCCTTGAGCCAACCATTTTTCCCAGTTTGCCTGAGAAAATTCTAGGGATAGGCAGCTTGAAACAAAAACAAAATAAATCAAAAGAAGAACACATTGTTTTTTGAAATGGTCACCCATTCTGTCGCCTTCCCTCAGGGGCGAGCAATTTTACTCACCTCCAAGCTTCAGGCGCTCCCCGTACAGGGCCACCAGTTGCCGCAGTCTCTGGCTGGGCACAAGATCACGAGCCACTCAAACAGGAACAAACTTTATTTGAAAGAACCGCCAATAACACGTCCGTGCCCGGGAAGCTTCCCGATCCACCCACGCGGCGTTCTGCCGGTTCATTCCCGGAACTCTAGCGCAAGCGCCTCCCCGGAATTCCCTCCTACTGCACTTTCCCAACCAATGGGAACTCTCCAGGAGTCCCGCAGCAGGAGTCCGGTATCCATATGAATGTAATTTTTAACATAATCATATCATCTCAATGGCTAGCTGGCATCACCTTTCAATCAAAAATGCCATGCATCATATTAATTGGCTGTGGCTCCCAGCAGGTTAGGGCTATGGTTAGGGATACTGCTAAATTAGGGCTAAGATTAGGTCTAGAGTAGAGTTAGGTTAAGGCCTAGGGTTGGGGTTTTGATTAAGGCTAGGTTTAGGAGTAGCCTTAGAATAATGGCTGAGGTTTTTGTCAGGGTTAGGGCTAGGATTATGGCTAGGGCTAATGCCAAGTCTAGTTTTATGGTTAGTGATAGTGTTAGGGATAGTTTTTTGGTTAAGTTTGTGGCTAGGTCAATTGTAAGGGTGAGGTTTATGGTAAAGGTCAGGTTTAGAACGAAGGGAGTAAATTAGGGTCAGGGTGTCGGTTAGACTTTGGTTTAAGTTAGTGTTTATGGTTAGGGCTCAAATTAGCATTAAGATTAGGGTTAGGGTAATGATAGGGTTAGGAATAGAGTTCAGGTTAGGTTTAGGGTTATTGATACGTTTAGGGTTAGGCTTAGGGTTAGCATTAGAGTAAGGGTTATGATTAGGGTAATGGAAAGGGTTAAAACTAAGTTTAAGGCTTGGGTTATGGTTAGGAATAGGTTAGGTTTAGAGTTAGTGTTAGGTTAGAACTAGGGTTAGGGTTATGGTGATGTTTAGGATAGGGTTAGGTTTTGATCTAGGGTTAGGGCCAGGGTGAGGGTTAGGTTTACAGTTAGATCTGGAAATAAGATTATGGTAGGATTATGGATAGGGTTAGGATTAGTTCTGGGGTTATCATTAGAATTTCGGTTATGGTTAAGATAATGGATATGCTTAGATGTAGTGTTAGGGTTAGGGTTATGGTTAGATTTAGGTTTAGGGTTAGGGTTAGGGCTATGTTTCTGTTTAGGTTTAAGGTAAAGGTTAGGATTTGAGCTAGGGTTAGGGCTATGGAGAGTGTGAGGCTTAGGTTTAGGTCTAGAATTTGTTTTCCAGTTAGGATTAGGGTTAGGGTTAGGCCTACGGTTATCAACAGAGTAAGAGTTATAGTTTGAGTAATGAGTAAGTTTAGAGCCAGGTTTAGGGCTAGGGTTAAGGTTAGGATTAGGGGTAGGATTAGGGTTAGATTTAGGGAAAGGTCTAGTTTTATGTTTAGGGTAAGAGTTAGGCTTTGAGCTAGGTTTAGGACTAAGGTGAGGTTTAGGTTAGGGTTAGGGCTAGCGTTAAGGTTAAGTTTACACTTAAGGCTAGGTTTAGGCATAGGGTTAGCTCTTGATATTGTATTTGGTTTAGGCCTAGGGTTAGGCGTATGGGAACGGTAAGAGCTAGGCTTATGATTAGAGTTAATTTTAGGGTTAGGTTTATGGCTAGATCTAGTGTTAGGTTTAGGTTTCCAGTTAGGGTCAGGTTTAGAGGTAGATTTAGATAAAGGCAGGGTCAGTGTCCATGTTAGAGTTAGAATTAAGATTGCAGCCAGAATTAGAATGTAGTGGTAGGGTTAGTGTTGGGGTAGGTTAAGGGTTATTGTTAAGGCTAGGGCTAGGGTTTTTTTATGTATAGGCTAGAATTAAGGCTAGATTTAAGATTAGGTTTAGGTCTAGGGGTAGTGGTAGGGTTATGTTTGGGTATAAAGTTACCAGTAGGGCATGTGGTAGGGTTTGATCTATGGTTAGGGTCAGTTTTAGACATAGGTTTAGTGTTAGGGCCAGAATAAGTGTCAATTTATCATTAGGGTTAGAGGTAGAGAAAGGGCTAGGGTTAGGATTATTAATAGGCTTAGGGTTTTGGTTTCCCTGAGGATTATCAATTAATTACTATTTATAGTCTTAACATTTTGTTTAGCCTGAGGATAGGTCTAGGATTAACATTAGGGTTAGGATTTCACTTAGGGTAAGGGATAGGGTTAGAGCTAGTGTTAGGGATAGAGTTAGGGCTAGGGTTAGGGTTAAATCTAGTTATACGGCTCAGATTGGCGCTAGTTTTTATGTTAGGTTTAGGGCTAAGGTAAGGGCAATGGCTAATGTAAGAACTGGAGTTACAATTAAAGTTGGGGTAGGGGTAGGTTTAGTGTTAAAGATAGGTTTAGGGTTAGTGTAATATTTATAGCTAGGATTAGTGTTAGAATATGAGTCAGAGTCAGGGTTAGTTTTACTTTTAGGTCTAAGACTCAAATAAGGGCTAGGCTTACTGTCAGGATTTGGTTTAACTTTTGGGTGGTGTTTAGAGCTATGGTGAGTGATAGGATATGAGTCAGAGTCTGGGTTAGTTTTTAGGTTAGGTTTAGGACTCGAATTAGGGCTAGAATTAAGACTAGGGATACTGTTAGAATATATTTTAAGTTACGCTTTAGGGTTCGGGCTATTTCTCGGGTTTGTTTTAGCCCTAGTTTTGAATTAAGGTTAGTTTTATGATTAGCCTTACTGTTAGGGAGAGTGTTTCTGTTAGGCTTAGACTTAGGGTTAGGATTAGTTTTGAAATTAGTTTAGATTTTGACTTAGGACTAGATTTAAGAGTAGAACAACGATTAGGGCTAGGATTAAGGTTACAGTAAGGGATAGGTTTAAAACTAGAGGTAGGTCTTGGATAAGTTTTAGTGTTAGTCTTAAGGTTAGGGTTATGGTTAGTGTTAGGAATAGAGCAATATAGGGCTAGAATTAGGGATAGGGTTAGTGTTAAGCTTAGGCCTAGCCTTAGGATTAGAGTTAAGTTTAGAGTAAGGGATGGCATTATAGCTAGGTTTAGAGATAGGGTGAGGGTAAGAATTAGGTTCAGAGCTAGTTTTAGGTTTTGGGTTATGATTAAGGCTAGGTTTAAGGCTAGAATGAGGGCTAGGGTTTGTTATAGGGTTAGGTCTAGAATTAGGGCTAGGGCTAATGTCTGGTTTAGTGTTACAGTTAGGGGTATATATAGGGTTAGGTTTATGGCTAGGTCTAGTTTAAGTGTTAGGTGTAAGGTAAGCGTCAGTTTAAGAGCTAGGTGTAATTTTTAGGATCAGGATCAGGGTTAGGGTTTGTTTTATTTTAAGGTTTAGGGATAGGGCTCAAATGAACATTATGGTTGGGTTATGGTTACAGTAATGAATAGTGTTAGGTTTAGGTTCAGGGTAAGTTTAGGGTAATAGAGAGGTTTAGGGTTAGTGATAGGGTTATGGTTAGGCCTAGGGTTAGTATTAGAATTTGGGTTATCAGAAGGGTAATATATAAATTTAGAGATTTTTTTTTTCTTTTTTGGTAGGGTTATGGTTAGGATTAGGGCTAGAGTTATGGTTAGGATTAGGTTTAGGGATTGTAACCCTAGCTTAAGTTAGGGTTAGTGTTATGTTTAGGATAATGGTTAGGTTTTGCGGTAGTTTTAAGTATACGGCGAGTGTTAGTGTTAATGTTAGGTCTAGGGTTAGTGTTATGTTTATGGTCAGAGTAGGTTTATGGTTAGGGCTAGGGTTTTAATTAGGGTTAAGGTAAGGTTTAGGGTAATAGATTGCGTTAGATATAATGTTAGCTTCAGGGTTACTGTTAGGTTTAGGGTTAAGTTTATGTTTAGGACTAGGTTTACTGTTGGGTTTAGTGTAAGGGCTAGGATTTTAGTTAAGGATAGGTATAGACAAGGGTTAGATTAAGGTTTAGGTCTCGGGTTAGTTTTGTGGTTTGGGTTAGGCTTACAGTTAGGTTTATGGTTCAGTTTATGTTTACATATTAGGGCTAGGGTTAGGGCTATGTTTAGGGCTATGATTAGGGATAGGGTTAAATCTAGTGTTATGTCTCGTATTAGGGTTTTCATTAGTGTTAGATTTAAAGTTAAGGAAATGGCTAGGTTTAAAACTAGGGTTCGGGCTAGTATTAGAGTTTTGGTTAGGGATAAGGATAGGTTTATGTTTAATCTAAGGGTTAGGCTTTGTGCTAGGGTTAGGACTAAGGTCAGGGTTAGGTTTAGGGTGAGGGTTGTGCTTATCATAGGTTTAGGCATCGGATTAGGGCTAGGTCTTGAGTTGGTTTTAGGCTTAGGGTTAGGGCTATGGGTAATGTTATTTCTATGGTTCTAATTAGGGATAGTTTTACTGTTAAGGTTATGGCTACATCTAATTTTAGATTTAGATTTTGGTTTAGGGTAAAATTTAGAGCTTGGTTTAGTGTTAGGGTCAGGGTCAGTTTTCAGGTTAGAGTTAGTGTTAGGATGAAAGCCAGAATAAGGACTAGGGTTAGGTCCAGGGGTAGGGATAGTGTTTCATTTAGGCTAAGTGTTATTGTTAGTGCTAGGACTAAGTATTTGTTTCAGTTTGGGCTAGAGTTATCATTAGATTTAGAATTAGGTTTAGGTCTAGGGCTAGTGTTAGGTTACTGGTAGGGGAAGTTTCAGGGTTCGGTTTAGGGTTAGGTTCAGGTTTACACCTATAATTAGTCTTAGGGTCAGAATAAGGTGAATTTACAGGTTAGGTTTTGGGTTAGGGTTAAGGCTAGAATAAAAGCTAGGGTTTGGACTAGTAATAGGGTTATGGTTTGGGTTAGGGTAAGGATTAGTATTAGGACTAGGGTAGGCATTATGGATAGGGTTTGGCTTAGGGTAAGGGATAGGTTTAGACCTAGGTTTAGGGCTAGGATATAGGGTTAGGTTTAGGGCTATGGTTAAGGATAGGGTTAAATCTAGTGTTATGGCTCAGATTAGTGCTTTTTTTGTTTTTGTTTTTAGGGTTAGGACTAGGGTTTGGGCTATGGCTAATGTAAGAACTAGGGTTACAATTAGGATTAGTTTTAGGGTTGGGTTTTGAGCTAGGTCTTTGTTAGCATTTGCTTTATGGTTAGGGTGATATTTAGAGCTAGGGTTAGTGTTTGAATAAAAGTCAGCATCAAGGTTTGTTTTAGACCTAGGACTCTAATTACACCCAGGGTTATGGCTAGTTATAAGAGTAGAGTTTGGTATATGGTAAGGTTTAGGATTAGAGCAATGGCTCGGGTTTTTTTTTAGGGCTAGGGCTAGGGTTGAGCTAGTTTTAGGGTTAGTAATAGTGTTCGGACTAGTGGTAGGGTGAGGTTTACTCTTAAGTTTAGTGTTGGATTTAAAGTTATGGTTATATCTAGGGTTAGGGCTATGGCTAGGGTTAGGGATAAGGTTAGGGTTAGTTTTAGAGTAATGGAAATGAATAGCATTAGAAATATAAATAGGGTTACGGCGAGAGTTAGAGTTAGTCTTAGAACTAGAGTTAGGGATAGTGTTACTGTAGGGCTGAATTAGGGCTATGATTAGCACTAGGGTTAGTGTTAGGGTTAGGCCTATGGTTAGGGCTAGGGTTAGGGTTAATATTATGGTTAGGATTAGGGTTTGTTTTAGGGGAAGAAATGGGGTTATAGCTAGGATTAGGGCTAGAGCGAGGTGTAAAATTAGGGATAGGACTACGGTGAGGGTTTTGGTTAAGATTAAGGCTAGGTTTATGGATAGGATTAGGGTAAGGGTTTGCGTTAGGTGTTAGGGCTAGGATTAGGGCTAGGGCTAATGTCATATCTAGGGTTATTATTAGGCGTAGTTTTAAGGTTAGGTTATGGCTAGGCCTATTGTAAGGGTTAGGCTTATGGTAAGGGTCAGGTTTAGAGCTAGGCATATTATTAGGTTCAGAGTCCAGGTTAGGTTTTGCTTTAGGTTAAGGTTTAGAGTTAGGACTCGAATTAGCATTAGGGTTAGTGTTAGGGTTAGGGCTAGAGTAATGGATAGGGTTAGGTCTAGGATTCAAGATAGGTTTAAAGTAATGTATATGGTTAGTGTTAGTGATAGAGTTAGGGTTAGGCCTTGGGTTAGCATTTGGGTTAGGCTTATCGTCAGGGTAATGCATAGGGCTACTGCTAGTGTTAGGGCTAGTGTTAAGGTTAGGATTAGGGCTAAGTTTAGGGTTAGGCCTAGTGTTAGGTTTTGTTTTAGGGAAAGTGTTAGGATTTTAGCTAAATATAGGTCTCGAACAAGGGTTAAGTTTAGAATCAGGGATGTGGTTATCTTTAGGTTTACCATTATGGCTAGGGTTAGCATAGGGTTATGGGTATGTTTAAGGTAATGGATAGACTTAGAGTTAGGTTTTGGGCTATGATTACTGTTAGAATTAAGGCTAGGTTTAGGGTTAGGTCTAGGGTTTTGTTTAGGGTAAGAGTTAGAGTTTGAGCTAGGTTTAGGGCTAGGGCAAACATTAGGGTTAGGGTTAGGGTTAGGATTAGGGTTATGGTTATGCTTATGGCTAGGTTAGGAACCAGGATTAAGGCGAGGTTTTGTGTGAGGTTCAAGGCTAGTGTTAGGGCTATGTGTAACGTAAGATGTAGGTTTTTGTTATCGCTAGTTTTAGGGTTAGGGTTATGGATAGGTCTAGTTTTAGAGTTAGGTTTTGGGTAAGATAAGGTTAGAGCAAAGGTTTCTGTGATAGTAGAGGCCGCTGTTCAGGTTAGTGTTTTGTTTAGGGTTAGGGCCAGAATGACAGCTAGGGTTACTTCAAGGGGTAGTGTTAGTCTTTGCATTAGGTTCAGAGTTATTATTAGGGCTAAGGCTAGGTTTTGTTTTAGGCTAGGGCTAGAGTTATGGCTATATTTAGTATTAGGTTTAGGTCTAGAGCTATTATTATGGTTAAGCTTAGGTATAGGTTTACTGGCAGGGCTAGTTTTAGGGTTTGGTTTCTGGTTAGCGTAAGGTTTAGACCTAGGTTTAGTATTAGAGTCAAAATAACGGTCAAGGTTAGGGTTAGGGTTTCAATTAGGTTTAGAGATAATGAAAGATTGGATTAGTATTAGAAATAGAGTTAGGGTTTGGGGTAGGCTAAAAATTAGGGTTAAAACTAGGGTAGCATTAGGATGAGGATTTGGATTAGGGTAAAATATAGGGTTAGAGCTCGGTTAGGGCTTGTGTTAGGGTTAGGGATTGGGCTAAGTTTAAGTAAGGGTTAGGGTAAAAGCTAGAGTTAGGATTCAGATTAGGTCTAGGTTTTCTATAAGGGTTAAGGCTATGACTAATGTAATAACTAGGGGTCAAATTAGAGCTAATTTTCTGGTTAGGTTTAGGGCAAGATCTAGTGTTTGGTTTAGGTTTAGGGTTAGAGTGATATTAAGAGCTAGGATTGATGTTATGGTCTGTGTCAGGGTTAAGACTTGAATTAGGGCTATTGTTAGGGCTAGGTATAGGGTTAGGATTTGATTTAGGTTAAGGATTAGGCATAAGCCTATGGCTCGGTTTGTTAGAGTGCTAGGGCTAGAGTTAGGGCTAGTTTTCCAATTACCATTAGGCTTAGGGCTAGTGTAAGGGTGAGTTTTATGCTTAGGGTTAGGGTTAGATTTAGAATTAGGGTTAGATCTTTGTTTAGGGCTAGGGCAAAATATACAGCTAGGGTTGTGTCTAGTTTTAGGGCTAGGGTTTGGTTTATGGTAAGAGATAGATTAAGAGCTAGGGTTAGGTCTAGGGTGTGAATTATAGTTAGTCTTAGGGCTATGATTAGGGTTAGGGTTACGGCTAAATTAGTGTGAGGATTAGCTCTAGGGTTATGTGAGGGCTAGGCCTAGGTTTAGGGCTATAATAGTGTTAGGATTAGGGTAAGGTATGATGTTATATCTAGGTTTAGGGCGAGGGTCAAAATACGATTTCGGCTAGGGTTCGGTTTAGTGTTAAGGCTAGTTTTAGGGGTAGTATTATGGCTAGGTTTTGTGTTAGGGTTAGAGCTAGGATTAGGGCTAGGGTTAATGACAGTTCTAGACATATGGTTAGGGTTAGTTTTAGGGTTAGTTTTATGGCTATATTTACTGTAAGGATTAGGTTTAAATAAGGGTTAGGTTTAGTGATAAGGTTATTACTAAGGTCACGATCACAGTGAAGATTTGGGTAAGTAACTCAAATTACCAATAGGGTTAGAGTAAAGGTTAGGATAATAGATATGGTTTGTTTTAGGGTTCAGATTTGCTTTAGAATAATGTATATGTTTAAGTTCAGAGATAGTGTTAGGTTTGTCCTAGGGTTAGCATTAGGATTAGGTTTATTGTTAGGGTAATGCATAGGGTTAGAGCGAGGTTTAGGGCTAGTATTATCGTTAGGATTAAGGCTGGGGTTCGGGTTAAGTTTAGGGTTTGGTGAGTTTTAGGGATAGGGATAGGTTTAGGGTAATGATTAGGGCTAGGGTTAGGATTAAGTTTAAAACGAGGTGTAGGAGTCAGATTAGGTCTAGGTTTTGGGTTACGTTAGGGCTAGGATTAGGGCTATGGCTAAATTTTGATCTAGGGTTATTATTAGGGCTAGATTTAGGATTAGGGTTAGGCCTAGGTCTAGTTTTAGGGTTAGGTTTATTTTTTAAAGTGATGTTAGAGCTAGAGTAGAGTTAGATTCAGAATCAGGGTCAAGGTTAGTTTTAGGGTTAGGGTAGGACGGGATTTAGAGCTAAGGTTAGGGCTAGATATTTGGTTAGGTTTTGGTTTAGGTTAAGGTTTAGGGTTAGGGCTAAGGTTTGGATTTGTTTTAGGGCTAGAACTAGGTTAGGACTAGTTTTAGGATTAGCGTCAGTTTTAGGGCTAGAGTTAGTGTGAGGTTTAGGCTTAAGATTATTTTTGGATTTAGAGTCATAGTTAGATGTCGGTTAGAGCTAGGATTAGGGTTATCACTAAGGTAAGGACAAGTGTTAGGGTTATGGTAAGGGATAGTGTAGAACTGCAATTAGGGTTAGGGTGATTGTTAGATTTAGTCTTAGTGCTAGTGTTAGAGTAAGGGTTAGGGCTAAATTAGGCCTAAAATCAGGTCTAGGGTTAATGTGAGGGTTAGCATTAGGATTACGGGAAAGGATGGGATTATAGCTAGGTTCAGAAATATGGCAAGGGATAAAATTAGGGATAGGGCTAGAAATTAGAGTTCAGTTTATGATCAAGGCTAGGTTTAGGGCTACAATGACGGGTATCATTTGTGTTAAGGTTATGGCAAGAATTAGGGCTAGTGCTAATATCAGGTTTAGGGTTATGGTTAGGGATAATTTTAGGGTAAGGTTCATGGACAGTGGTAGTGTCAGAGTTAGGTTTAGTATAAGATTCAGGTTTAGAGCTTGAGATATTATAATGGTAAGGGTCAGGTTTGAGTTTGGGTTAAGTTAACCTTTAGGGGCAGCACTCAAATTAGCATTAGGGTTACAGTTAAGTTTAGGGTAATGGATAGGGGCAGGTTAGGGTTTAATTTAGGTTTTTTGGTAATGTATAGGTTTATGGTTAAGCCTAGGGTTAACATTAGGTTTATGTTTATGTTTCGGGTAATGTAAAGTGTTAGAGCTAGGGTTAGGACTAGGATTTTGGTTAAGATTAGTGCTACAGTGAGGGTTAGGGTTAAGGCTAGGATTAGTGTTAGGATTAGGGTATGGGTTAGGGATTAAGCTAGTGTTAGTGCTAACACTAGGATTAGGTTTAGAGTTATGTCTAGAGTTAGGTTTGGTGTTAGGGTTACGGCTAGTATTATCATTAGGTTTAGGGTAATGGACAGGGTTAGATGTCAGGTTAGGGTTAGGATTTGGGTTAGGTTTAGGACTAGGAGTAGGGTTTGACCTATGGTTAGGAATATAGCAAGGGTGAGGTTTATGGTAGGGCTTAGAGTTAGTGTTATGGTTAGGATAAGTGTAAGGGTCAGGAATTGGTAAGGGTTAGGGCTAGGCTGAGGGTTTAGCTTAGTATCAGAGATAAAGATAGAGGTAGTGTTAGGGTTAGGTCTAGGGTTACCATGAGGTTTAGGGTTATGGTTAATGTAATGGATAGAGTTAGATCTATGGTTTGGTCTATAGTTATGGTTAGGATTAGGGCTAGGATTAGGGTTAAGGTTTAGTCTAAGGTTGTTTTAGGGTAAGAGGGTTTGAGCTAGAGTTAAGGCTAGGGCTACGTCAAGGTTTAGGTTCAGTGTTAGGTCTAGGGAAAGGTTTACGGTAGGTCTAGAGTTAGGTTTAGTGCTAGGGTTAGGATTAGGGTTAGGGTAAAAGATATAGTTAGATATAGGTTTAGGTGTAGGATTAGGGTTAAATTTAGTTTTACGGTTAGGGTTACGGCTATGGTTATGTATAGGTTTATGGAATGAGTTAGGATTTGAGATAGGGTTAGTGCTATGGTGAGTGTTAGGTTTAGGGCTAGAGCTAGGATAGTTTTCTGGTTAGGGTTAAGGTTAGTGTTAGGTTAGAATTAGGATTATTTCTAGTCTTATCAATAGGTTTAGAGTTAGGGTAAAGGTAATGGTTAGGTTTAGAGCTAGGTTTAGGGCTAGGGTTAAGGTCAGGATTAGGGTTAGGGATCAGTTTAGAGTTAGGGATAGGTCTAAGTTTATACTTAGGGTAAGAGTTAGGCTTTGAGCTAGATTTAGGACTAAGGCTAGGGTGAGGATTACAGTTAAGGTTAAGGCTAGGTTTAGGCCTAGAATTCACTCTAGGTTTTCTGTTAAGTTAAGGCATAAGAATAGGGCAATGGGTAATGTAAATCTAGAATTATTATTAGGGCTTTTTGTAGGGCTGGGATTATGGCTAGGGCTAGTGATAGGCTTAGATTTTTGATTAGGGTGAGGTTTAGAGGTAAGTTTTTTCTCTTTTTTAAGATATAGAGAGAAGAGACACAGAGAGAGATAATTTTTTTAATATTTATTTTTCAGTTTTCAGTGGACACAACATCTTTATTATTTTTTTTTAAATTTTTATGTGTTGCTGAGGATCAAACCCAGCACCCCATGCTTGCCAGGTGAGCATGTTACCACTTGAGTAACATCCCTAGCTCCAGGTTTACTCTTAAAGGCAGGGTCAGTGTCCGGGTTAGAGTTAGAGTTAGGGTTACAGCCAGATTTAGGACTCTGTTTAGGTCTAAAGGTTGGGTTAGTGTTTGGGTTAGATTAAGAGTTATTGTTAGGGTTAGGGCTTGGTTTTTGTTTAGGTCTAGGGCTAGAGTTAAGGCTAAATTTAGGATTATGTTTAGGTCTAGGGCTAGTGTAAGTATTTGGTGTAGGGTTAGGGTAAGTTTCAGACCTAGGGTTCGTGTTAGGATCAGAATAGAGTCAGGGTTATTATTAGGGTTTGAGATATGGTTAGTTCTATAGCAAGAGCTAGGGTTAGGATTAGGGTAATGGGTAGGTTTAGAACTAGGTTTAGGGCTAGGGTTAAGGTTTGTTTTAGGGCTAGTGTTAAGTTTAGAGTTAGGGATAGGTCTAAGTTTATCTTTAGGGTAATGATTTGGCTTTGAGCTAGGTTCAGGACTAAGGCTAGATTTAGGATTAGGATTAGGGCTAGGGTTAGAGTCAGTGTTTCGCTTGGGGCTAGGTTTAGGCCTAGGATTTGCTCTAGGTTTAGTGTTAGGTTAAGGCGTAAGGTTAGGGCTATGTGTAATGTAAGAGCTAGGGTTATAATTAGGGCTATTTGCAGAGTTAGTGTTATGGCTAGGTGTAGTGTTAGGTTTAGATTTTCGTTTCAGGTCAGGTTTAGAGATAGGTTTAGTGTTAAATGCAGGGTCAGTGTTCAGGTTAGAATTAGAGTTAAGTTTAAAGTCAGAATTAGGACTAGGTTTATGTCTAGAGGTAGGGTTTGTCTTTACGTTAGTTTAAGTGTTATTGTTAGGGCTAGCTCTACATTTCTGTTAAAGTCTAGGGCTAGAGTTAAGGCTAGATTTGGGATTAGGTTTAGGTCTCGGTCTAGTGATAGGGTTAGGTTTAGCTATAAGTTACCGGTAGATCTAGTGTTGGGGTTTACTGTAGGGTTAGCGTCAGGTTTAAACCTAGTGTTGGTGTTATGGTAAGAATAAGGGTCAAGATTAGGGTTAGGGTTTGGCATAGGTTTAGAGCTAGAATGAGGTCTAGGTTAAGGACAATTAATATGGTTAGTGTTTTGGTTAACCTAAGGAATAGGGACAGGTCTAGGTTTACCATTATGGTTAGGGTTTTGCTTAGGATTTGAGATAGTGTTAAAGCTAGTGTTAAGGATAGGGTTATGGTTAGGGCTAGGATTAAATTTAAGTTTAGCGCTCAGTTGGGGCTAGTTTTTGTTTTTGGGTTAAGGCTAGAGTTAGGGTACCAGCTAATGAAAGAACCAGGGTTAAAATTAGGGTTAGTTTTAGGGTTAGGGTTAGACATCTAGTGTTAGGGCTAAGTTTAAGGTTAGGGTGATATTTAGAGCTCGTGTTAGGGTAAAAGTCAGGGTCAGGGTTAATTTTATGGTTAGGGTTAGGACTCAAATATAGGCTGGAGATACTGTTAGGGTTCAGTTTAAGGTTAGAGTGGTGTTTAGAGCTAGGGTAATGTAGGGATATGAGTCAGGGTCAGCGATCGTTTTAAGGTTAGGGTTAGGACTTAAATTCAGGCTAGGGTTAGGTCTAGGTGTACTATTAGGGTTTGGTTTAACTTAAGGTAAGGAAAATGCCACTATTCCTTTTTTTTCTTTTTCTTTTTCTTTGATTCTTTTTTTTTGGGGGGGGCTAGTATTAGGGTTAGGACTAGTTTTATAATTAGTGTTAGGGTTAGGGATGTCTTAGTATTAGGCTTAGGCTTAGTTTTAGGGTTACCTTTAGAGTTTGGGTTAGTTCTAGGAATAGGGATAGGACTAAGGATAGCGCAAGGGTTAGGGCTCGGGTTATGATTATGATAAGGGATAGGGTAAGAACTAGGGATAGGGCTAGTGTGAGAATTAGAGTCAGTCTTAGGGCCAGAGTTAGGATTTGGTTTGGATGGTGTTAATTTATGGCTAGGATTAGGGCCGGAATTAGTGTTCAGCTTAGATCTACCATTAGAATTAGGGTTAGAGTTAAGTTTAGTATAAGGGATGATGTTATATCTTGGTTTAGAGTTAGGTTTAGGGTTAGAGTTAGGGATAGGGGTAGGGATATTGTTAGGCTATGATTAAGGCCAGGATTAAGGCTAGGATGAGGCTAGAGTTTGTTTTAGGTTTAGGGCTAGTATTAGGACTGGGGCTAATATCAGGACTAGGGTGATGGTTAAAGATAGTTCTAGGGTTAGGTTTATGGCACGTCCAGTGTAAGGTTTAGGTAAAAGGTGAGGTTCAAGTTTAGAGCGAGGGGAATAATTAGAGTAAGGGTCAGGTTTAGAGCTCGGGGAATTATTATGGTTATGGTGAGAGTTAGGCTTCGGTTTAGGTTAGGATTTAGATTTAGGGCTCAAATTAGCATTAGGGTTAATTTTAGGGTAATGGTAGGGTTTGGTTTAGGGTTCAGGTTAAGTTTAGGGTAATTTTTAGAGTTAGGGTTATCTATAAAGTTAGAGTTCGGCCTATGATTAGTATTAGAATAAGGATTATGGTTAGCGTAATGGATAAGTTTAGAGCTAATGTTAGAGCTAGGGTTATGGTTAAGATTAGGTTTTGAGTTAGGGTTAGGGTTACGGTTAGAAATAGGGTTAGGTTTAGGGTTATATTTAGTGTAATGATTAGTGTGATGGTTAGAAATAGGGTTAGGTTTAGGGTTATATTTAGTGTAATTGATCCAGAGTAAGGGCTAGGGTGAGGGTGAGGATTAAGGTTAGGGTTAGATCTAGGAACAGGATAGGCCTAAGGTTATTTTTAGGGTAATGACTACGGTTAGATATAGGGTTAGAGTTGAGGTTAGATTTTGGTTTAGGATTAAGGTTTGGGCTAGGGTTTGAGCTTGGTTTGGGGCTCTGGCGAGTGTTAGATTTAGGGTTATGTCTAGGGGTAGATTTCCAGTTAGGGTTAAGTTTAGCATTAAGGTTTGTTTAGTATTATCAATAGGATTAGGATTAGCATTAGGGTAGTGGGTATGTTTAGAAATAGGTTTATTGATAGGGTTAAGTTTAGGATTAAGGCTAGGGTTTGGGTTAGAGTTAGGGATAGGTCTAGTTCTATGTTAAAGACAAGAGTTAGACTTTAAACTAGGGTTAGTGTTAGAGTTAGGTTAGGGTTAGGGTTTCGCTAGGTTTAGGCGTCTGATTAGAGCTAGTTTTGTGTTAGGGTTCAGGCTAGGGTTAGGGCAACAGCTAATGTAAGAACTAGGATTACAATTATGCGTTAGTTTTATGGTTAGAGTTAGGGGTAGTTCTAGTGGTATGGTTAGTTATAAGGTTAGGGTACAATTTATAGCTATGGTAAGTGTTAGGATATGAGTCAGGGTCAAGGTTAGTTTTAGGGTTAGGGTTAGGACTCGAATTATTTTTAGGGTTTCTTTTAGGGTTTGATTTATGTTTAGGGTCTTGTTTAGAGTGAGGGTGAGTGTTAGGATATGAGTCAGAGTAAGGGTTATTTTTAAGGTTAAGATTAGGACTCGAATTAGGGCTAGGGTTAGGTCTAGGTGTAGTGTTAGGTTTTGGTTTATGTAAAGGTTTAGGGTTAGGTAAGCTTCTATCTCTGTTTTGTTTTTTTATTGCTAGGGTTAGGGTTAGGTTTAAGGCTAGTTTTAAAATTAGCATTAGGGTTAGGGCAAGTGTTATGATTCATGTTAGGATTAAGGCTAGTTATAAGGCTAGGAATAGGACTAGGTTTGTGTTAGTTTTAGGGCAAGAATTAGGACTAGGGCTAATGTCAGGTCAAAGGTTAGAGTTAGAGGTAGTTTAGGGTTCGGTTTATGGTACATCTAGTTTGAGGGTTTTGTTTAGGGAAAGGGTCAGTTTTAGAGATAGGGGTATTATTAGGATCAGGGTCAGATTTTGGGACTGGGTTAGGTTAAGGTTTAGGTTTAGGGCTCAAATTAGCATTAATGTTAGAGTTAGATGTTGAGTAACAAATAAGTTTGGGCTTAGGGTTCAGTTTATGTTTAGGGTAATGAATATGGTTAGGGTTTGTGATAGTTTTAGGGTTAGGCCTAGGGACAGAATTAGGTTTATGGTTATCATTAGGGTAATTTATTGGGTGAGAGCTAGGATTAGGTCTAGGATTATTGTTAGGATTAGGGCTAGAATTATGGTTAGGTTCAGGGTTATGTGTAGGGTTAGTTTTAATGTTAGGTTTAGGATATGGTTTAGGGTTTGAGCTAGGTTAGTGTTAGGGCTAGCGTTAGGTTCAGGGTTTAGTCTAGGGTTATGGTTATGGTTAGTGTTAAGACTATGGTTATCATTAGGGATAGGTTAATAGATAGGATTAGATGTTGGGTTAGAGTTCGGGTAAAGTTTATGATTAGGTTTAGGTTTAGAATAAGCGTGATGGTTTCAGCTAGAGTTAGGGTTAGGGTTTGGTTTACAGTAAGTTCTAGGGTTAGGTTTATGTTTAGGGTTAGGGTAGGTTTAGGTTTAGGAGTAGGGTTATCATTAGGGTTATGTTTAGGCCAGGGTAATAGGTAGGGTTTGAGATAGGTTTAGGGCTAGTGTTAAGGTTAGGATTAGGGCAAGGGTTAGGGTTAGATTTAAGGTTAGGCCTTGGGTTAGTGTTAACAATATGTTAAGGGTAAGGGTTAGGGATTGAGGTAAAGTAAGGGATTGAGCTATGGTTAGTGGTAGGGCGAGGGCTAGGGTAGTGTAATGATTAGGGTTAGCATTACGTTTAGGGTTATGGTTAGGGTAATGGATAGAGTTACAGCTAGAGTTTGGGCTATGGTTACAGTTAAGATTAGGGCTATGGTTAGGGTGGGGTTTAGGGCTTCACGTAGGGTTATGTTTAGGGTAAGGTTTAGGATTTGAGCTAGTGTTAGGTTTAGTTCTAGTTTTAGAGTTAGGGTTGTCCTTAGGGTTAGGTTTAGGGCTAGGATTAGGGCTAGTTTTGTGTGAGGCTTCGGCTAGTGTTAGGTTTATGGGTAACATAAGAGCTAAGGTTATGGTTATAGCTAGTTTAAGGGTTAATATAATTTTAAGGTTAGTTTGGGGTTTAGGATAAGATTTACAGCTAGTGTTTGTTTTAGGGTAAGGGTCGGTGTTTGGGTAAGTGTTAGATTTAGGGTTAGGGTTAGGGCCATAATTAGGACTGGGTTAGGTCTAGGTGTAAATTTAGTTATTGGGTTAGGTTAAGGGTTATTGTTAAGGCAAGGGCTAAAATTATGCTATATTTAGGGTTAGTTTTATGTCTTGGGCTAGTGTTAGTGTTATTATTACGTATAGAGTTACCGGTAGGGCTAGTGTTACATTTTGGTTTAGGTTTAGGGTCAGGTTTAAACCTAGGGTCAATTTTAGGGTAAGAGTTAGGGTTTGGGTTAAGTTTAGAGCTATAATGAAGGCTAGGGTTAGGACTAGTATTAGAGTTAGAATTTGAGGAAGGCTAAGGATTAGGATTAGAACTGGGGTAGCAATAGGGTGAAATTTTGACTTTGTGTAAGGGATAGAGTTATATCTAGGGTTAGGTCTTGGGATAGGGTTAGGGGTAGTGTTCGGGTTAGGGTTAAAGTTAGGGTTAGGGCTCAGATAATGGCTAGGTTTTGTGTTAGGATTAGGGATATGGTTAACATAAGAACTGGCATTACAATTAGGGTTAGATTTGGGGTTAGATTTACGGTTAAGTCTAGTGTTAGGATTAGGTTTATGGTCAGGGTGATGTTTGGAGCTAGAGTTTATGTTATGGTGAGAGTCAGGGTCAGTATTAGTTCTAGGGCTAGGGTTTGGACTCATATTAGGGCTGGATTAAGGTTAAGGCTGGGTTAAGGTTTGATTTAGGTTAAGGGTTAGGGTTAGTGCTACGTCTCAGTTTTGTTTGAGGGCGAGGTCTAGGGTAAGGGCTATATTTCAAATTAGGGTAGGGGTTAGAGCTAGTGTTAGGGTCTGGTTTAGGCCTAGGTTTAGGATTAGATTTATTGTTGGGGTTAGATCTAGGTTTAGGACTAGAGTGAAGGTTAGGGCTAGGGTTAAGGCTAGGTTTTGGGTAAAGGTAAAGGATATGGTTAGAACTCTGGGTAGGGCTAGAGTGTGAGTTAGAATTAGTCTCAGAATTAGGGTTAGGTTTAGGTTTAGTGCTTAATTAGGGCTAGAATTAGAGCTAAAATTAGTATTATGCCCAGGCCTTAGTTTAGGGCTAGGGTAAGGGTTATGGTTAGGGTTAGGTATGATGTTACAGCTAGTTTTAGGGCTAGGTCCAGGGTTAAAATTAGGTTTAGGGCTAAGGTTAGGGTTAAAGTTAGGATTTTGGCTAAATTTAGGGCTAGGATTAGGGCTAGGGCTTGTGTTAGCATTAGTGCTAGAATTAGGGCTATGGCTAATGTCAGGTCTAGGGTTATGTTAGGAATACTTTTAGAGCTAGGATTCTGGCTGGGTATAGTTTAATTCTTAGGTTAAGGTTTAGGGTAAGGTTAAGATCAAGGGGTATTATTAGGGCCAGAATTACGGTTTCAGTTAGGTTAATTTTTAGAGTTAGTGCTGAAATTAGTGTTAGGCGTAGGCTTATGGATATTGTTAGGTTTAGGGTAATGGATAGGTTTAGTATAGGGTTAGAAATAGGTTTAAGGTTATCCTAGGGTTAACATTAGGGTTAGGGTTAGTGTAATGGATAGGGTTAAAGCTAGGGTTAAGGCTAGGGTTATGGCTAAGATTAGGGCTAGGGTAAAGTTTAGGGTTAGCATTAGGTTTAAGTAAGTGTTAGGGCTACGATTAGGGTCGTGGTTAGTTTTAAAGCTATTGTTAGGGCTCCAATTAGGGCTAGGTTTTGTGTTAGATTAGGGCTTCGGATAGGGCTATGGCTAATGTAATAACTACGGTTATGATTAGGGCTAGTTTTTGGCTTAGAGTAAGGGCAAGGTCTAGTGTTAGGTTTAGGTTTTGAGTGATTTTTAGAGCTAGGGTTAGTGTTAGGGTCAGAGTCAGAATCAGGTTTAATTTTAGGATTAGGGATAGAACTCGTATTAGAGGTACGTTTAGGGCTAGATGAAGATTTAGGGTTTTGTTTAGATTAAGGTTTAGGTTTAGGGATATTGCTCAATTTTGTTGTAGGGCTAGGGCTAGGCTGGAGCTAAGTTAGGGCTAGTTTTAAGATTATTCTTAGTGTTATGGCAAGTGTTAGTGAGATATTTTGGCTTAGGGTTCAATATAGAGTTATGGTTAGATGTAGGATTAAGGCTAGGGCAAGGGTTAGGTCTAAGGTTAGGGCAAGTGTTAGGGTTATAGTAAGGGATAGGGTTAAAACTAAAAATAGGGCTAGGGCGAGAGTTAGTCTTAGGGCTAGGGTTTGGTTAGGTTAGGTTTAGGGCTACATTAGGGTTAGGATTAGGTCTAGGGTTTGTGTTGGAGTTAGGCCAATTATTAGTCTTAGGTTTAGGTTTAGGGACAGGGTTAGGTTTAGGGGAAGGGATGGGATTATAGCTAGATTAAGGGCTACGTCAAAGGTCAGAATTATGGTTAAGGCTACATTTATGGTTTGGCTTAGTAATAAGGATATATTTAGGGCTAGGATGAGGGCAGGGTTTATTTTAGATTTATGGCAAAAATCAGGGGTAGGGCAAATGTCAGATCTAGGGTTATGTTTAGCAACAGATTTTGGGTTAGGTTTATTGTTTGTTCTAGTGTAAGGGTTAGGTTTAGGGTAAGTTTCAGGTTTAAAGCTAGAGGTATTATTAAGATTAGGAAAAGTTCCAAGTTTGGTTTAGGTTACAATGTAGAGTTAAAGCTCAAATTAGCATGAGGGTTAGTTCTAGGGTAAGGATAGGGTTAGGTTTAGGGTTTGGGTTAGGTTTAGAGTAATTGGGGTTATTTTTAACAATAGGTTTAGGGTTAGGCCTAGGGTTTGCATTAGGGTAAATGTTATGTTTAGGGTAAGGGATAGAGTTAGAACCAGGTTTAGGGCTAGGGTTATCTTTAGTGTTAAGGCTATTGTTTGGATTAAGGTTAGGCCTAGGGATAGGAATGGATTTAGTGTTAGGGTATGGTTTAGGGTTTGAGCTAGATTTAGCACTAGGGCGAAGATTATGTTAAGGTTTAGGTCTAGGTTATAGTTAGGGTTAAGCTCAGTATTAGTGTTAGGGTTAGGGATAGGGCTATCATTATGTTTAGGGTATTGGATAGATTTAAATATCGGGTTAGGGTTAAAGTTAGGTTTAGAATTAAGGTTAGGGTTATAGCTTGAGTTAGGTCTGTGGTAGGGCTTAGTTTTACAGTTATGTCTAGGGTTAGGTTTACAGTTAGGGTTAGGGTAAATTTAGGTTAGGGCTAGGGTTATCATTAGGGTTAGGGTTAGTGTAATGAATAGGGTTAGAGCTACTATTATGGCTAGGGTTAAGGTTAGGATTAGGGCTAGGGTTATGGCTAGTGTTAGGTTTAGGCCAAGGGTTAGTGTTAGCGTAAGGTTAAGTTTAAGGTTTAGGGATTGAGATTGAACTAGGGTTTGGGCTAGTGAAAGAGTTAGGGTTATTATCAGGGTTAGGATTAGAGTTAGGTTAGGGTTAGATTAGGATTAGGGTTAGAGTTATGGTTAAGGTAATAGATAGAGTTAGAGTAGCATCTGGCCTAAGGTTATGGCTACCTTTATGGTTAGGGTTTTGGCTAAGTCTAGTGTTATGTTTAGATTTTGATTAGGTTAAAGTTTAAAGCTAGGGTTGTGTTCAAGTAAGGGTCAGTGTTCGGGTTTGGGTTATGTTTATGGTTAGTGCCAGCATTAGGACTAAGGTTAGATCTAAGGGTTGGGTTTATGTTTGGATTAGGGCCAGGTCTAGATTTTTGATTAGGGGTAGGGATACATGTATCACTAGATGAAGGATTAGGTTTAGCCCTAAATCTGGTGTTAGGGTTAGGTTTACATATAGGTTTACCAGCAGTACTAGTGTTAGGTTTCAGTTAAGGTTTAGAATCAGGTTTAGACCTATGGTTAGTGTTAGGGTCAGAATAATTCAGGTTTATTGTTAGGGTTTGAGTTAGAGTTAGAGATAGAATAAGGGCTATGGTTAGGAATAGTAATAGAGTTAAGTTTTTGGGAAGGCTTAGGATTAGGTTTAGGACTAGGGTAGGTTTAGGGTTATAGTTTGGCTTAGGGTAAGGGATAAGGTTAGCAATACGGTTAGGGCTAGACTTAGGGTTAGGGTTTGGGGTAGGTTTAGGGTTAGGTTTAGGGTTAAATCTAGGGATAGGGCTCACATGAGGGCTAGGTTTTGTATTAGCTAGGATTAATGTGAGGGCTAGGCCTAGGTTTAGGCCTATATTAGCTTTAGGACTAGGGTAAGGTATGAAGTTATAGCTAGTTTTAGGGAGATGGTCAATATATGGTTATGGCTAAGTTTAGGTTTAGTATTAAGGCTAGTTTTAAGGATAGGATTAGGGCTATGTTTTGTGTTATTATTAGAGCTAGGATTACGGCTAGGGCTAATGTCAGTTATAGGAATATGATTAGTGTGAGTTTTAGGGTGAGGTTTATGACTAGTTCTAGTGTAAGGGTTAGGTTTAGGGTTATGATCAGGTTCAGTGATAAGGTTATTATTAGAGTCATGATCAAAGTGAATATTTGGGTTACTAACTCAAATTAGCATTAGGATTAAATTTAAGGTTAGTATAATATATATGGTTAGGTTTAGGATTCAAGTTAGGTTTAGAATACTGTATATGTTTAGGGTTGGAGATAGGGTTAGGGTTATTCTAGGTTTAGCATTAGGATTATGTTTATGGTTAGGGAAATGGATAGGGTTAAAAATAGGTTTAGGGCTAGTATTATGGTTAGGATTAAGGCTAGAGTTGCGATTAGGTTTAGGGTTAGGGGAGTTTTAGGGATAGGTTTAGGTTTAAGGTAATGGTTAGGGCTAGGGTTAGGATTAGGGTATAAACAAGGTGTATGACTCAGATTAGGTCTAGGTTTTGGGTTAGTTTAGGGCTAGGCTTATGGCTATGGCTAAAGTATGATCTTGGCTTATGATTGGGGTTAGTTTTAGGATTAGGTTTAGGCCTAGGTCTAGTTGTAGTGTTAGGTTTATTTTTAGGGTGATGTTAGAGCTCGGTTAGTGTCAGGGTCAGAATCAGGGTCAAGGTTAGTTTTAGGGATAGGGCAGGATGAGAATAAGGGCTAATGTTAGGGCTAGGTACAGGGTTGGGTTTTGGTGTAGGTTAAGATTTAGGATTAGGAATAATCTTGGTTTTGTTTTAGGGCTAGGACCAGGTTAGGGCTAGTTTTAGGATTAGCAATAGTGTTAGGGCTAGAGTTAGTATGAGATTTAGGCTTAAGGTGAGGTTTAAATTTAGAGTTATTGTTAGATCTAGTTTAGAGCTAGGGCTAGGGTTATCACAAAGGTAAAGACAAGTGTTAGGTTACGGTAGGGGATAGGGTTAGAACTGCGATTAGGGCTGGGGCGATTTTTAGATTTAGTCTTAGTGCTAGTGTTAGAGTTAGGGTTAGTGCTAAATTAGGGCTAAAATCAGGTCTAGTGGTAGTGTTAGGGTTAGGTCTAGAGTTAGGTTTAGGCTTAGGTTTATGGGAAGGGTTGGGGTTATAGCTAGTTTCACAACTTAGTGAGGGAAAAAATATGGATAGGGCTAGAGTTAGGGTTCAGGTTAGGATCAAGGCTAGGTTTAAGGCTAGAATTAAGGCTAGCATTTGTATTAAGGTTATGGTAAGAATTAGAGCTAGGGCTAATGTCAGGTTTAGGGTTATGGTTAGGGATAATTTTCGGGTAATGTTCATTGCTAGGGGTAGTGTCAGAGTTAGTTTTTTGGTAAGGTTCAGGTTTAGAGCTTGGGATATTATAATGGTAATGGTCAGGTTTGAATTTGGGCTAAGTTAAGGTTTAGGGGTAGGGCTCAAATTAGCGTTAGGGTTAGAGTTAAGTTTAGGGTAACGAATAGGGGTAGGATAAGTAGGGTTAATGTATAAGTTAGGGTAATGTATAGGGTTAGAGCTAGGGTTTGGCCTATAATTATGGTTAGGATTAGGGCTAGGATTAGGGTTAGGGTTTGAGCTAAGTTTCTTTGAGGGTAAGGTTTCGGGTTTCAGTTAGAGTTAAGGCTAGGTCTATATCGTGGTTTAGGTTAAGTGTTAGGTCTACGGAAACAGTTATGGTAGGTTTAGGGTTAGGGTTAGGGTTAGGGCTAGGGTTAGGATTAGGTTTAGAGTAAAGGATATGGTTAGATATGTTTTGGTGTAGAGTTAGGGTTAGATTTAGTTTTAGGGTTAGGGTTAAGGCTATGGTTAAGTTTAGTTTTATGATACGGGTTAGGGTTTGAGCTAGGGTTAGAACTATGCAGAGTATTCGTTTTACGGTTAGGTCTAGGATTAGTTTCTCAGTTAGGGTTAGGTTTAGTGTTATGGTTAGGGTTAGGGTTATGGCTACGTTTATCAATAGGATTAGAATTAGGTTTAGGGTAATGCTTAGGATACGTTTAGAGCTAGGGTTAAGTTAAGGATTAGGGTTAGGGTTAGGTTTAGAATTAGGGATAGTTCTAAGTTTATTCTTAGGTTAAGGATTAGGCTTTGAGCTAGATTTCGAACTAAGGCTAGGGTTAGGGTTACTGTTCTGCTTAAGGTTAGGTTTAGGCCTAGGATTCACTTTAGGTTTTGTGTTAGGTAAAGGCGTAAGTATATGGCTATGGGTGATTTAAAACCTAGGATTATGATTAGGGCTAGTTAAGTCTAGTGATAGGTTTAGATTTTTGGTTAGGGTCAGGTTTAGAGGTAAGTTTACTCTCTTTTTTTAAGATATATAGAGAAGAGACACAGTGAGAGAGAATTTTTTAATATTTATTTTTCAGTTTTCAGAGGACACAACATCTTTAGTATTATTTTTTTATTTTTAATGTGTTGCTGAGGATCAAACCCAGCACCCCATGCTTGCCAGGTGAGCATGTTACCACTTGAGTAACATCCCTAGCTCCAGGTTTAATCTTAAAGGCACAGTCAGTGTTCTGTTTAAGAGTTAGAGTTAGGGTTACAGCCAGAGTTAGGACTCGGTTTAGGTCTAGGGGTAGGGTTAGTGTTTGGGTTAGGTTAAAGATTATTGTTAGGGCTAGGGCTAGGTTTTTGTTTAGGTCTACGTCTAGAGTTAGGGCTATATTTTGGATTAGGTTTAGGTCTAAGTCTAGTGTTAAGGTTTGGTCTAGGGTTATGGTAAAATTTAGACCTAGGGTTAGTGTTAGGATCAGAATAGCGTCAGGGTTAGCATTAGTGTTTGGGATAGGGTTAGTGCTAGATTGAGGGGTAGGGTTAGGGCTAGGGTAATCGTTAGGTTTAGAGCTAGGTTTAGGGCTAGGGTTAAGGTTAGGATTAATGCTAGGTTTAAGTTTAGATTTAGGGATAGGTCTAAGTTTCTTTTTAGGGTAAGGATTTGGCTTTGAGCTAGGTTCAGGACTAAGGCTAGGTTTAGGATTAGGGTTAGTGCTAGGGTTAGGGTTAGTGTTATGCTTAGGGCTAGGTTTAGGCCTAGGATTCATTCTAGGTTTTGTGTTACTTTAAGGCGTAGGTTAGGGCTATGCGTAATGTAAGAGCTAGGGTTATATTTAGGGTTATTTGAAGAGTTAGGGTTATGGCTAGGTGTATTGTTAGTTTTAGATTTTCATTTAGGGTCTGGTATTGTGGAGATAGGTTTAGTGTTAAATGCAGGGTCAGTGTTCAGGTTAAAATTAGGGTTAAGTTTAAAGTCAATAGAGGACTATGTTTATGTCTAGGTGTAGGGTTAGTCTTTGCGTTAGGTTAAGGGTTATTGTTAGGGCTAGGGCTAGGGTTTTTTTGAGGTCCAGGGCTAGAGTTAAGGCTAGATTTGGGATTAGGTTTAAGTCTAGGGCTAGTGATAGGGTTAGGTTTAGGTTTAAGTTATCGGGAACGTCAGGGTCAGGGTTAAATTTATGGTTAAGGTTAGGACTCAAGTAGGGGCTTGAGTTACTGTTAGGCTTCAGTTTAAGGTTATAGTGGTGTTTAGAGCTAGGGTGACTGTTAGAATATGATTCATGTTCAGCGTTAATTTTAAGGTTAGGGTTAAGACTCGAATTCTAGCTAGGGTTGGGTCTAAGTGTAGTGTTAGGGTTTGGTTTAACTTAAGGTTTAATGTTAATGCCACTGGTCGGTTTTTCTTTTCTTTTTCTTTTTTTTTTTAGTTCTAGTTTTAGGGTTAGGGCTAGTTTTATGATTAGCATTAGGGTTAGGGCAAGTGTTAGTGTTAGACTTAGGCTTAGTGTTAGGTTCACCTTTACAGTTAGGGTTAGATCTAGAGATAGGGATAGGACTAAAGATAGGGCAAGGGTTAGGGCTAGGGTTTGGGTTACGGTAAGGGATAGACATAGAACTAGGGATAGGGCTAGTGTAAGAATTTGAGTCAGTCTTAGGGCTAGGGTTAGGATTGGATTAGGGATAGTGTTAAATTAGGGCTAGGATTAGGGCTAGGGTTAGTGTTCAACTTAGACCTACCTTTAGAGTTAGGGTTAGTGTTAAGTATAGAATAAGGGATGATGTTATTTCTAGGTTTAGAGTTAGGGTGAGGGTTAGAGTTAGGGTTAGGGGTAGGGATATTATTAGGGTATGATTAAGGCTAGAATTAAGGCTAGAATGAGGACTAGAGTTTGTTTTAGGGATAGGCCTAGGATTAGGACTGGTGCTAATCAGGACTAGGGTGATGGTTAAAGATAGTTTTAGGGTTAGGTTTATGGCTACATCCAGTGTAAGGGTTTGGTTCAAGGTAAGGTTCAAGTTAAAAGCCAGGGGGATGATTAGGGTAAGAGTCAGTAGGGAATTATTATGGTTATGGACAGGGTTATGGTTTGGTTTAAGTTAGGATTAAGATTTAGGTTCAAATTAGTATTAGGGTTAAGGTTAGAGTAATGGTAGGGTTTGGTTTAGGGTTCAGGTTAAATTTAGGGTAATCCCTATGGTTAGGGTTAGTGATAGGTTAGGGTAAGGCCAAGGGTTAGAATTAGAATAAGGGTTATGATTACGGTAATGGATAAGGTTAGAGCTAAGTTTAGAGCTAGGGTTACGTTTAGGTATAGGTTTTGAGTTAGGGTTAGGGTTACGGTTAGAACTAGGGTTAGGTTTAGGGTTATATTTAGTGTAAGGATTAGGTTTTGAGGCAGAGTTAGGGCTAGGGTGAGGGTTAGGTTTAGGTTTAGTTCTAGGAATAGGATTGGGGTAAGGTTATGAATACGGTTAGATATAGTGATAGGATTAGGGTTATGGTTAGATTTTTGTTTAGGATTAAAATTCGGGTTAGGGTTTGAGCTAGGTTTGGCGCTATGTCGAGTGTTAGATTTAGGGTTATGTCTGGTGGTATATTTCCAGTTAGGGTTAGGGTTAGCATTAGGGTTTTGTTAGTATTATCATGAGTATTAGGGTTAGGGTTAGGATAATGGGTAGGTTTAGAGCTAGGTTTATTGTTAGGGTTAAGTTTAGGATTAGGGCTAGGGATAGAATTAGAGTTAGGGATAGGTCTAGGTCAATGTTTAGGAAAAGGGTTAGGCTTTTAACTATGGTTAATATTAGGGTTATGTTGGGATTAGGGTTAAACTAGGTTTAGGGCTCAAATTAGAACAAGTTTTTGTGTTAGGGTTAAGGCTAGGGTTAGGCCAATGGCTAATGTAAAAACTAGGGTTACAATTAGGGTTAGTTTTATTATTAGGGTTAGAAGTAGGTCTAGTGGTAGGGTTAGTTTTAAGGTTAGGGTGATATTTATAGCTAAGTTTAGTGTTAGGAAAAGAGTCAGGGTCAAGTTTAGTTTTAGGGTTAGGGTTAGGACTTGAAATAGGGCTAGGGTTAGGTTTAGGTTTCTATTTATGTTTAGGGTCTTGTTTAGAGTTAAGGTAAGTGTTAGAATATAAGTCAGAGTAAGGGTTATTTTTAAGGTTAGGATTAGAACTCAAATGAGCTAGGGTTAGGTCTTGGTGTAGTGTTACGGTTTGGTTTAAGTTAAGGTTTAGGGTTAGGCCATTATCTTGGTTTTGTTTTAGTGCTAGGGTTAGGGTTAGGGTTAAGGCTAGTTTTAGGATTAGCATTAGGGTTAGGGCTTGAGTTGTGTTTCATGTTAGGATTAAGCCTAGGTTTACGGCTAGGAATAGGGCTTGGTTTTGTGTTAATTTTAGGGAAAGAATTAGGTCTATGGCTACGTCAGATCTAAGGTTAGAGTTAGAGATAATTTTAGTGTTAGGTTTAAGGCAACCTCTATTTTAGGGTTTTGTTTAGGGAAAGCGTCAGTTTTAGGGATGGGGTATTATCAAGATGAGGGTTAGATTTTGGGTCTAGGTTAGGTTAAGGGTTAGGGTTAGGTTAAGGGTTAGTGTTAGGGCTCAAATTAGCATCAATGTTAGAGATATGTGTAGAGTAATGTATAGGCATGGGGTTAGGGTTCAGGTTATGTTTAGGGTAATGGATATAGTTAGATTTTGTGATAGGTTTAGGGTTAGGTCTAGGGATAGCATTAGGGTTATGGTTATCATTAGGGCAATTTATATGGTTAGAGTTAGGGTTAGGACTAGAGTTATTGTTAGGATTAGGGCTAGAATTAGGGTTAGTTTCAGGGTTACGTGTAGGGTTAGGGTTAGGGTTAGGGTTAGGTTTAGGGTTTAGGTTTAGGATATGGTTTAGGGTTTGAGTTGGGGTTAGTGTTAGGGCTAGGTTTAGGTTTACGGTTTGGTCTAGGGTTATGCTTATGGTTAGTGTTACGACTATGGTTATAATTAAGATTATAATTAAGGTTAGGGTAATTGAAAGGGTTAAATGTCGGGTTAGATTTAGGGATAGGTTTATGTTTAGGGTTATGGTAGGTTTAGGTTAAGGTCTAGGGTTATCATTATGGTTAGGTTTAGGGTCAGGGTAATGGGTAGGGTTTGTGTGAGGTTTAGGGCTAGTGTTGTGTTATGGTTTAGCATTATGGTTACTGTAATGGATAGAGTTAGAGCTAACATTTTGATGGTTATGGTTAAGTTTAGGGCTATGGTTAGGGTGAAGTTTAGGGCTTCATCTAGGTTTATATTTAGGGTAAAGTTTAGGATTTGAACTAGGGTTAGGGCTAGGGCGAGGGTTAGGGTTAGATTTAGGGCTAATTTTAGTGTTAGGGTTGTGCTTAGGGTTAGGTTTAGGGCTGTGATTAGGGCTAGTTTTGTGTGAGGTTTTGTGCTAGTGTTAGGTGTTTGGGTAATAATTAGAGCTATGGTTTTGGTTATACATAGATTTAGGGTTAGTCTAGTGTTAGGGTTAGTTTGGGGTTTAGGATAAGATTTAGAGCTAGGGTGTGTGTTAGGGTAAGCGTTGGTGTTAAGGTTTGGGTTAGGGTTAGTGTTAGGTTTAGGGCCATAATTATGACTGGTTAGGTTTAGGGGTAAGCTTAGTTATTGGGTTCGGTTAAGGGTTATTATTAGGGCAAGGGCTAGATTTATGGATATATTTAGGATTAGGTTTATGTTAAAGCTAGTGTTAGTGTTAGTATTATGTGTAGAGTTACCGGTAGGGCTAGTGCTAAGTTTTGGTTTAGGGTTAGGGTCAGATTTAATCCTAGGGTTAGTATTAGGGTCAGAATAAAGGTCAGAGTTGAGTTAGGGTTTCGGTTAAGTTTAGATCTAGAATGTGGGCTAGAGATAGGGCTACTAATCGAGTTAGGGTTTGAGGTAGGCTAAGGATTAGGGTTAGGACTGGGGTAGCAATAGGGTGAGGTTTTGACTTTGTGTAAGGAATAGGGTTATAGCTAGTTTAGGTCTAGGGATAGGGTTAAGGGTAGGGCTAGGGTTAGGGTTAGGGTTAGGGTAAGGTATGATATTACAGCTAGGTTTAGAGCTAGGGGCAAGGTGTAAAATTAGGGTTAGGGCTAGGGTTAAGTTTAGGGTTAGGGTTAAAGTTAGTGTTAGGGCTAGGATTAGGTCTAGGGTTTGTGTTAGTTTTAGGACTATCATTAGTGTTAGGGCTAATATCAAGTTTAGGGTTATGGTTAGGGATAGTTTTAGGGATAGGTTTATGGCTAGGTACAGTATAAGAATTAGGATGAGAGTTAATGTCAGGTTTATAGGTAGGCATATTATTAGGGTCAGAGTCAGGGTTAAGGTTTCGTTTAGGTTAAGGTTAAGGGTTAGAACTTGAATGAGCATTAGGGTTAGGAGTAGAGTTAGGGAAATGGATATGGTTAGGTTTAGGGTTCAGGTTATGTTTAGAGTAATGGATAGATTAGGGTTAGGAATAGTGTTAGGGTTAGGCCGAGGATTAGCATTAGAATTAGGGTTAGGGTTAGGGTAATGTATAAGCTAGTGGTAGGTCTAGGGTTATGGAGGGTTATGGCTAAGTTTAGTGTTAGTTTTAGGGTTAACACAAGGATTAAAGTTAGTGTTAGGTTTAGGGTAAGGGTTAGGGATAAAATTAGGTTTAGAGTTAGGTTTAAAGTTAGGGTTGTGTGTCGAATAATGGCTATGTTTTGGGTTACATTAGAGCTAATGTTAGGGAGATGCCTAATGTAAGGACTAAGGTAACAATTAGGACTAGTTTTAGGATTAGGATTATGGCTAAGTCTAGTTTCAGAATTAGTTTTATTTTAGGGTAATGTTTTGTATTAGGGTTAGTGTTAGGGTCTGAATCATGGTCAGGGTTAGTTTTAGGGTTAGAGATTTTACTTGATTTAGGGATTGGCATAGGGTTAGATGTAAGGTTAGGATTTGGTTTAGGTTAAGGATTAGCATTAGTGCTATGGCTTGGTCTTGTTTTAGGGATAAGGCTAAATTTAAGAGTAGTTTTCCAATTAGTGTTAGTGTTATTGCTAGTGTTAGGGTGTGTTTAGGCTTAGGGATAGATTTAGAGTTATGGTTAATTCTAGGGTTGGGCTATGGGTAGGGTTAGGGCTAAGGTTAGGGCTAGTGTTTGGGTTATGGTAAGGAATAGGGTTAGAGCTAGAAAAAGGGCTAGGGAGAGAGTTCGGGTTAGTCTTAGTTCTAGGGTTAGGGTTTGGATTAGGGCTAAATTAGGTCTAGGGTTAGGGTTAGGGCTAAATTCGGGCTGGAAATAGGTCTAGGGTTAGTGTTAGGCTTTGATCTATGGTTAGGTCTGTCTAGGGTTGGGTTTATGGTTAAGTTTAGGAGAAGGGATGGAATTATACCTGGTTTAAAGCTAGGGTCATAATTAGAATTAGGTTTATGGCTAGAGTTAGGTTTTTGTTAGGATTAAGTTTAGGTTTAAGGGTAGGGTGTCAAATAGGGTTAGCATTTGGGTTAGGGTTATTGTAAGGGTAATGGATAGTGTTAGAGCTAGGGTTAAGGCTAGTGTTTTGCTTAGGATTAGGGCTAGAGTTAGGGTTAAGATTAGGTCTAGGGTTAGTGTTTGGGTTAGTTTTAGGGTATGGCTTAGATTTTGAGCTAGAATTAGTTCTAGGGTGAGGATTAGTTTTGGGGTTAGGTCTAGGGTTAGATTTATGGTTAAGGTTAGGATTAGTGTTATGGTTAGGACCAAGGTTATCATTTGAGTTAGGTTGATTAGATGTCAGGTTAGGGTTAAGTTTAATTTTAGTTTTAGGGTTATTGTTAGTGTTAGGGCTAAGGTTATCATTAGGGTTAGGTTAATGGACTAGACTGACTAGGTTTCAGGTTAGGTTTAGGGGTATTTTTTGTTTAGGGTTAGTCTTAAGGTTTGGGCTAGGGTTAGTGTTAGAATTAGGCTTAGTGTTTTATCTAGGGTCAGGACTACGATGAGGGTTAGGTTTAGGGTGAGGTCTAGGATTAGGTTTACAGTTAGGGTTAGAGCTAGGGTCATCATTAGGGTTAGGGTTAGGGTTAGGTTTAGGGTAATGGATAATTTTAGAGATAGCAATAGGGTTAGTGTTCACGTTATGATTACGGCTAGGGTTAGAGTTAGGTTTAGGAATAGGGCTAGGTTTATGTTTAGAGTTAGGATTAGGGTATTAGGTAGGATTAGGTCTAAGGCAAGAGTTAGGGTTGCATGAGGGCTACGGTTAGGGTTAGGATTACACTTAGTTCTAGGTTAAGGCCTAGGATTAGGGCTTGATTTTATTTTTATAGCTAGGGTTGGTGCTATGGTAATGTAACGGTTAGGGTTATGATTAGTGTTATGTCTAGGTCTAGTGTTAGGTTTTGGTTTCTGGTCAGGGTAAGTTTTAAAACTAGGGTTTTTGTTAGTGTCAGGATCAGTGTTTGAGTTAGGGAAAGTTTTAGGTTTGGAGCCCGAATTAGAACTAGGTTAGGTCTAGAGGTCAGGTTAGTGTTTAGGTTAGGTCAAAGGTTATCATTAGGTCTAGAGATAGGTTTTTGTTTGGGTCTTGAATGAGAGATATGCCTATAATTAAGATTAGGTTTATTTCTAGGGCTAGTGTTAAGCATAGATTTAGGTATAGGGTTATTTGTAAGGCTAGTGTTAGGGTTTGATTCAGGGTTATGTTTAGATTAAGGGTCTGGTTTAGGGTTAGAGTAGGGTTATGGTTATAACTAGAAGGAGGGCTTGGGTAAGGACTAGTAATAGGATTAGAGTTTGGGTTAGACAAAGGATTAGGGTTAGAACTAGGGTTAGCATTTGATTTGGGGTTTCGCATAGGGTAAGAGACAAGGGTAAGTCTCAGGTTAGAATTAGTATTAGAATTCGGGTTAGGGCTAACGTTTGGGTTGCAGTTAAAGATAGGGTTAGGTCTTTGATTAGGGCTAGGTTTTGGTTAGCATTAAGTTTAGGGTTATGGCTAATGTATGAACCAGGGTTGTGATTAGGGCTAGTTTTAAAATTAGAGTTAGGTTTAGGTGTAGTGTTAGAGTAAAGTTTTGTGTTAGGATGATGTTTAGAGTTAGTTTTAGTGTTAGGGTCAGAATCAGGTTCAGGACTAATTTAAGAGTTAGGGTTAGGACTCAAATTAGGGCTAGGTTTAGGGCTAGATGGAGGATTGGTGTTTTGTTTAGGTTAAGAGTCAGGGTTTGTGATATGGGTCAGTTTTGTTTTAGGGCTAGGCCTAGGGTTAGGGTGAGGGTTAGGGTTAGGTTTAGGGTTACACTTACTGCTAGGTTTAGGCCTAGGAATAGGGCTAGGTTTTGTGTTAGGTTTATCTCTGGGTTAGGGCCATAGGTAATGTAAGAGCTAGGGTTATGATTAGGGCTAGTTTTACGGTTAGGATTATGGCTAGATAGAGTGTTAGGATATGGTTTTGGGTCAGGATTAGCTTTGGAGCTAGGTTTATGTTAGGGTCAGGGTCAGTGTTCAGGTTAGAGTTAGTGTTTGGATTAATGCCAAAATTCAGACTAGTGTTAGGTCTAGGGGTAGGGTTAGTGTTTGCGTTAGGTTAAGGGTTATTTTTACCTCTAGGGTAGGTTGTTGTTTAGGTCTAGGGTAGAGTTATGGATAGATTTAAGATTAGGTTTAGGTCTAGAGATAGTGTTAGGTTTAGGTATACGATTACCTGTAGGCTAATGTTAGATTCAGGTTTGGGTTAGAGTCAGGTTGAGACCTACATTTAGTGTTAGGGTCAGAATAAGAGTTAGTATTTCAGTTAGGGCTTGGATTACAGTTAGAGATAGAATGAGAGTTAGTGTTAGTACTAGCAATAGGGTTAGAGTTTGGGTTAGGCTATGGATTAGAGTTAGGACTAGGGTTAGCATAAGGGTTAGGGTTTGGTTTAAGGTAACTGATAGGGTAAGTGCTAGGTTTAGGGCTAGGATTAGGGTTTGGGTTAGGGCTTGGGTTAGGGTTAGGGTTAAATCTAGGAATAGCAATCGAATTAGGGCCAGGTTTTGGGGTAGGTTAGGGCTATGATTATGGCTACATCTAATGTACTAACTAGGGTTACAATTAGGGATAGTTTTGGTGTTAGGGTTAGTGCTATGTCAAGTGTTAGTGTAAGAGTTAGTGTTAGTGTGATATTTAGAGCTATGGTTAGTGTTAGGGTCAGGGTCAGTGTTTAGGTTAGAGTTAGAGCCAGAAATATTACAAGGGTTAGGTCTAAGGGTAGGGTTAGTGTTTGGATTAGGTTAATTTTTATCCTTAGGGCTAGGGCTAGGTTATTTGTTTAGGTCTAAGAATAGAGATATGGCTAGCTTTAGGATTAGGTTTAGGTGTATGGCTAGTGTTAGGGTTCAGTTTAGGGTTAGGGTTTGGTTGATGATTAGAGCTTAAATGAGGGCTTAGGTTAGGAATATGAATAGGGTTATGGTTTGGGGTAGGCTAAAGATTAGGCTTAGGACTAGGGTTAGCATTAGGTTTAGGGTTGGTTTATGATAAGGGATAGGGTTAGAGCTAGGGTTAGGGTTAGGGTTAAAACTAGGGATAGGTCTCAGATCAGGGCTAGGATTTGTTAAGGTTGTGGGTAGGTTTAGAGGTATTGCCAATGTACAGAGTAAGGTTAAGATAAGGGCTTGTTATAGGATTAGGATTAGGAATAGGTCTAGTGTTAGGGTAAGGTTTAGAGTTAGGTTGATTTTTAGAGCTAGGGTTAGTGTTAGGGTCAAAATCAAGGTCAGGGATAGTATTAGAGTTAGAGTTTAGATTCAAATTATGGTTAAGTTTAGGGCTAGGTTTAGGGTTAGGTTTTGGTTTAGGTTAAGTTTTAGAGTTAGGGCTATGGCTCGGTTTTATTTTAGGTATAGGGCTGTGGTTACAGCTAGTTTTATGATTAGCATTAGGTTTAGGGCTAGTGTTAGGGTTAGGTTTAGGCTCGGGGTTAGAGTTCGATTTAGAGTTAGAATTAAATATAGGGTTAAGTCTAGGACTAAGATAGGGCTAACATTAAGTCTAGGTTTATGGCTAGGATTAGGGTTATGGTAAGTGATGGTAAGTGATAGGGTTACAAATAGGGCTTGGTCTCAGACAAGAGTGAGAGTTACTTTTAGGGGGCTAGGCTTAGGGACTGGGTTAAGTATAGGGCTTAATTCAGGCAAGAAATAGGACTAGGTTTATGGTTATGTTTAGGCATAGGGTTAGTTTTAGGCTTCAGATTAGGTTTAGTCTAAGCAATTGGGATAGAGCTACGTTTCGGGCTATGGTCAGGGTTAGAATTAGGGTTAGGGTTAGATTTAAGGTTACTTTTAGAGTTAGGGTTAAGGCTAGGTGTAGGGTTAGGGTTTGGTCTAGGTTAAGTGTTAAGGTTAGGGCTATGGCTTGGTTTTGTTTTATGGCTAGAGCTAGGGGTAGGGCAAGTATTAAGATCAGCGTTACAGTTAAGGCTAGTGTTAGGGTTTGGTTTAGGCTTATGATTACAGTTAAATTTAGAGTTATATTTAGATTTAGAGTTAGGTTTAGATCTAGTGTCAGGGCTAGGGCTAAAAATAGAACTAGGGCAAAAGCTAGGGCAAGAGTGAGCATTAGTCTTAGGGTTAGGGTTAGAGTTAGAATAGGTTTAAATTAGGGCTAATATTAGCGCTAGGCTTAGTGTTAGTGTTAGGCCTAGGGTTAGGGCGAGGAATAGGGTTAGGTTTCGGTTATGGTTAGGTTTAGAATTATGGTTAGGTTTAGGGTAAGGAATGGCATTTTAGCTAGGTTTAGGGCTAGGGTTAGGGTTAGAATTAGTGTTAAAGCTCGGGTTATGGTTTGGGTTAGGATTAAGGCTAGGTTTCAGGCTAGGAGTACAGTTCAGGGTAATTTCAGATCCAGGGTTAGGTTCATGGCTACATCTGTTGTAAGGGTTAGGTTTAAGGTTATGGTCAGGTTTGGAGCTATGGGTATTATTAGGGTCAGGGTCGTGATTAGTGTTTGGGATAGGTTAGGATTTATATGTAGGTCTTAAATTAGCATAAGGTTAGGATTAGGGTAATGATAGGATTAGGATTAGCTATCAAATTAGGTTAGGGTAATGGATAGGGTTAAGATTAGGGATAGGGTTAGATTTAGGCCTAGGGTTAGCATTAGACATAGGATTATGAATATTGTAATGAATATGGTTTGATCTAGGATTAGGGATAGGGTTATTATTATCATTAATACTAAGTTTTGTGTTGAGGTTAGGGTTGGGGTTAAGGCTTGGATTAGGGATAGGTTTTGGGTTAAGTTAGAGCTAGGTTTAGAGTTACGGCTAATGTAGGTACTAGGGTTACAATTAGGGCTAGTTTAAGGGTTAGGGTTATGGCTAGGTCTAGTGTTAGGTTTAGGTTTAGGGTTAGGTTGATGTTTAAAGGTAGGATTAGTTTTAGGGTCAGAGTAAGGTTCAGGCTTAATTTTAGGGTTCACTTTAAAATTCCAATTAGTGCTAGGGTTAGGGCTAGTTGTAGGGTTTTGGCTTGGTCTACGTTAAGGTTTAGGGTTAGGGATTTGGCTCAGTTTTGTATTAAAGCTAAGGCTAGAGTTAGGATTAGTTTTAGGAATAGCTTTAGGGTTATGTTAAGGCTAGTGTTAGGTTTAAGTTTAGGCTTAGGGTTAGAGTTAGATTTAGATCTAGGGTTAGGGCAAGGGCTAAGCAAAAAGCTAGGGTTAGGCCTAAGGTTAAGGTAAGAATTAGGGTTCTGGTAATGGATAGGGTTAGAGCAAGTTTTAGGGCTAGGGTGAAAGTTAGACTTACTCTTAGGGCTAGGCTTAGAGTTAGGTTAGGGATAGAGCTAAATTAGGGCTAAGATTAGGGCTAGGGTTAGTGTTAGCATTAGGCCTAGGGTTAGGGTTAGGGTTATGATTAGGCTATAATTTGGGCTAGGATAAGAACTAGGATTTTTGTTAGGGTTAGGGCTAGCATTATGTCTAGGGCTAATGTCAGGTCTCGGGTTATGGTTAGGGATAGTTTCAGGGTTAGATATTGGATAGGTCTAATTTAAGGGTTATGTTTAAGGTTAGAGTGATATTTAGAGCTAGGTTTAGTGTTTGGATATGAGTCAGGGTCAGGATTAGGGTTAGGACTCAAAAAAGGGGTAGGGTTATTGCTACATTTTGGTTTAAGATTTGAATGGTATTTAGAGCTAGAGTTTAGGATATGAGTTAGGATCAGGGTTAGTTTTGAGGTTAGTGTTAGGACTTGAATTAAGCCTAGGGTTAGGTGTAGGTGTAGAGTTAGGGTTTGGCTTAAGTTAAGGTTTAGGGTTAGGGCTATTGCTCGGTTTTATTTTAGTGCTAAGTTTATGGCTAGAGCTAGTTTTATAATTAGCTTTAGAGTTAGGTTTAGTGTTAGTATTAGGTTTAGGCTTCGGTTTAGGGTTAGATTTAGAGTTAGGGTTAGATCTAGGCCTTGGGCTAGAACTAAAGATATGGCAAGGGTTAGGGCTAGTGTTAGGGTTATGGTAAGTGATAGGGATAGAACTAGTGATTGGGCTAGTGTGATAATTAGAGTTAGACTTAGGGCTAAGAGTGGATTTAAAGCTAGGGATAGGGTTAAATTGGGTCTAGGATTAGGTCTATGATTAGTGTTCAGCTTAAGCATACAGTTAAGGTAAGATTTAAAATTAAGTTTAGGGAAAGTGATGGTGTTATATTTAGGTTTAGAAGTAGCGTGAGATTTAAAATTAGAGTTAGGACTATGGTTACAGTTAGAGTTATGATTAAGGCTAGATTTAGGGCTAGATGAGGGCTAGGGTTTGTTTTATGGTTAGGGCTAGGATTAGGAGTATGTCTAGAATTATGTTTAAAAATAGTTTTAGGATTAGGATTATGGCTATGTCTAGTATAAGAGTTAGATTTAGAGTTAGGGTCAGGTTTAGTTTTAGGGGTATTATTAAAGTGAATGTCAGAATTAGGGGTTGGGATAGGTTATAGCTTAAATTTAGGGATAGCATTAGCATTGAGGTTAGAGTTAAGATAATGATAGGTTTAGTATTAGGGTCCATGTTAGGTTTATGGTAATGGATAAGGACAGGATTAGAGATAGATTTAGGTTTGGTCCTAGGGTTAGTATTAGGGGTAGGTTTAGGGTTATGGTAATGGAATCGTTAGATATAGAGTTGTGGCTAGGGTTATGGTTATGATTAGGGCTATGGTTAGGTTTAAGGTTAGGGTTAAATTCGGGTTAGGGCTAGGTTTTGGGTTAAGTTAGTGCTATAGTTAGGGTTATGGCCAATGTAAGGACTAGGGTTACGATTAGGGCTAATTTTAGGGTTAAGATTAGTTCTAGGTTTAGTGTTAGCATTAAACATCACACTATCCCTAAACATAATCCTAAGATTAGTGTTAGTGTCAGAGTCAGGGTCAGGGTTATTTTTAAGGTTTGGCTTAAAACTAAAATTAGAGCTAGGGTTAGGGATAGGTTTAGGGTTGGGGTTTGGTCTAGTTTAAGGTTTACGGTTAGAGCTATGGCTTGGTTTGATTTTAGGCCTAAGGCTAGGGTTAGGCCTAGTTTTAGAATTAGTGTTAGGGTTAGGAATAGTGTTAGAGTTAGGCTTAGGTGTCGGGTTAGGTTTAGATTTTGAGTTAGATTTTGATCTAAGGTTAGTGCTAGGCCCAAAGACAGGCAAAAGTTAGGACTAGGTTTATGGCTAGAGTTAAAGTTCCAGTAAGGGATAGGGTTAGAATGAGTGATAGGGGTAGTGTGAGAGTTAGAGTTAGTCTTAGGGTTAGTGTTAGGGTTAGGGATAGAGATAGGGCTAAATTACAGATAGGGTTAGTGTTAGGGCTAGGTTTAAGGGTAGTTTTAGCATTAGTATTATGGTGAGAGATAGTTTTATGGTAAGGCACAGGCATTGAGTTAGGGGTAGATTTAGAGTTAGCATTATGATTAGGACTAGTTTTACGGGTCATGGTTTTTCTTTTCTTTTTTATTGGTTTTTCAAAACATTACAAAGCTCATGACATATCATCTTTCATACATTTGATTCAAGTGAGTTATGAACTTCCATTTTTACCCCAAATACAAATTGTAGAATCACATCAGTTGCACATTCACAATTTTTACATAATGCTCTCTCTCTCTCTCTCTCTCTCTGTCTCTCTCTCTCTTTTCTCTCTCTCTATTTAAAAAAAAGGAATTATACTGGCCTGAGGCTTAACATAGATAGCTTTTAAAATGTTGAGGTCGGTTTACATTTACCCTAGATTTTCTAGTGTTTTGAATATAAAGTTGCACTGTATTTTGTCAAATGCTCTTTCTGCATCTATTGAGATGATCATATCATTCTTATCTTTAAGGCTATTGATGTGATTAATTACACTTATTGATTTCCCTATGTTGAACCAACCTTGCATCCCCAGGATAAATCCCACTTAATCATAGTGCACAATATTTTGATATGTTTTTGTATCCAATTTGCCAGAATTATATTGTGTATTTTTGCATCTATATTCATTAGAGATATTGGTCTGAAGTTTTCTGTCCTTGAGTTGTATTTTTCTTTTTTTTGAATCAGGGTGATATAGGCCTTGTAAAGTAAATTTGCAAGTACTTGCTCTTTTTCTATTTCCTGAAATAGATTGTAGAGTATTGGAATTAGTTCTTCTTTAGAGGTCTTGTCTGTATATCTGTACAGTCCCGGGCTTTTCTTGTTTGGTAATCTTTTGATAGCTTTTTCTATTTCCTCATTTGATATTGGATTGTTAAATTGTGCATATCTTCCTGACTCAATTTGATCAGATCATATCACTTAAGGAATTTATTGATGCCTTCACTATCTTCTATTTCATTGGAGTATAAGGTTTCAAAATAATTTCTAATTACCTTCTAAATTTCTGTAGTGTCTGTTGAGATATTGCCTCTTTCAGCTTGTATGCTAGTAATTTGGGTTCTCTCTCATCTTCTCTTCGATAGCATGGCTAAGGGTCTGTCATTCTTATTTATTTTTCAAAGAACCAACTTTTAGATTTTTAAATTTTTTCAATTGTTTTCTTTTTTTGTTTCAATTTCATTGATTTCAGCTCTGATATTAATTATATCTTGGCTTCTACTGCATTTGCTGTTCATTTGTCCTTCTTTTTCTAGGGCATTGAAATGTAGTTTAAGGTCATTTATTTGTTGTCTTTTCTTCTTTTAAGAAATGAACTCCATGCAATAAATTTTTCTCTTAGTACTACTGTCATATTGTCCCAGAGATTTCGATATGTTGTGGCTGAGTTTTCATTTACCTCTAAAAATATTTTAATTTTTTTTGATGTCTTCAATATCCCATTGTTCACTCTGTAGCATATCGTTCATTCTCCATGTGAGGTAGGAATTTTTCTTCCTTATTTTATCATTGATTGACCATTTCATTCCATGATGATCAGCTAAATGCATTGTACTATCTCTATTCCTTTGTATTTGCTAAGAATTGCACTATGACATAATATAGTGTATTTTTTGAGAAGGATCCATGTGCTGCTGAAAAAAAAGTGTATCCACTTGATGTTGGTTGATATATTGTATATATGTCAATTAAGTCTAAGTTATTGAGTTACTGAGTTCTATTGTTTCTTTATTCAACATTTTGTTTGGGAGGTCTGTCCAGTAGTGTGAGAGGTGTGTTAAAATCACTCATAAATATTGGGTTGTGGTCTAATTGACTCTTGAACATGAGAAGGGTTTGTTTGATGAACATAGCTGCACCATTGTTTGGGGCATATATAGTAATGATTGTTATGACTTGTTTGTGTATTGTTTTCTTAAACAGTATGTAGGTCCTTTTTATCTCATTTGATTATTAACTTTGGTTTGAAGTCTATTGTATTTGATGTGAGAATGGATACTCTGCTGGCTTTCAAGGTCCATAGAAGGGTTATGATTTTTCCCAACCTTTCACTTTCAGTCTGTGTATGACTTTTTCTATCAGATGAGTCTCTTGTAGGGGCAGCATATTGTTGTATTTTGTTTTAATTCAGTCTAGCAGCCTATGTCTTTTGACTGGTGAGTTTAAGCCATTAACATTTAGGGTTACTATTGAGATATGGTTTGCATTCCAGCCACATTTGTTTATTTTGTTATTTAACTTGATTTGATTTTTCTCTTTGTTTAGTTTTTCCTTCATTCTACTACCTCCCACTGTTGGGGTTTTATTGTTATTTTCATTTCCTCTTGATGCCAAGGATGTTTTGAAGTTCATATTTTCTAGCTGTAAATTCTTTAAATTTTTTTTTTAATCATGGAAAGTTTTTAATTCATATTCAAATCTGAACTCAATTTTGCTGGATACAAGATTCTTGGTTGGAACCCATTATATTTGAGTGTTTGAAATATGTTGTTCCAGGGTCTTCTAGCTTTCAGAGTCTGTGTTGAATGATCAGCCATTAACCTAATTGGTTAACCCCTAAATGCAATCTGCTTTCTTTCTCTTGTTGCTTTTAAAAATCTCTCCGTGTTCTGAATGTTGGGCATCTTCATTATAATGTGTATGGGTGTGGTCTCTTGTGATTTTGCACATTCACCATCCTGTAGGCTTCTAGGATTTGAATTTCTTTTCATTCTTCGTATCTGGGAACTATTCAAATATTATTTAATTGAACAGATTGCTCATTCTTTGGTTTGTACCTCTGTACATTCCTGTTTCCCAGTAAATCTTAAGTTTGGTTATTTTGTGCTATCCCATATTACTTGAATGTTCTGCTCATGGCTTTTATTAGTTTAACAGTGTTGTCTACACTCATTCCAAGATGATATAATATGTCTCCATTTTCTAATGTTCTATCTTCTAAGTGTTTTACTCTGCTAGTGGTACTCATATTTGAGTTTTCAATTTGGTTTATTATTTCCTTCATTTCCAGGATTTCTGTTTGTTTTTTTGTATAACCTCTATCTCTTTGTTGAGTTGAACTTTTGCTTCTTGGATTTGTTTATGTAATTCACTCTCAATGTGAAATTTCATTTTTTGCATTTACTGTCTAATGTCTTCATTAAGACTCCAGATCATATGACCATGTATGCCCTTAAATCTTTATCTGTTATTCCTTCTGCTGCAGATGTATTTCCCTTGCATAGTTGCAAAATCTCTCTTTTGTGGAGAAAAACAATGTTAACTGTTCCCAATATCAATAATACATCTTCTATGAGCAAGTTTTTATTATGAATTCATTTATAGTTAGACATTATATTGCCTTCAATTATTATTTAGAATATAATAATTTGTTTCATAAAAGGTCTATCAATTCTGGTGGGGTATAGAGGACTCAGGGTCAGGGGTAGGATGCTATGTTAAGGGGGAAAGGAATTATGGTATGGGATTAATGTAACAACAAATTTGTAGGAGAACTCTAATGAATAGGCAGGGGTAATTTATGGAAGAATGTATAAATTCAAACTCTTTATCTGTACTCAGAAAATTACCATATGTATAAATCATAAAATCTAAGAGTTTGAAAGTGGGATTGAAGGAGGAAGAAAAAAAAGAAAAACATAACAAGGGAAGAAAGAAAAGGAGGGAGAATGAAAAAAAAGAAAATAAAGGGTTGTTGTGATGGGGCCTATGCAATTTCTCTATATTATACTATTCTGGTGATTCAGTTCTTAAAGTCCAATATTATGCAAAGTTCTTGGTTTCACACATGTTGAGGTTGTGAGAACCAGAAGGTGAAGGGTAGAGGAGAATGGATGAGAAGAGCAAGAATATAAATGTAAACAAGGAAAAAAATGTCTCTCAGAACTCTGTTTCATTTTCTTCCAGTAGGTGAATTTGTCTATTCCTAGCTTGAGTCTCTGTGCTCAGGGTTTTGGAGGTAGCCAGGGTAAGAGGTCTTGAGCTTCTACCTGGAGCCTCCATACTCTTAGTCTCTGAATTGGAAACCAGGTACCTGTAGAGTTGCTTTTCTACATTGAGAGCTATGCCCCCCAAAATCTTGTGAGAAAAACCTTGAGTTATTACAGCTGAGGGTAGGGAGTTGGAAACCGAGTACCTGATCAGCCACAGAACCGAGCTGAAATCCACATGCATAATAGATGGCAGTAAGGTTTCCCAAGATGGATTCCTTCTGTTACAAATGTAGGTTTTTTGGTGAGGTGGGTGGTTCTGGAGTGACCTTGTGCTCTGTCCAGGGCTCTGTCTGGTGACCCGCAAGCAAAGCCTATGTGTTCTGGGCCACTTTCATTCTGCACCGAGAGCACCTGTGCAGCCAAACCTTCAATCTGTGTTGAGAATGCCTGCACATCGGAGCATTCTATCTTCACCGAGAAGACCGTCATGGCCCGGGTTTTCCTCAAATGTCTATGATACTGGGCAGGATTCATCTTTTACTTAGCCTTTCTTTGCTCTACAGGTTTGGGCCTTCTCGGTTCAATGGTTCACTGTCAGGAACAGTTTGTATTTTAAGGTTTCATCTCATTATGCATATAGATGTGGATGAAAATTTTACTGGAAATCAAACAGGGTTTGTTCAATGTGCTTGAAACTTCACACAGTCAGTTTTCAGTGAGATCTCACTGGTTTTTCTTTTGAAGGTAGGCCAAAGTTGAAGCATGCAAAAGCAACTGTATCTGGGAGACATTAAGGAGAAAACAGGGAAATATGTATGTACTGAAATAAGCCTCCCAATAATTTGATTACATTTCTTTGATACTGCACAGTATTCATTGTTTAGCTTGCCCCACTAGACTGCTCAGGATGGGGACTTTTAGGATCAATGGTTCTCTAAACAAGTTAGGGTTAGAGTTATGGTTAGACTTAGGTTTAGATCTAGTGTTAGGTTTAGAGTTATTTTTGTTAAAATTTCTTTGATACTGGGCTGGATTCATCTTTATCTAGCTTTATTATGCTCCCCATTTTGGGGCCATCTAGGTTCAATAGTTTCCTGTAAGGAACAGTTTGTATTTTAAGGTTTCTATTTATTTTGACCTATATGGAAGAAGAGAAATGGAACTCAAAATCAAATGGTGTTGGTGCTAGCTGTTTGAAACTTCACATGCTCAATCAGTACTCTGTGGACAAACTCTGGTTTATTTCTTGTGAAGGTAGCCCTAAGTGAAACATGCAATGAAAATTTATATGAGAGCACTTTAAAAAAAATCAGGAGTATATACATGTACTGAAACAGTTCCCCCCAATTACTGGCTCAGGTTTCTTTGATACTGTGCAGGATTTATGTGTTAGCTTGCCCTACTATGCTTCCCAAGATTGGAAATTCTATGATTAAAGGTTCTCTAAACAGGCTAGGGTTAGGTTGATGGTCAGTGTTAAGACTAACTTTAGAGCTAGTGTTATGGTTAGAGTTAGTTTTGTTCAAATTTCTTTGATACTGGGCAGGATAAATCTTTAATCTTGGCCTGACAGTGTTCTTCAGGTTTGGGCCTTCTAGGTTCAATTTTTTGCTATTCAGAACAGTTTGTATTTTAAGGTTTCACTTCATTTTGACCTGTACAGGTAAAAGAAAATGGAGCTTGAAATAACACAGCATTGCCATTAGCTGCTTGAAACTTCACACACTCAGTCAGTTCTCAATGTGCATTCTCTGGTTTGTTTCTTGTGGAAATAGCCCTATGCTGAAGTGGAAAGGAACAGCTTTATCTGTGAGTGCTTTAGGAGCAAGCTTCAAATTTTTTTGGTTGCATTGCTTTTCTACTGTACAGGATTCATCCTTTTTCCTAGCTTTAGTAGTATCACCAATTTTTTTCAAGTTTAATAGTTCACTGTCAGGAATAGTTTGAAGTTTTAGGTGTCACTTTATTATGGCCTATAGGTGTGACTGACACTGAAGCTGGAAATCAAAAATGGTTGGAACTAGCTGTTTGGTATGTCACACACTCAATTAGTTCTCTGTGGCACTCTCTGGTTTCTTTCTGTTGAATATAGGCCAAAGGAAAAGCATGCAAAAAAACTTTATCCGAGAGCACTTTAGAAGAAAACGGGAAAATATGCATGTACTGAACTACTTTGTGCAATTATTTGGTCAGATTTCTTTGATACTGTGCATGATTCATTTCTTAACTTGCCTCACTAGGCTTCAAAACTTTGGGATTTCTATGATCAAAGGTTATCTAAACAGGTTTGGGTTAAGCTTCTGGTTAGTATTAGGGCTAGGTTTAGACCTAGTGTTAGAGTTAGAGTTAGTTTTGTTCAAATTTCTTTGATTCTGGGCAAGATTCATCTTTTACCTATCCTTACTGTGTTCCCCAATATTTGGCCTTCTCAGTTCAATGGTTTTCTGACAGTAACAGCTTTTATTTTAAGGTTTCACTTCATTTTGAAATACATGGTAAAGGAAAATGGAGCTCAAAACCAAACAAAGTTGGTGCTAAGTGCTTCAAACATCACACACTCAATAGTTTATTCTGTGTGTGCTCTCTCTGATTTCTTCCTTGTGAAAGTAGTGCAAACTGAAGCTTACAAAACAACTGTATCAAAAACCACTTTAGGATAAAACATAGAAATATGCATGTACTGAACTACCTCGAACAATTGTCTGATCAAACTTCTTTGATCCTGCTCTGGAATCATCTGTTACTTTGCCCCACTAGGCTCTCAAGTTTGTGTCTTATATGATCAAATGCTCTCTAACAGTGTAGGGTTAGGGTTAGTAATAGAGTTAGTGATAGTGTTAAGGTTAGAGATAATTTTGTTCAAATATCTTTCATACTGGGCAGGATTCATCTATTTTCTACCCTTAATTTGATCCCCAGGTTTGGCCCTTCTTGTTTCAGTGGTTCACTGTCAGGAACAATTTGTGTTTTAAGGTTTTACTCTATGTTGACCTATTTGGGTAAATGTAAGTGAAGCTGGAAATAAAACATGGTGCTAGCTGCTTGAAAAATCACACATTCAAGCAGTTCTCTGTGGGCACTGTCTGGATTCTTCCTTGTGAAAGTTTCCTAAAATTGAAGAATGAAAAAAAAAACTTTATCAAACAGCACTTTAGAAAAAAACAGGGCAAATAGACATGTACTAAAACACCTCCCCAATTATTTTGTCACATTTTTTTGATACTAGGCCAAATTCAACTGTTAGCTCTACCTACTAGGTGCCCCAAGTTTGGTACTTCTATGAAAAAAGGTCTAAACAGGTAGGGTTAGGGTTAGGGTTAGGGTTAGGGTTAAGTTTACGGCTAGGGTTAAAAATAGTGTAAATTTTAGAGATAATTTTGTTCAAATTTCTTTGATACCAGGCGGGATTCATCTTTTACCTACCCTTAGTAAGTTCCCCATGTTTGGTAGTTCTCAGTTAAAGGTTTGCTACCTGGATATCAGTTTTCATTTAACGTTTCACTTCATTTTGACCTATGTGGTTAAATGGAAATGGAGCAGGAAATAAAACAAGGTTGGTGTTAGCTGCTTGAAACTTCACACACTCAATCAGTTTTCTGTGTGCACTCTTTGGTTTATTACTTGTGAAATTAATCCTAAGCTAAAAAAATGCAATAGAAATTTATCCAAGAGCACTTTAGGAGACAACAGGGAAATATGCATGTACTGATATTACTCCCCCAATTATTTTATCTGATTTCTTTGAAACTGCACATGATTCAACTGTAAGCTTGCCCCAGCAGACTCCCCAATTTTGAAACTTCAATGATCCAAGGTTCAATAAACAGGTTAGGTTAGGATTAGGGTTATTGTTAGGACTAGGGTTAGACCTAGTGTAAGAGTTAGAGTTAGTTTTCTTTCTAATTTCTATGTTACTGGGCAGTATTCATTTTTTTTTTCCAATTTTTAATGTACTCCAATTTTTTAAAGTAAATGAGTTGACTCTCAGGAAAAGTTTTGATTTTCATGTTTCTCTTCATTTTGCCATATAGGAGTGAATGGAAATGAAGCTGGGAATCAAACATGGTTTGGGCTAGCTGTTTGTATCTTCACACACTAATTCAGTTCTCAGTGAGCATTCTCTGATTTGTCTCCTGTCAAAGTAGCCCTAAGCTGAAGTCAAAAGAAACAGCTTTATCTCTGAGCACTTTAGGAGCAACCGGGAGAATACCCATGTACTGAAAAAGTTTCAATTTGTTTGGTTGGATTTCTTTAATGATACAGGATTCATACTTGACCTAGCCTTAATAGGCTTCACACATTTGAACTTTCAAGGTTCAATGGTTCACTGTCAGGAACAGTTTCAATTTTTAGGTTTCACTTCATTATGGCCTATAACTGTGAATAAAAATGGAGCAGGGAATTAAACAAGGTTCCTGCTAGCTGCATAAAACTTCACACACTCAATCAGTTCTCTGTGGGCACTCTCTGCTTTGTTCCTTGTAAAAGTACCTTAAGCTAAAACATGAAAAAACAATATATCCAAGAGTACTTTAGTAAAAAACAGGGAAAAAATGCATGTACTAATATATGCCCCCCAATTATTTCTTCAGATTTCTTTGATACTGCACATGATTCATCTCTTAACTTGTCCTCCTAGACTCCCTTAGTTTGGGACATATATAATCATAGGTAATCTAAATAGATTAGGTTTAGTGTTATAGTTAGAGTTAAGGATAGCTTTAGAGCTACTAGGTTGGAGTTAGTTTCATTCAAATTTCTTTTGTGATTCTGGGCAGGATTTTTCTTTTACCTATCCTTACTATGTTCCCCAGGTTTGGGCCTTCAATGTTCAATTGTTCACTGTCTGGAAAAGTTTTTATTTTAAGGTTTCACTTCATTTTGAAATATTTGGGTGAAGAGAAATGGAGCTTAAAATCAAACAGGGTTGGTGCTAGCATTTTGAAACTTCACACACTCAATCAGTTCTCTGTGGGAACTCTCTGGTTAATTTCTTTTGAATGTAGCCCTCAACTAAAGCATGCAAAGCAACTTTGTCCCAGAGCCCTTTAGGAGAAATAAGTGTAATATGCATGTACTGAAACATCTCCCCCAATTATTTACTCAGATTTCTTAGATACTGCACAGGATTTATATGTTAGCTTGACCCACTAGGATTCCTTAGTCAGTTCTCTGTGAGCACTCTCTGGATTCTTCCCTGTGAAAGTATCCCAAAGTTAAAGCATGCAAAAACAACTCTATCTGAAAGCATTTTAGGAGATAACAGGAAAATGTGCATGCACTGAACTACCTCTCCCGATCATTTGGTCAGATTTATTTGATACTGCACAGGATTAATCTGTTATCTTGCCCCATTAGGCTCCTCAACTTTGAGACTTCTATGACTAAATGTTCTCTAAACAGATTAGGGTTAGGCTTATGGGTAAAGTTAGGGCTTGGGTTAGAGATAGTGTTAGGGTTAGAGTTAGTTTTCTTCAAACTTTTTGATACTAAAAAGGATTCAACTTTAACTTACCTTACTATGTTCAGCAGGTTTGCACCTTCTTGGTTCAATGTTTTCCTGTCAGAAAAAAATTGTATTTTAAGGTTTCACTTCATTTTAACCTACACGGGTAAATGAAATTGGAGCTGGATATCAAACAAGGTTGATGCTACATGCTTTAAACTTCACAAACTCAATCAGTTCTCTGTGGGAATTCCCTGGTTTGTTCCTTGTGAATGTACGTCTACTCAGAAGCATGGAAACAAAGTGTATCCAAGAGTACTTTAGGGGAAAAGAGTGAAATATGAATATTCTGAAATACCTCCCTCAATTATTTGGTCATATATCTTCGATACTGTCAGAATTCATCTGTTAGCTTGCCCCACTAGGATCCACAATAGTGGAACTTCTATAATCATAGCTTCTCTAAAGAGCTTGGGGTTAGGGTTAAGGATACAGTCAGATTTCGCATTAGAGATACAGTTAGATTATTTCAAATTTATTTGATACTGGGCAGTATTCAGCTTTTCCTTAGCCTTTTTGTGCTCCCAAGTTTTGAGCCTTCTCAGTTCAATTGTTCACTGTCAGGGACAGTTTATATTTTAAGGGTTCATTTCATTTGGACCTCTAGGGGTAAAGGAAATGGAGCTCAAAATCAAATAGCATTGATGCTTGTTGCTTGAAACTTCACACACTCAATGAGTTTCCTGTGGGCACTCTCTGGTTTCTTCCTTGTGAAAGTATCCCAAAGTTGAAGCAAGACAAATCAACTTCATCCAAAAAAACTTTAGGAGACAACAGGAAAATATGCATGTACTGAAATACCTCCCCTAATCATTTGGTCAGATTTCATTGATACTGCACAGGATTCATGTATTAGCTTGCCCATCTAGTCTCCACAAGTTTGAGACTTCTATGATCAAAGGTTCTCTAAACAGGTTAGGCTTAGTTTTAGGGTTAGGTTTAGGGCTAGTGTTATAGCGAGTGTTTGGTTTAGAGTTAGTGTTATTCAAATTCCTTTGACACTGGGCAGAATTCATTTTTTCCATAGCCTTACTATGTTCACCAGTTTTGGGCCTTCTTGTTTCAATATTCACTGTCAGGAACAGTCTGAATTTTAAGGTATCACTTAATTTGAACCTATACAGGTAAATGGAAATGAAGCTGGAAATCAAATAGTGTTGGTGCTAGCTGCTTGAAACTTCACACACTCAATCATTTCTCTGTGGGAACTCTGTAGTTTCTTCCTTGTGCACGTAGTCCTAAGCAGAAGCCTGCAATAACAATTTTATCCAAGAGCGTTTTAGGAGACAACAGGAAAATATGCATGTCCTGAACTACCCCCCACAAATTATTTGCTCTGACTTGTTTGATACTGTACAGGATTCATCTGTTAGCTTGCTGCACTGGGCTCCCCAAGGTTGGTACTTGTATGATAAAAGCTCTATAAACAGGATAGGTTTCGATTTAGGGTTAGGGTTAGGACTAGGTTAAAACTAGTGTTAGGGTTAGAATTAGTTTTGTTCAAATTTCTTTGATACTGGGCACAATTTCTCTTTTACCTAGCCTTATTATGTTCCCCTGTTTTGGGACTTCTAGGTTCAATTATTCAGTGTCAGGAACAGTGTGTATTTTAAAGTTTCAATTCAAGTTTTCCTATATGGGTAAATCGAAATGGAGCTGGTCATCAAACAGGGTTGGTGCTACCTGCTTGAAATTTTAGACACTTAATCAGTTCTTCGGGCACTCTCTGGTTTTTTTTTTCTAGTGAATGTTTTTCAAAGCTGTGGCATGCAAAAGTACAGTATCCCAGAGCACTCTAAGAAAAAAAAAAAAAACAGGGGAAATAGGTATGTACTGAAACACCCCCCCAACCCCGAATTATTTTGTCAGATTTTTTTGATGCTGGGCAGTATTCATATGTTAGCTTGCCCTAATAGGTGCCCCAAGTTTGGGAATTCTATTATCAAAGATTCTCTAAACAGGTTAGGGTTAGCGTTAGGATTAGGTGTAAGACTAGGTTTAGAACTAGTGTTAGGGTTAGAGTTAATTTTGTTCAAATTTCCTTGATACCAGGCAGGATTCATCTTTTACCCAACCTTGCTATATACCCAGGTTTGGACCTTCTCAGTTCAAGGTTCACTGTCAAGAACAGTTTGTGTTTTAAGGTTTCACTTTATTTTGACCCATATGGATAATTGGAAATGAAACTGGAGAACAAACAGGGTTGGTGTTATCTGCTTAAAACTTCGCACACTCAATCAGTTCTCTGTGGGCACTCTCTGGTTTGCTTCTTATGAATTTAACCCTACGCTGAAGCATGCAAAACATAGGTTTAGGGTTACAGTGATGTTTAGACCCAGGGTTCGTATTAAGGTATGTTTCAGGGTCAGGGTTAGTTTTAGAGTTAAAGTTAGGACTTGAATTAGAGAAAAGTTAGGGCTAGGTGTGGCGAAAGGGTTTGGTTTAAGTTAAGGGTTGGGTTTAGGACTGTCTCAGTTTTGTTTTCGGGCTAGGGCTAGAATAAATGCTAGATTTTGGGTTATTGTTAGGTTAGGGCTAGTGTTAGGGTGAGATTTAGGCTTAAATTTAGTTATATTTAGAGTTATAGTTTGTAGTTATATTTATAGTTAGGCTAGGGCTAGTGTTAGTACTAGGGCTTGGATTAGGGCTATTGTTAGGGTTACAGTAAGGGATAGGGTTAGAACTAGGGATATGGCTAGGACGAGACTTAGAGTTAGTCTTACTACTAGACTTAGGTTTAAGTTTAGGGTTAGCGATAAATTAGGGCTGAGATTAGGGCTGGGTTAGTGTTAGGGCTAGGTCTAGGGGAGGGTGAAAATTATGGTTAGAATTAAGGATAAGTTTAAGTTAAGGGGAATGGGTGCGCTTACATCTATTTTTAAAGCTAGGGTGAGAGTTAGAATTAGGATTAGGGCTAGGGTTTTGTTTCAAGTTAGAATTAAGGCTAGGTTTAGGGCTAGGATGAGGACTAGGGTTTCTATTAGGGTCAGGAATAGTACTAGGGCTAGGGCTAATGTCAGTTCTAGCGTTACAGTTAGGGATAGTTTTAGGTTAAGGCTATAATGATGTCTTTTGTAAGGGTTACATTTAGAGTAATTGTCGGTTTTAGAGCTAGGGGTTTTATTAGGATTATGATCAGGGTTAGCATTTTGTTTAGGGTACAGCTTAGTGTTAGGACTTCAATTAGCATAATGGTTAGGTTTAGATTTAGGGTAATGGATAGGGTTAGGTTTAGGTTTCAGTTAATGTTTAGTGTAATGGATGGGGTTTTTAAGCAATAGGGTTAGAAATAGCATTAGGGTTAGGATTATGTTTAGTTTAATGGATAGGTTTAGAGCTAGAATTCGGGTAAGGTTTGGTTTGGATTAAGTCTAGGATTAGGGTTAGGCTTAGGGATAGGGTAGGGTTTGGTTTAGGGTAAATGATAGGGTTAGGATAAATGTAAGGGTTAGGGCTAGGGTTATGGTTTGCTTAGGATAAGGGTTAGTTTTTGAGCTACTCTTGGAGCTAGGGCAAGGGTTAGGTTTACATTTAGCTCTAAGGTTGTTTACAGTTAGGATTTGGTATAGGGTTACGTTGAAGTCTAAGGTTTATATTAGGGTTATGGTTAGTGTAATAAATAATGTTAGATTTAGGGTTAGGGTTAGGGTTAGGATATGGGTTAAGGCTAGTGTTAGGAATAGGTTTAGTGTAAGGCTTAATATTTCAGCGAGGGTTAGGGTTATGGCAAGGGTTAGGTTTAGTGTAAGGTCTAGGTTTACATCTATGTTTAGGGTTAGGTTTAGTGTTAGCTCTAGTGTCATATTTTGCATTATGGTTAGAGTTCAGTTTATGGATAGGGTTAGAGCTAATGTTTGGGCTAAGATTAAGGTTAGGATTAGAGTTAGGGTTAGAGTTAAGGTTAGTGTCAGGTTTAGGGTTAGGGCTAGGGTTAGGGTTAGGGTTATGGTTATGCTTAGGGATAAGTTTAGGCATAGGATTAGGGTTAGGTTTTGTGTTAGGTTTAGGGCTAGGGTTAGGAAAATGGGAAATGTAAAAGCTAGGGTTATGTTTAGTGGTGGTTTTAGGGTTAGGGTTATGGCTAGGTCTCGGTTTAGGTCTAGATTTTGGGATAGGGTCAGGTTTAGAGGTAGGTTTAGTGTTAAGGTCAGGGTCTGTTTTTGGGGTAGTGTTAGGATTAAGGTTAGAGCCAGAAATAAGACTAGGCTTAGGTCTAGGGGTAGTGTTAGTGTTTTGTTTAGGTTAATGTTCGTTATTTGGGCTAAGGCTAAGTTTTTGTAGGTCTAGTGCTAGAGTTTTATCTATAATAAGAATTAGCTTTTGGTCTAGGTCTAATGTTAGGCTTTTTGTAGGTTTATGGTTACCAGTATGGCTAGTGTTAGGGTGTGGTTTAGGGTTAGTTTCAGGTTTACACCTACGGTTATTGTTAGGGTCAGGGTTAGAGTTAGAGCTAAGATGAGGGCTAGAGTAAGGACTAGTAATATGTTAGAAATTAAGTTAGGCTAAGTATTAGGATTAGAACTAGAGTTAGCATTTGGGTTAGGGTTTGGCTTAGGGTAAGAGAAAGGGTTAGAGCTACATTTAGGGTTAGGGTTGGGGCTACTGTTAGGGTTAAGAGTAGGGTTAATTCTAGGGTTATGATTGCAATTAGTTCTAGGTTTAGGATTAGGGATAGGGTTAGGGTTAAAGCTTGGGTTAGGGCTCAGATTAGGGCTAAGTTTTGGGTTAACTTAGGGCTATGGTTAGGGTTATGACTAATTTATGTACTAGTGTTATGATTAGGAATCAGATTAGGGGTAGGATTTGTATTAGGGTTAGGGCCAGGATTAGGACAACGACTAATATACAAACTATGGTTGTGATTAGAGCTATTTTAGGGCTAGAGTTAAGGCTAGGTCTAGTGTTACGGTTAATTTAAGGTTAGGACAATTTTTAGAGCTAGGATTAGTATTGGGGTCAGCATCAAGGTCAGGTTTAGTTTTAGAGTTAGGATTAGGGCTAGGTGTAAATTTAGAGTTTGGTGTAGGTTGAGGGTGAGGGTTAGGGGTATGGCTTGGTTTTGTTTTATGGCTGGGGCTAGGGATAGGGCACATGCTATGATTAGTGTTATGGTAAGGGCTAGTGTTAGGGTTTAGTTTAGGCTTATAGTTACAGATAAATTTAGAGTTAGGTTTAGATTTAGAGTTAGGTTTAGATCTAGGCTAATGGATAGGGCTATGGATGGGGCTAGGGCAAGAATTAGAGTTAGTTTTAGGGCTAAGGTTAGGGTTAGGAGGGGCTAGAATTAGTGCTAGGCTTAGTGTTAGTGTTAGCCCTAAGGTTAGAGGTAGGGTTAGGGTTAGGTTTAGGGTTAATGTTAGGTTTATGGTAAGGAAAGAGATTATAGGGAGGTTTAGAGCTAGGGCTAGGGTTAGAATTAGGCTTAGGGCTTAAGTAATAATTTGGGTTAGGATTAAGGCTAGGTTTAGAGCTAGGATTAAGGCTAGGGTTAATTTCAGGTCTAGCATTAGTGTTAAAGATAGTTTTAGGATTAGATTTATGGCTATGTCTAGTGTAAGGTTTAGGTTTAGGGTTGGGATGAGGTTTAGAGCTAAGGGAATTATTAGGGTTAGGGTTGCAATTAGTGTTTGGGAAAGTTAAAGGTTTAAAATTAGAGCTCAAATTAACATTAGGGTTAAGTTTAGTGTAATGATAGGGTTAGGTTTTGGTTTAACTTTAGGTTTAGTGTAATGGATAAGGTTAGAGCAAGGTTTACGGCTAGGGTTATGGTTACAATGAGTTCGAGAGTTAGGGTTAGAAATAGGGATAGGGTTAAAATTTGGGTTAGGGCTCAGATTAGGGGTAACTTTTGAGTTATGTTAGCGCTAGGGTTAGGGTTACAACTAATTTAAGTACAAGTGTTATGATTAGGGCTAGTTTTAGGGTTAGGGTTAGGGCTCGGTCTAGTGTTAGTTTTATTTTTAGGGTTAGAGTGATGTATAGAGCTAGGGTTAATGTTAGGATATGAGTGAGGTTCAGGATAAGTTTTAGCATTTGGCTTAATACTCGAATTAGGTCTAGTGTTAGATGCTAGTTGTAGGGTTAGGGTTTGTTTAAGTTTAAGGGTAAGAGTTAGAGCTATGGCTCGGTTTTGGAATAGGGATAGGTCTAGAGTTAGGGCTAGCTTTAGGATTAGCATTATGGTTAGTGTTAGGGATAGTGTTAGGTTTAATTGTAGGATTAGGATTAGGGTTAGATTTAGAATTAGAATGGATTTAGGGTTAGGGATAGGTCTAGAGAAAGGGCTAGGATTAGGCCTAGTATTAGGGAAAAAATGAGGTTTCTGGTAAGGGATAAGTTTATAAATAGGGTTAGGGGTAGGGTGGCAGTTAGAATTAGTATTTGGGCTAGGATTAGTGTTAGGTTTAGGCCTAGGGTTCGGTTAGGGTTATGATTACGGCCATATTTAGGGCTAAAATAAGGGCTAGGGTTTTTGTTAGGTTTAAGGCTAAGATTATGGCTAGAGCTAATATTAGTTCTAGGGTTATGGTTAGGGATTATTTTAGGGTTAGGTTTTGGTAGGTCTATTGTAAGGGATATGTTTAGGATAAAGGTCAGGTTCAGAGCTAGGGGAATTATTAGTGTCCTGGTCAGGGTTAAGGTTTGATTTAGGTTTGAGGTTATAGTTAGAGCTTGAATTAGCATTAAAATTAGCGTTAGTGTAATGATAGGGTTAGGTTTATGGTTCAGGTTAGGTTCAGGGTAAATGAACCTGTTGGGGTTACTGATAACCTTAGGGTTAGGCCTAGGATTAGTATTAGGGTAAGGATTAGAGGTAGATTTAGTGTTAAAGGCAGGGTCAGTGCTTGGGTTAGAATTAGAGTTAAGGATAAAGCCAGAATTAAGAGTAGGTTTAGGTCGTGGGGGTAGGGTTAGCGTTTGTGTTAGGATTAAGAGTTATTATTAGGGCTAGGGCTAGGTCTTTCTTTAGGTCTAGGTCTAGAGTTAAGGCTAGATATAGGATTAGGTATAGGAGTAGTGCTAGTGTAGGGTTAGATTTAGGTGTAAGGTTAGTGTAGGGCTAGTGTTAGGGTTTGGTATAGGGTTTGGGTCAGAATAATGGTCTGGGTTAGGGTTATCATTTGCTATAGGATTAGAGCTAGAATGAATGCTAAGGTTAGCAAAGTTATTAGGGTTTATTATAGCCTAAGGATTAGAGATATGTCTAGGGTTACTATTAGGTTTAAGGTTTCACTTGGGTTAAGTGATAGCATTAGAGTTAGGGTTATGACAATGGTTAGGGTTTGGGTTAGTGTTAAAGCTAGTTTAAGGGCTCAGATTAGGGCTAGTTTTGTGTTAGGGTTGAGCTATGGCTAATGTAAGAACTAGGGTTACAATTAGGGTTAGCTTTACGGTTAGGGTTAGGGATAAGTCTACTGTTGGTTATAGGTTTAAGGTTAGGTGATATTTAGATCGAGGATTAGTGTTAGTATAGGAGTCAGGGTCAGGGTTAGTTTTAGTGTTAGGGTTAAGAGTCGAGTTAGGGCTAGGGTTACTATTGAGATTCAGCTGAAGTTTAGGGTGGTGTTTAGAGCTATGGTGAGTGTTAGGATATGAGTCAGAATCAGGATTAGTTTTAAGGTGAGGTTTATTACTCGAAGAAGGGTTATGTTTGGTCTAAGTGTAGTGTTAGAGTTTGGTTTAAGTAAAGGTTTAGGGTTAGGGCTATTTCTCAGTTTTGTTTTGATGCACGGAGTAAGGTTAGGGCTAGTTTTACGACTAAAGTTAGTGTTAGGGCTGGTGTTAGTGTTATGCTTAAGCTTAGGTTTAGGGTTAGATTTAGAGTTAAAGTTAGATCTAGGATTAGGTTTACGATTAAGGATAGAGCAAAGGTTAGGGCTAAGGTTATGGTTACGGTAAGGGATAGGTTTTTTAGAACTAGGGATAGGAATAGGTCAAGTGATCGAGTTAGTCTAAAGACTAGGGCTAGGGTAAGGGTTAGAGATAGGGCTAAATTAGAGCTAGGATTACGGCTAGGGTTAGTGTTCAGCTTTAGTATATGGTTAGGGTTATAGTTACGGTTAAATTTAGGGTAAGGGATGGCATTATAACTAGGTTTAGAGGTAGCATTAGCATTACAATTAGGCCTATGATTAGGGTTAGGTTTATGATTAAGGCTAGTTTTAGGGCTTGGATGAGGGCGGGGTTTGTTTTAGGTTTAGGGATCAAATTAGGGCTTGGGCTAATTTCCCATCTAGAATAATGTTTAAAGTGTTTTAGGGTTAGGATTATACCTGTGTCTAGTGTAAAGGTTAGGATTAGGGTTAGAGTAAGTGTTAGTTTTAGGGACATTATTAGGATCAAGATCTGAGTTAAGGTTTGGAATAGGTTAAGGTTTCTGTTAAGGCTCAAATTAGTGTTAGTGTTAGGGTTAGGGTAATGATAAGTTTACGTTTAGTGTTCAGGTTAGGTTTTGGGTAGTGAATACGGATAGAAATATAGATGAGGTTAGGTTTATGCTTATTATATGATTAGGGTTAAGGTTAGGGTTATGGTAATGGGTAGGGTTAAGGATATGGTTAAGGTAGGGTTCTGGTTATGATTATGGCTCAGTTTAGAGTTAGGGTTAGTGTTAAAGCTCGGTTATGTGCAAAGAATAGTGCTAGGTTTTGGGTTAAGTTAGTTCTAGGGTTCGGGTTATAGCTAATGAAAGTAGTAGGGTTACAATTGGGGCTAATTTTAAGGTTACATTTAGGCCTGGTTTAGGGTTAGGTTTGGGTTTAGGGTTAGGGTGATGTTTAGAGCTAGGGTTAGTGTTATTGTCAGATTCAGGTCAGGGTTAGTTTTAGGGTTCAGCTTAAAACTCAAATTAGGGCTAGGGTTATAGTTCGGGTTAGGGTTCAGTTTAGGTTAAGGATTAGGGTTAGCACTATAGCTTGGTTTTGTTTTAAGGCTGGGGCTAGGTTTAGGGATAGTTTTAGGATTATCATTAGGGTTAGGGTTAGTGTTAGTTTAGGTTTAGGCTTAGTGTCAAGGTTAGATTTAGAGTAAAGTTAGATCTAGTTTAGGGCTAGGGCTAAGAGTAAGACTAGGGTTAGGACTAGGGTTTGGGGCAGAATTAGGGTTATGGTAAGGGATAAGGTTAGAATTAGGTATAGGACTCTCACACTATGAGAGTTACAGTTATTCCTAGGGCTAGGGTTAGGGAAGGGCTATTTTATGATTAAGATTAGGGATAGTGTTAGTGTTAGGATTAGGCCTAGGGTTAGAGTTAGGGTTATGTTTAAGGCTATGTTTAGGGAATAAATAATTGCTAGGATTTGTGTTAGGGTTAGGCTAGGATTATGGCTGTGGCTCAAGTCAGGTGTAGGGTTATGGTTAGGGATTGTTTTTAGGGTTAAGTTTATGTCTAGGTCTACTGTAAAAGTTAGGTTTATGGTTAGGGTCATGTTTAGATTTAGGTGTATTATTAGGGTCATGTTCAGGGTCACGATTAGTGTTTGGGTTAGTTAAGGTTAGGCATTAGGGCTCAAAATAGCATTAGGTGTAGGGATAGGGTAATGATAGGGTTAGGTTTATTGTTCAGGTTAGTTGTTGAGTAATGTATAGGGTTAGAGCTAAGGTTAGGACAAGGGTTATGATTAGGATTAGGTCTAGGGTTAGGCTTAGAGTTAGGGTTAGTTTTAAAGATAGGGTGAGAGGGTTAGCTTTAGAGTTCAAGCTAGGGTAGGGCTTGGATTAGGTCTATTTTGTGATAGGTTAGGGCTACAGCAAATATAAGAACTAGTGTTATTCTTAGGGCTAGTTTATGGTTAATTAGATTTCTAGGTGTAGTTTTAGGGTTAGATTTAGGGTTAGGGTGATGTTTAAAGCTAGGGTTAGTGTTACTGTCAATTTCAATATTCAGGTGAGGGTTATGGCTAGGATTAAATCCGGAATTAGGACTAGGTTTAGGTCTAGGGGAAGGATTAGTGTTTGGGTTAGACTAAGGATTATTGTTAGGGCTAGATCTGGGTTTTTATTTGGGTCTAGGCTAGAGTTATCACTAGATTTAAATTAGGTTTAGGTCTAGGGCTATTTTTACCATTAGGTTTAGGTATAAGGTTAGTGGTAGGTCTAGTGTTAGCATTTGGTCTAGGGTTAGGTTCAGGTTTATAGCTAAGATTAGTTTTATGGTAAGAATAAGGGCAGAGTTAGGGTTAGGGTTTGGATTATGGTTAGAGCAAGAATGAATCCTAGAAATAGGAATTGTAATAGGGTTAGAGTTTGGGTTAGGCTAAGATTAGGGTTAGGATGTGTGTTAGCATTAGATTTAGGTTTTGGCTTAGGGTGAATGATAGGGTTAAGCTAGGGTTAGGGCTAAGGTTGGGGTAAAGCTAGGTTTAGGGCTCAGTTTAGGGCTAGTTATTGTGTTAGGGTTAGTGCTAGGCTTAGGTCAAAGTCTAATGTAAGAATTGGGGTTACAATTAGGGTTAGTTTTAGTGTTATGGTTAAGGGTAGGTATAGTTTTATGTTTAGGTTTAAGGTTAGGGTGATATTTAGAGCTAAGGTTAGTGTTAGGATAGGAATCTGGTCAGAGTTTTTTTAGGGTTAGGGTTAGGACTTGAATTAGGGCTAGGGTTACTGTTAGGGTTCAGTTGAAGGTGAGGGTAGTGTTTGGAGCTAGGGTGCATGTTAGGATATAATTCAGGGTAAGGGTTAGTGTTAATGTTATGGTTAGAACCAGAATTAAGGCTAGAATTAGGTCTACATGTTGTGTTATGGTTTGGCATAATTTAAGGTTTAGTGTTAGGTCTATTGCTTGGTTTTGTTTTAGTGCTAGGGTTAGGGTTAGGGTTAATGTTAGGGTTTGATTTAGAGTTAAGTTTAGATCTAGGATTATGGCTAGGAATTAGGATAGGGTAAGGGTTAGGTCTAGAGTTAGGGTTATGGTAAGGAATAGGGTTAGAACTATGGATAGGGCTAGTGTGAGAGTTAGAGTTAGTCTTAGAGCTAGAGTTAGGGTTAAGGATAGGGTTAAGATTTAATTAGGTCTAGCATTAGGGCTAGGGCTAGTGTTTAACTTAGACCTAGCATTAGAATTTTGTTTAGGGTTAAGTTTATGGTAACGGTTGGTGTTATAGCTAGGTTTAGAGGTACGGTGAGGGTTAGAATTAGGATTAGGGGTAAGGTGAGGTTTAGGGTTATGATTAAGGCTATGTTTAGGGCTAGGATTAGGGCTAGGTTGTGTTTAGGGTTAGGGTTAATATAAGGGCTAGGAGTAATATCAGGTCTATAGCTATGTTTAAAGATAGTTTTAAATTAGGATTATGGCTACGTGTAGTGGAAGGGTTCAGGAAAGGTTTAGAGCAAGGTATTATTAGGGTCAGAGTCTGGGTTAGAATTTGAGATAGATTTTTTAAAGTTATGGCTTGAATAAGTGTTGGGTTACAGTTAGGGTAATGATAGGGTGAGGTTTAGGGTAAGGTTTTGTTATGGGTAATGGGTAGGGTTAGGATTAAGAATCGGCTTATGTTTAGGCCTAGGATTATGGTTATGTTAATGGATAAGGTTAGAGCTAGCATTAGGGCTAGGTTTATGGTTATGATTCAAGAAAGGTTAGAGTTAGGGTTAGGATTAGAGCTCAGATTAAAGCTAAATTTTTGTTAACTTAGAGCTAGCGTTAGGGTTATGGCTATTGTAAGTACTAGAGTTATAATTAAGGATAGTTTTAGGGTTGGGGTTAGGCCTAGGTTAAGTGTTAGGGTTAGTTTTAGGGTTAGCGTGATATTTATAGCGAGGGTTAGTGTTAGCATATGAGTCAGAGTCATAGGATAAAGTTAGAATTATGGAGAGGGTTAGGATCAGAGCTAGGGTTAATGTTAGGGTTGGAGTCATGTTCAGGGTTAGTTTTAGGGTTCAGTTTAAAACTCAAACTACAGATATGGTTAGGTCTAGTTGTAGGTTTAGGGTTTGGTTTTCATTAAGGGTTATGGTTAGGGATATAGCTTGGTTTTGCTATAGGGTTTGGGTTAGGGTTAGGGCTAGTTGTAGTATTATTTTAGGGTTAGGGATAGTGTTAGGTTTAGGTTTAGGCTTAGGCTTAGGGTTAGATCTGGGGTTAGAGCTAGGGCTAGGTTTAGAGCTACAGTTAGGGCTAGGATTAGGATTCCTGTAGGGGATAGGGTTAGAAATAGGTACAGGGCTAAGGACAGATTTAGAGTTAGTCTTAGGTATAGGGTTAGGGCTAGGGTTAGGTAAAGGGCTTAATTAGGGCTAAGATTAGCACTAGGATAGAGTTAGTGTAAGGCTTAGGGTTAGGGTTATTATTAAGGCTATTTATAGGATTAGCCTTAAGATAAGGGCTGAGGTTTTTGATAGGGTTACGGCAAGGATTATGGCTAGGGCTAATGCCAAGTACAGTTTTATGGTTAGGGATAATTTTAAAGTTAGGCTTGTGGTTAGATCTAGTGTAAGGTAGAGGTTTATGGTAAGGGTCAGGTTTAGACCTAGGGGAGTAATTAGAGTTAGGGTGTGGGTTAGAGTTTGGTTAAAGTTAGTGTTTAGGGTTAGGACTCAAATTAGCATTCAGATTAGGGTTAGGGTAATGATAGGGTTAGGATTAGGGTTCAGGTTAGGTTTAGGGTTATTTATATGGTTTGGATTAGGCTTAGGGTTAGCATTAAAGTACAGGTTATGGTAAGAGTAATGGAAAGGGATAGAACAAATATAGGGCTAGGGTTATGGTTAGAAATAAGTTAGGTTTAGAGTTAGGGTTAGAAGTAGGGTTAGGCTTATGGTTATGTTTAGGGTTAGGTTTGACCAAGGATTAGGGCTAGCGCGAGGGTTAGGTTTAGAGATAGAACTGGAAATGGGATTAGGGTAGGGTTAGGATTAAGGCTAGAGTTATCATTAAGATTATGGTTATGGTTAAGGTAATGGATACAGTTAAATGTAGTGTTAGGGTTAGGTTTATGGTTAGATTTAGGTTGAGGTTTAGGGTTAATGCTATGTTTCTTTTTAAGTTTATGGAAAGGGTTAGGATTTGAGCTAGGGTTAGGGCTATGGCGAGTGTAAGGCTTAGATTCAGGTCTAGGAGTTGTTTTTTAGTTAGGTTTAGGGTTAGGGTTAGGCCTAGGGTTATCAATAGAGTTAGGGTTTGACTAATGAGTAGGTTTAGATCTAGGTCTAGGGCTAGGTTTAAGGTTAGGATTAGGGTTAGTGTAAGGGTTAGAATTAGGGAAAGGTCTAAGTTTGTGTTTAGGGTAAGGGTTAGACTTTGAGCTAGGGTTAGGACTAAGGCGAAGTTTAGGTTAGGCTTAGGGGTAGGGTTTAGGTTCGTGTTACACTTAAGACCAGGTTTAGGGCTAGGGTTAGCTCTGGATTTTGTGTTTGGTTTAGGCATAGAGTTAGGGCTTTGGGAACTGTCAGAGCTAGAATTATGATTAGAGTTAGTTTTAGGGTTAGGTTTATGGCTAGATCTAGTGTTAGGTTTAGATTTCCAGTAAGTGTCAGGTTTAGAGGTAGATTTAGTGATAAAGGCAGGGTCAGTGTCTATGTTAGATTTAGAATTAGGATTGCAGCCAGAATTAGGACCTAGGTGTAGGGTTAGTGTTTGGGGCAGGTTAAGGATTATTGTTAGGGCTAGGGCTAGGTTTTTTTTATGTTTAGGCTACAGTTAAGGCTAGATTTAAGATTAAGTTTAGGTCTCGGGGTAGTGGTAGGGTTATGTTTGGGTATAAGTTTACCAGTAGAGCTAGTGGTATGGTTTTATCTAGGGTTAGGGTCAGTTTTAGACATAGGGTTAGTGTTAGGGTCAGAATAAGGTTTAGGGTTAGCACTAGGGTTTGGGATAGGGTTAGAAGTAGAGTAAAGCCTCAGGTTAGGACTATTTACAGGGTTAGGGTTTTGATTAGCCTGATAATTAGGTTTAGGTCTAGGATTACCATTAGGGTTAGTATTTCACTTAGGGTAAGGGATAGTTTTAGAGCTAGGTTTAGAAATAGAGTTAGGGTTAGGTTTAGGGTTAAATCTAGTTTTACGGCTTAGATTATGGCTAGTTTTTGTGTTAGGGTTAGGGCTAGGGTTAGGATAATGGCAAATATAAGAACTGGGGTTACAATTAAAGTTAGGATTTAGGGGGGTCTAGTGTTATGGATAGTTTTAAGGTTAGTGTGATATTTATAGCGAGGGTTAGTGTTAGGATATTAGTCAGAGTCAGGGTTAGTTTTACGTTATGTGGTATGACTCAAATAAGGGTTGAAAGAGAAATTGCATGGAAATGGAAGGAGACCCTCATTGTTATACAAAATTACATATAAGAGGTTGTGAGGGGAATGGGAAAAAAACAAGAAGAGAAATGAATTACAGTAGAGCGGGTAGAGAGAGAAGATGGGAGGGGAGGGGAGGGGGGATAATAGAGGATAGGAAAGGTAGCAGAATACAACAGTTACTAATATGGCATTAGGTAAAAATGTGGATGTGTAACCGATGTGATTCTGCAGTCTGTATTTGGGGTAAAAATGGGAGTTTATAACCCAGTTGAATCTAATGTATGAAATATGATATGTCAAGAGCTTTGTAATGTTTTGAACAAACAATAAAATAAATAAATAAAAGTGGTGTTTTGCCACTCTGAAAAACAAAAATAAATAAATAAATAAATAAATAAATAAATAAATAAATAAATAAGGGTTAGGCTTTCCGTTAGGGTTTGGTTTAACTTTAGGGTGTTTAGAGCTTTGGTGATTGAGAGGATATGAGTCAGGGTCTGGGGTAGTTTTTAGGTTAGGGTTATGACTCGAATTAGGGCTAGGATTAGTTCTAGGTGTAGTGTTAGAATTTTGAATAAGTTAAGATTTAGTGTTAGGGCTATTTCTCGCTTTTGTTTTAGTTCTAGTTTTAGGGTTAATGTTAGTTTTATGATTAGTGTTAGTATTAGGGCTAGTGTTAGTGTTAGGCTTAGAAGTAGGGTTAGGATTAGACGTGGAGTTAGGTTTAGATTTAAACTAAGGGCTAGATTTAAGAGTAGAGCAAAGGTTAGGGCTTGGGTTAGGGTTACATTAAGGGATAGGGTTAAAACTAGGAATAGGTCTAGGATGAATTTTAGTGTTAGTCTTAGGTCTAGGATTATGGTTAGTGTTAGGGATAGGGCTAAGTTGGGGCTAGAATTAGGGCTAGGGTTAGTGTTCAGCTTAGGCCTAGTATTAGGGTTGGGCATAAGTTTAGTGTAAGTGATGGCACTATAGCTAGTTTTAGAGGTAGAATTAGGGTTAGAAATAGGGTCAGGGCTTGTGTTAGGTTTAGGGTTACAATTAAAGCTAGGTTTAGGGCTAGAATGAGGGCTAGGGTTTGTTGTAGGGTTAGGTCTAGAATTAGGGCTAGGGCTAATGTCTGGTCTAATGTTACAGTAGGGATAGATTTAGGGTTAGGTTTACAGCTAGTTCTATTTATAAGGGTTAGGTTTAAGGTAAGGGTCAGTTTTAGAGCTAGGGGTAATTTTAGGGTCAGGATCAGGGTTAGGGTCTGTTTAAGTTTAAGGTTTAGAGATAGGGCTCAAATGAGCATTAGGGTTGTGTTACGGTTAGGGTAATGAATTGATTTTGGGTTCAGGGTAGGTTTAGGGTAATGGAGAGGATTAGGGTTAGTGATAATATTAGGGTTAGGCCTAGGGTTAGCATTAGAATTTGTGTTATCATAAGGGTAATATTTAGGGTTAGAGCTAGTTTTAGGGCTAGGATTATGGTTAGGATTTGGTCTAGAGTTAGGGGTAGGCTTAGGTTTAGGGCTAGTAATCCTAGCTTAGGGGAGGCTAAGGGTTAGGTTTAGGATAAAGTTTAGGTTTGTGGTAGCTTTATTTTAGGTATAGGGCGAGGGCTACTGTTAATGTTAGGTCTAGGGTTACTGTTATGTTTATGGTCAGAGTAGGTTTAGAGTTAGGGCTAGGGTTTTAATTATGGTTTAGGTAAGTTTTAGGGTAATAGATTGAGTTAGATGTAAGGTTAGCTTTAGGGTTACTGTTAGTATTAGGGTTAAGATTAGGTTTAGGGCTAGGTTTTCTATTGTGTTTATTGTAAGGGTTAGGGTTTGAGTTAAGGTTAGGGCTATGTCAAGGGTTAGGTTTAGGTTCAGGTCTAGGGTTAGTTTTATGGTTTGGGTTAGGTTTACAGTTAGGTTTATGATTTGGTTTAGGTTTACAGATTAGGCCTAGGGTCAGGGTTAGGTTTAGGGCTATGATTAGCAATAGGGTTAAATCGGTGTTATGGCTGGGATTAGGGTTATCATTAGTGTTAGATTTAGAGTTAGGGAAATGGCTAGGGTTAGAGCTAGATTTCAGGCTTGTGTTAGGGTTTTGGTTAGGGATAAAGCTAGGGTTATGTTTAATCTAATGGTTAGGCTTTGTTCTAGGGTTAGGACTAAGGTCAGGGTTAGGGTTATTGTTAGGGCTATGGTTAGGGTGAGGGTTATGCTTAGGTTAGGTTTAGGCATCGGATTAAGGCTAGGTTTTTTTTTTTTTTTTTTTTTTTTTGTTGTTGGGTTTAGACCTAGGGTTAGTGCTATAGGTAATGTTATGCTATGGTTCTAATTAAGGCTTCTTTTATGATTAAGGTTATGGCTATGTCTAGTGTTAGGTTTCAATTTTGGTTTAGGGTCTAATTTAGAGCTAGGTTAAGTGTTATTGTCAGGGTCAGTGGTCAGGTAAGAGTTAGGCTTAGGATAAAAGCCAGAATAAGAACTATGGTTAGGTCTAGCGGTAGGGTTAGTGTTTAGTTTTGGTTAAGTGTTATTGTTAGGGCTAGAACAAAGTTTTTCTTTCAGTTTGGGCTAGAGTTATCGCTAGATTTAGGATTAGCTTTAGGTCTAGGGCTAGTGTTAGGGTTAGGTTTGTGTATAATGTTATTCATAGGGCTAGTTTCAGGGTTTGGTTTAGGGTTAGGTTCAGAATAAGGGTGAGGGTTAGGGTTAGGTTTTGGTTTAGGGTTAAAACTATAATGAGAGCTACGATTAGGACTAATAATAGTGTTAGGGTTTGCATTAGGCTAAAGATTAGGATTAGGACTAGATTTAGCATTGTGGATAGTGTTTGGCTTAGTGGAAGGGATAGGTTTAGACCTAGGTTTAGGGCTAGGATATAGGATTAGGTTTAGGGCTATGATTAAGGATAGGTTTAAATCTAGTGTTATAGCTCAGATTACAGCAATTTTGTGTTAGGGTTAGGGCAAGGGTTAGGGCTACGTCTAATGTAAGATCTACAGTTACAATTAGGGTTAGTTTTAGGATTAGTTTTGATCTTTGTTAGCATTAGCTTTAAGGTTATGGTAAAATTTAGAGCTAGGGTTAGTGTTTGGATAAGAGTCAGGGTCAAGGTTAGTTTTAGGCCTAGGACTCCAATTACAGCTAGGCTTATGGCTAGCTATAGGGATAGGGTTTTGTATACGGTATGGTTTTGGATTAGAGCAATGGCTCGGTTTGGATTTAGGACTAGGGCTAGGGTTGAGATAGTTTTGGGATTAGTAATAATGTTAGTACTAGTGGTAGGGTGAGGTTTAGGCTTAAGGTTGAAGTTGGATTTAGAGTTATGGTTACATCTAGGGTTAGGGCTATGGCTAGGGTTAGGGATAAGTTTAGGGCTAGTGGGCTGGGGATGTGGCTCAAGCGGTAGCACGCTCGCCTGGCATGCGTGCCGCCCGGGTTCGATCCTCAGCACCACATAAAGACAAAAATGTTGTGTCCGCCAAATACTAAAAAATAAATATTGAAATTCTCTCTCTCTCTCTCCCCCTTTCTCACTCTGTCTCACTCTTTAAAAAAAAGTTTAGGGCTAGTGTTAGGGTTATGGTAATGAATAGTGTTAGAAATATAAATAGGGCTACAGCGAGAGTTAGAATTAGTCTTAGAACTAGGGTTAGGAATAGGGTTAAAGTAGGGTTGAATTAGGACTATGATTAGAACTTGGGTTAGTGTTAGGGTTAGGCATATGATAAGGGCTAGGAATAGGGTTAATATTAGGGTTAGGATTAGGGTTAGTTTTAGGGGAAGTAATGGGGTTATAGGTAGGTTCAGGGCTAGAGCAAGGTGTAAAATTAGGGATAGGACTAGGGTGATGGTTTGGTTAATATCAAGTTAAGGATAATGGGAAGGATTAGGGCTAGGATTTCTGTTAGTGTTAGAGCTAGGATTAGGGCTAGGGCTAATGTCACTTTTAGGGTTATCATTAGGGATAATTTAGGGTTATGTTATGGCTAATTCTATTATAAGGGTTAGGTTTAGAATTAGAGTCAGGTTTAGAACTAGTTGTATTGTTCGGGTCAGAGTCCAGGTTAGGTTTTGGTTTAGGTTAAGGTTTAGAGTTAAAGCTCAAATTAGCATTAAGGCTAGGGTTATGGTTTGAGTAATGGATAGGGTTAGGTCTAGGGTTCAGGATAGGTTTAGAGTAATGTATATGGTTAGTGTTATATACAGGGTTAGGGTTAGGCCTAGAGTTAGCATTTGAGTTAGGCTTATCTTCAGGATAATGGATATAGCTACTGCTAGTGTTAGGGCTAGTGTTAAGGTTAGGATTAGGGCTAGGGTTAGGGTAATTTTTAGGGTTTGAGCTAGAGATAGGGCTAGAACGAGGCTTAAGTTTACAGTCAGGGGTACGGTTATGGGTAGGTTTAGCATTATAGCTAGGGTCACCAAAGGGTTAGTGTTATGTTTACGGTAATGGATAGAGTTAGAGCTAGGTTTTGGACTATCATTGCAGTTAGAATTAAGGCTAGGGTGAGGGTTAGGGTTAGGAATAAAGTTATGTTTGGGTTAAGAGTTATAGTTTGAGCTAGTTTCAGGTCTAGGGCAAGCATTAGGCTTAGGGTTAGGGCTAGGGTTAGGGTTAGGGTTATGCTTATATCTAGGTTAAGGACTAGAATTAAGGTTAGGTTTTCTGTGAGGTTTAAGGCTAGTGTTAGGGCTATGTGTAATATAAGATCTAGGTTTTTTGTTATGGCTAGTTTTAGGGTTAGGGTTATGGATAGGTCAAGTCTTAGGGTTAAGTTTTAGGTAAGATAAGGTTAGAGCTAGGGTTTCTGTTATAGTAGGGGCCAGTGTTCGGGTTAGTTTTGGGTTTAGGTTTAGGGCAGAAATGACAGCTAGAGTTAAGTCTCCAGGTAGGATTAGTGTATGCATTAGGTTCACAGTTATTTTTAGGGCTAAGGATAGGTTTTTCTTTAGGGATAGGGCTAGAGTTATTGCTATATTTAGTATTAGGTTTAGGTTTAGTGCTAGTATTATGGTTAGGTTTAGGTATAGGTTTACTGGTAGGGCTAGTGTTATATTATGGTTTGTGTTTAGGGTAAGGTTTAGAAGTAGGTTTAGTATTAGAGCCAAAATAATGGCCAGGGTTAGGGTTAGGTTTTCAGTTAGGGTTAAAGATAGATTGAGGAATAGGGTTAGTATTAGTATTATAGTTAGGGTTTGCGACAGTCTAAAAATTAGGGTTAAAACTTGTGTAGTGTTAGGATGAGGATTTGGCTTAGGTTAAGGGATAGGATTAGAGCTAGGGTTAGGGCTTATGTTAGGGTTAGGAATAGGGCTAAGGTAAAGTTAGTGTTAGGGTTAAAGTCAGAGTTGGGATTCAGATTAGGGATAGGTTTTCTATTAGCATTAGGGCTATGGCTAATGTAATATGTAGGGTCCAATTAGGGTTAGTTTTCTAGTTTGGTTTAGGGCAAAATCTAGTGTTTGGTTTAGGTTTAGGGTTAGGGTCATGTTTAGAGCTATGGTTAATGTTAGGGTCTGTTTCAGGGTCAGGGTAAGTTCCAGAGTTAGGGTTAAGACTTGAATAAGGATTAGTGTTATGGCTATGTTTAGGTTTAGGATTTGGTTTAGGTTAAGAATTAGGCTTGGGCTGGGGATGTGGCTCAAGCAGTAGCGTGCTCGCCTAGTATGCGTGCGGCCCGGGTTCAATCCTCAGCACCACATACAAACAAGGATGTTGTGTCTGCCGAGAACTAAAAAATAAATATTTAAAAAAAAAAACACTCTCTCTCTCTCTCCTCTATCTCTATCTCTTAAAAAATTCTCTCTCTCTTAAAAAAAGGAATTAGGCTTAAGCCTATGACTAGGTTTTGTATGAGTGCTAGGGCTAGGGTTAGAACTAGTTTTTCAATTAACATTCGGGTTAGGGCTAGTGTTAGGGTGAATTTTATGCTTAGGGTTAGGGTTAGATTTAAAGTTAGTGTTAGATCTTTGTTTAGGGTTAGGACAAAATATACAGCTAGGGTAGGGTATAGTGTTAGGCTTCTGGTTTGTGTTATGGTAAGGGATAGCTTTAGAGCTAGGGTTATGTCCAGGGTGTGAATTATAGTTAGACTTAAGACTATGATTAGGGTTAGGGTTAGGGCAAACTTAGTGTGAGGATTAGTGCTAGGGTTATGTCACGGCTAGGCCTATTAGGCTATATTAGTGTTAGGATTAAGATAAGGTATGATGTTATATCTAGGTTTAGGGCGAGAGTCAAAATACGGTTACGGCTAAGGTTAGGTTTAGTATTAAGGCTAGTTTTAGGGCTAGGATTAGGGCTAGGTTTTGTGTTAGGGTTAGAGCTAGGATTCGGGCTAGGGTTAATGTCAGTTATTGGCAAATGGTTAGGGTTAGTTTTAGGGTTAGTTTTATGGCTATATTTAGTGTAAGGGTCAGGTTTAGTGATAAGATCATTGTTATTATTTTTTTAAAAGAGAGAGAGAGAGAGAGAGAGAGAGAGAGAGAGAGAGAGAGAGAGAATTTTTTATTATTTATTTTTTTAGTTTTCGGAGGACACAACATCTTTGTATGTGGTGCTGAGGATCGAACCCGGGCCGCACACATGCCAAGCGAGCGTGCTACCACTTGAGCCACATCCCAGCCCCAGTGATAAGATTATTATTAAGGTCACGATCACAGTGAAGATTTGGGTTAGTAACTCAAATTAGCAATAGGGTTAGAGTAAAGGTTAGGATAATAGATATGGTTAGGTTTAGGGTTCAGGTTTGGTTTAGGGTGATGTATATGTTTAAGTTTAGAGATAGTGTTAGGTTTGTCCTAGGGTTAGCATTAAGATTAGGTTTATGGTTAGGGTAATGGATACGGTTAGAGCAAGGTTTAGGGCTAGTATTATGGTTAGGATTAAGGCTAGGGTCCTGGTTATGTTTAGGGTTAGGGAGTTTTAGGGAGAGGGTTAGGTTAAGTGTAATGGTTAGGACAAGGGTTTGGATTAGGTTTAAAACGAGGTGTAGGACTCCGATTAGGTCTAGGTATTGGGTTACGTTAGGGCTAGGATTAGGGCTATGGCTAAAGTATGATCTAGGGTTTGATTAGGGCTTGTTTTAGGATTAGGGGTAGGCCTAGTTCTAGTTTTAGGGTTAGGTTTTTTTTAGGGTGATGTTAGAGCTAGAGTAGAGTTAGATTCAGAATCAGTGTCAAGGTTAGTTTCAGGGTTAGAGTAGGACGGGAATTAGGGCTAAGGTTAGGGCTAGATATTTGGTTAGGTTTTGGTTTAGGTTAAGGTTTAGGGTGAGGGCTAAGGCTTGGTTTTGTTTTAGGGCTAGAACTAGGTTAGGGCTAGTTTTAGGAAGCGTTAGTTTTAGGACTAGAGTTAGTGTGAGGTTTAGGCTTAAGATTAGTTTTGGATTTAGAATCATTGTTAGATGTAGGTTAGAGCTAGGGTTAGGGTTATCACTAAGGTAAGGATAAGTGTTAGGGTTACGGTAAGGGATAGTGTAGAACTGCGATTAGGGCTATGGTAATTGTAAGATTTAGTCTTAGTGCTAGTGTTAGTGTAAGGGTTAGGGCTAAATTAGGGCTAAAATCAGGTCTAGGGTTAATGTTTGGGTTAGCATTAGGTTTAAGAAAAAGAATGGGGTTTTAGCTAGGTTCAGAAATAAGGCAAGGGATAAAATTAGGCATAGGGCGAGAAATTAGAGTTCAGTTTAGGATCAAGGCTAGGTTTTAGGGCTAGAATAATGGGTATCATTCGTGTTAAGATAATGGCAAGAATTAGGGCTAGTGCTAATATCAGGTTTAGGCTTATGGTTAGGGATAATTTTAGGGTATGGTTCATGGACAGTGGTAGTGTCAGAGTTAGGTTTAGAATAAGATTCTGCTTGAGATATTATAATGGTAAGGGTCAGGTTTGAGTTTGGGTTAGGTTAACCTTTAGGGGTAGTGCTCAAATTAGCGTTAGGGTTACAGTTAAGTTTAGGGTAATGGATACGGGCAGGTTAGCGTTTAATTTAGGTTTTTTGGTAATGTATAGTTTTATGGTTAAGCCTAGTGTTAACATTAGGTTTAGGTTTATGTTTCAGGTAATGTAAAGTGTTAGAGGTAGGGTTAGGACTAGGATTTTGGTTAAGATTAGGGCTACAGTGAGGGTTAGGGTTAGGGTTAAGGCTAGGGTTAGTGTTAGGATTAGGGTATGGGTTAGGGATTAAGCTAGTGTTAGTGCTAAGACTAGGATTAGGTTTAAAGTTATGTCTAGAGTTAGGTTTAGTATTTGGGTTAGGGCTAGTATTATCATTATGTTTAGGGTAATGGACAGGGTTAGATATCAGGTTAGGGTTAGGATTTGTGTTAGGTTTAGGATAGGATTAGGGTTTGAGCTATGGTTAGGAATATGGCAAGGGTTAGGTTCATGATTAGGTCTAGGGTTAGATTTACTGTCAGGGGTAGAGTAGGTTTATGTTTCAAGAAATGTTTGAAATGAGGTTTATGGTTAGGCTTAGGGTAATGGGTTTGTTGGAGCTACGGTTAAGGCTAGGATTAAGTTTAGGATTAGGGCTAGGTTGGAGTTGGGTTTAGAGTTAGTGTTATGGTTAGGATAAGTGTAAGGGTCAGGGTTTTGCTTAGTATCAGAGATGAGGATAGAGGTAGTGTTAGGGTTAGGGCTAGGGTACCATGAGGTTTAGGGTTATGGTTAATGTAATGGATAGAGTTGGAGCTATGGTTTGGTCTATAGTTATCATTAGGATTAGGGCTAGGAAAGGGGTTAAGGTTTGTTCTAAGCTTGTTTTAGTGTAAGGGTTAGGGTTTGAGCTAGAGTTAAGGCTAGGGGTATGTAAAGGCTTAGGTTCAGTTTTAGGTCTAGGGAAAGGATTATGATAGGTTTAGAGTTAGGTTTAGTGCTAGGGTTAGGATTGGGGTTAGGGTAAAAGATATGGTTAGATATAGGTTTAGGTGTAGTGTTAGGGTTAGATTTAGTTTTAGGTTAGGGTTAAGGCTATGGTTATGTTTCAGTTTATGGTATGAGTTAGGTTTTGAGATAGAGTTAGTACTATGGTGAGTGTTAGGTTTAAGGCTAGGGCTAGGATAGTTTTCTGGTAAAGGTTAGGGTTAGTGTTCGGTTAGAATTAGGATTATTTCTAGTGTTATCAATAGGGTTAGAGTTAGGGTTAAGGTAATGGTTAAGTTTAGAGCTAAGTTTAGGGCTAGGGTTAAGGTTAGGATTAGGGTTAGGTTAAGTTTAGAGTTAGGGATAGTTCTAAGTTGATACTTAGGGTAAGGGTTAGGCTTTGAGCTAGATTTAGAACTAAGGCTACGGTTAGGGTTGCGGTTATGTTTTAGGGTAGGTTATGCCTAGAATTCACTATAGGTTTTCTGTTAAGTTAAGGCATAATAATAGGGCTATGGGTAATGTAAAACTAGGATTATTACTAGGGCTTTTTGTAGGGCTGGGATTATGGATAGAGCTTGATAGGCTTATATTTTTTATTAGGGTCAGGTTTAGAGGTAAGTTTTCTCTCTTTTTTTAAGATATATAATGAAGAGACACAGAGAGAGATAATTTTTTAATATTCATTTTTCAGTTTTCAGAGGACACAACATCTTTATTATTATTTTTTTAATTTTTATGTGTTGCTGAGGATCAAACCCAGCACACCATGCTTGCCAGTTGAGCATGTTACCACTTGAATAACATCCCTAGCTCCAGGTTTACTCTTAAAAGCAGGGTCAGGGTTCAGGTTAGAGTTAGAGTTAGGGTTACAGCCAGAGTTAGGACTCTGTTTAGGTCTAAAGGTTGGGTTAGTTTTTGGGTTAGGTTAAGAGTTATTGTTAGGGTTAGGGGTCGGTTTTTGTTTAGGTCTAGGGCTAGAGTTAAGGATAGATTTAGGATTACGTTTAGGTCTAGGGCTAGTGTAAGTGTTTGGTCTAGGGTTAGGGTAAGGTTTAGACCTAGGGTTAGTGTTAGGATCAGAATAGGGTGAGGGTTAGTATTAGGGTTTGAGATACAGTTAGATCTGTAGTGAGAGCTACGGTTAGGGTTAGGATAATGAGTAGGTTTAGAGCTAGGTTTAGAGCTAGGGTTAAGGTTCGGTTTAGGGCTAGTGTTAAGTTTAGAGTTAGGGATAGGTCTAAGTTTATCTCTAGGGTAACAATTTGGCTTTGAGCTAGGTTCAGGACTAAGGCTAGATTTAGGATTAGGATTAAGGCTAGGGTTAGGGTTAGTGTTTCGCTTGGGGCTAGGTTTAGACCTAGAATTTGCTCTAGGTTTAGTGTTAGGTTAAGGCATAAGGTTAGGGCTACGTGTAATGTAAGAACTAGGGTTATAATTAGGGCTATTTGTAGAGTTGGGGTTATAGCTAGGTGTAGTGTTAAGTTTAGATTTTCGTTTGGGGTCAGGTTTAGAGATAGATTTAGTGTTAAATGCAGGGTCAGTGTTCAGGTTAGAATTAGAGTTAAGTTTAAAGTCAGAATTAGGACTAGGTTTATGTCTAGGGCTAGGGTTCGTCTTTACGTTAGTTTAAGTGTTACTGTTAGGGCTAGCCCTACGTTTCTGTTGAAGTCAAGGGCTAGAGTTAAGGCTAGATTTTGGATTAGGTTTTGGTCTAGGACTAGTGATAGGGTTAAGTTTAGGTATAAGTTACCGGTAGGTCTAGTGTTGGAGTTTACTCTAGGGTTAGCATCAGGTTTAAACCTAGGGTTAGCGTTATGGTAAGAATAAGGGTAAGGATTAGGGTGAGAGTTTGGCATAGGGTTAGAGCTAGAATGAGGTCTAGGTTAAGGACAATTAATATGGTTAGTGTTTTGGTTAACCTAAAGAATAGGGACAGGTCTAGGTTTACCATTATGGTTAGGGTTTTTCTTAGGGTTAGAGATAGTGTAAAAGCTAGTGTAAAGGATAGGGTTAGGGTTAGGCCTAGAGTTAAATCTAGGTTTAGCGCTCAGTTAGGGCTAGTTTTTGTGTTAGGGTTAAGGCTAGATTTAGGGTACCAGCTAATGAAAAGACCAGGGTTAAAATTAGGGTTACTTTTAGGGTTAGGGTTAGACCTCTAGTGTTAGGGCTAAGTTTAAGGTTAGGGTGATATTTAGAGCTCATGTTAGGGTATAAGTCAGGGTCAGGGTTAATTTTATGGTTAGGGTTAGGACTCAAATATAGGCTGTAGATACTGTTAGGATTCAGTTTAAGGTTAGAGTGGTGTTTAGAGCTAGGGTAATGTTAGGATATGAGTCAGGGTCAGCGTTCATTTTAAGGTGAGGGTTAGGACTCAAATTCAGGCTAGGGTTAGGTCTAGGTGTAGTGTTAGGGTTTGGTTTAACTTAAGGTTTAAGGATAATGCCACTGGTCATTTTCTTTTCTTTTTTTTTTTTTTTCATTCTTTTTGGCCTAGTATTAGGGTTAGGGCTATTTTTATGATTAGCTTTAGGGTTAGGGCTATGTTATTATTAGGCTTAGTCTTAATTTTTGGGTTACCTTTAGAGTTTGTCTTAGTTCTAGGAATAGGGATAGGACTAAGGATAGGGCAAGGGTTAGGGCTCGGGTTATAATTATGATAAGGGATATGGTTAGAACTAGGGATAGGTCTAGTGTGAGAATTAGAGTCAGTCTTATGGCCAGGGTTAGGATTTTGTTAGGGATGGCGTTAAATTATGGCTAGGATTAGGGCCAGAATTAGTGTTCAGCTTAGATCTACTGTTAGAATTAGAGTCAGAGTTAAGTTTAGGATAAGGGATGATGTTATATCTTGGTTTTGAGTTAGGGTTAGGGTTAGAGTTAGGGGTAGGGGTAGGGATATTGTTAGGCTATGATTAAGGCTAGGATCAAGGCTAGTATGAGGGCTAGAGTTGTTTTAGGGATAGGGCTAGTATTAGGGCTGGGGCTGATATCAGGACTAGGGTGATGGTTAAAGATAGTTTTAGGGTTAGGTTTATGGTTACGTCAACTGTAAGGTTTAGGTAAAAGGTAAGGTTCAATTTTAGAGCTAGGGGAATTTTTAGAGTAAGGGTCAGGTTTAGAGCTCAGGGAATTATTATGGTTATGGTGAGGGTTAGGGTTCGGTTTAGGTTAGGATTTAGATTTAGGGCTCAAATTAGCATTAGGGTTAATGTAAGGGTAATGGTAGTGATTGGTTTAGGGTTCAGATTAAGTTTAGGGTAATTTTTAGTGTTAGGGTTATCTATAAAGTTAGAGTTAGGCCTATGGTTAGCATTTGAATAAGAGTTATGGTTAGGGTAATGGATAAGTTTAGAACTAATGTTAGAGCTAGCGTTATGATTAGCATTAGGTTTTGAGTTAGGGTTCTGGTTACGGTTAGAAATAGGGTTAGGTTTAGGGTTATATTTAGTGTAAGTGTTTGGTTTTGAGACAGAGTTAGGGTTAGGATGAGGGTGAGGGTTAGGGTTAGGGTTAGATCTACAAATAGGATTGGGATAACGTTATTTTTAGGGTAATGACTATGGTTAGATATAGGATTAGGGTTAAGGTTAGATTTTGGTTTAGGATTAAGGTTTGGGCTAGGGTTTGAGCTTGGTTTGGTGCTCTGGCAAGTGTTAAATTTAGGGTTATGTCTAGGGGTAGATTTCCATTTAGGGTTAAGGTTAGCATTAACGTTTGTTTAGTATTGTCAATAGGATCAGGATTAGCATTAGGGTAGTGGGTAAGTTTAGAAATAGGTTTATTGATAGTGTTAAGTTTAGGATTAAGGCTAGGGTTTGGTTTAGAGTTAGGGATAGGCGTATTTCTATGTTTAATACAAGAGTTAGGCTTTGAACTAGGGTTAGTGTTAGAGTTAGGTTAAGGGTAGGGTTTAGCTAGGTTTACGCACCAGATTAGAACTTGTTTTTGTGTTAGGGTTAAGGTTAGGGTTAGAGCAATGGCTAATGTAAGAACTAGGATTACAATTACGTGTTAGTTTTATGGTTAGAGTTAGGGATAGGTCTAGTGGTATGGTTAGTTTTAAGGTTAGGGTAATATTTATAGCTAGGGAAAGTGTTAGGATATGAGTCAGGGTCAAGGTTAGTTTTAGGGTTAGAGTTAGGGCTCGAATAATGGTTAGGATTACATTTAGGGTTTGATTTATGTTGAAGGTCTTGTTTAGAGTGAGGGTGAGTGTTAGGATATGAGTCAGAGTAAGGGTTATTTTTAAGGTTAGGATTAGGACTCGAATTAGGGCTAGGGTTTGTTCTAGGTGTAGTGTTAGGTTTTGGTTTAAGTAAAGGTTTAGGGTTAGGTAGGCCTGTATCTCGTGTTTTTTTGTTTTTTTTTTTTTGTTTGTTTTTTTTTTTGTTTTATTGCTAGGGTTAGGGTTAGGTTTAAGGCTAGTTTTAAAATTAGCATTAGGGTTAGGGCTAGTGTTATGTTTCATGTTAGGATTAAGGCTAGGTTTAAGGCTAGGAATAAGGCTAAGTTTTGTGTTAGTTTTAGGGCAAGAATTAGGGCTAGGGCTAATGTAAGGTCTAAGGTTAGAGATAGAGGTAGTTTTAGGACTAGGATTAGGGCTAGTTTTGTGTGAGGTTTAGGGTTAGTGTTCGGTTTATGGGTAATCTAAGAGCTAAGGTTATGGTCATAGCTAGTTTTAGGGTTAGTATAGTTTTAGGGTTAGTTTGGGGTTTAGGATAAGATTTAGAGCTAGGGTTTGTGTTAGGTTAAGGTTCAGTGTTCGGGTAAGTGTTAGGGTTAGGGTTAGGGGCATAAACTGGATTGGGTTAGGTCTAGGGGTAAATTTATTTATTGGGTTAGGTTAAGGGTTATTGTTAAGGCAAGGGCTAGAATTATGGCTATATTTAGGATTAGGTTTATGTCTAGGGCTAGTATTATTTTTTGGATTATGTTTAGAGTTACCGGTAGGGCTAGTGTTAGGTTTTGGTTTAGGGTTAGGGTCAGGTTTAAACCTAGGTTTAATGTTAGGACCAGAGTTAGCATTTGGGTTAAGCTGAGAGCTAGAATGAAGGCTAGGGATAGGACTAGTAATAGAGTTAGGGTTTGAGGAAGGCTACAAATTAGGGTTAGGACTGGAATAGCAATAGGGTGAGGGTTTGACTCTGTGTAAGGGATAGAGTTATAGCTAGGGTTAGGTCAAGGGATAGGGTTAGGGGTAGTATTAGGGTTAGGGTTAGGGTTAAAGTTAGGGTTATGGCTCGGATAAGGGCTAGGTTTTGTGTTAGGGTTAGGGATATGGCTAACGTAAGAACTGGGATTACAATTAGGGCTAGAGTTAGGGTTAGATTTAGGGTTAAGTCTAGTGTAGGATTAGGTTTATGGTTAGGGTGATGTTTAGAGCTAGAGTTAATGTTATGGTGAGAGTCAGAGTCAGTATTAGTCCTAGGGTAGGGTTTGGACACATATTAGGGCTAGGTAAAGTCTAGGTGGAGAGTTAAGTTTTGGTTTAGGTTAAGGATTAGGGTCAGTGCTATGTCTCAGTTTTGATTGAGGGCTAGGTCTAGGGTTAGGGCCAGATTTCAAATTAGTGTAGGGGTTAGAGCTAGTATTAGGGTCTGGTTTAGGCTTATGTTTAGGTTTAGATTTAGTATTAGGGTTAGATCAAGGTTTAGGACTAGAGTGAAGGTTAGGGCTACGGTTAGAGCTAGGATTAAGGCTGGATTTTGCGTAAAGGTAAAAGATAGGGTTAGAACTCAGAATAGGGCTAGAGTGTGAGTTAGAATTAGTCTTAGAATTAGGGTTAGGTTTGAGTTTAGTGTTAGGTTTAGTGCTTAATTAGGGCTACAATTAAAGCTAAAATTACTATTATGGCCAGGCCTATGTTTAGGGCTAGGGTTAGGGTTATGGTTAGGTTTAGGTATGATGTTATAGCTAGTTTTAGGGCTAGGTCCAGGGTTAAAATTAGTGTTAGGGCTAAGGTTAGGGTTAAAGTTAGAAATTAGGCTAAATTAAGGGGTAGGATTAGGGCTAGGGCTTGTGTTAGGGTCAGGGCTAGAATTAGGGCTATGGCTAATGTCAGGTCTAGGGTTATGTTAGGAATAGTTTTACAGTTAGGATTCTGGCTAGGTATAGTTTAATTCTTAGGTTAAGGTTTAGGATAAGCTTAAGATCAAGGGGTATTATTAGGGTCAGGGTTATGGTTTCAGTTATGTTAAATTTTACGTTTAGGGCTCAAATTAGTGTTAGGTTTATGGATATGATTAGGTTTAAGGTAATGGATAGGTTTAGAATATGGTTAGAAATAGTTTTAAGGTTATCCTAGGGTTAGCATTAGGGTTAGGGTTAGTGTAATGGATAGAGTTAAAGCTAGGGTTAGGGCTATGGTTATGGTTATGATTAGGGCTAGGGTTAAGTTTACGGTTAGCATTAGGTTTAAGGTAAGTGTTAGGGCTACGATTAGGGTTATGGGTAGTGTTAAAGCTTTTGTTAGGGCTCCAATTAGGGCTCGGTTTTGTGTTAGGTTAGGGCTTTGGATAGGGATATGGCTAATATAATAACTAGGGTTATGATTAGGGCTAGTTTAGGCTTAGAGTAGTGTTAGGTTTAGGTTTTGAGTGATTTTTAGAGCTAGGGTTAGTGTTAGGGTCAAAGTCAGGGTCAGGTTTAATTTTAGGATTAGGGATAGAACTCGTATTAAAGGTACGTTTAGAGCTAGGTAGAGATTTAGGGTTTTGTTTAGATTAAGGTTTAGGTTTTGGGATATTGCTCAATTTTTTTCTAGGGCTAGGGCTAGGCTGGGGCTAAGTTAGGGCTAGTTTTAAGATTAGTGTTAGTGTTGTGGCTAGTGTTAGAGATTTCGGCTTAGGGTTCAATATTCAGTTATGGTTAAATGTAGGATTAAGGCTAGGACAAGGGTTAGGTCTACGTTTAGGGTAAGTGTTAGAGTAATGGTAAGGGTTAGGGTTAGAACTAAAAATAGGGCTAGGGCGAGAGTTAGTCTTAGGGCTAGGCTTAGGTTAGGTTAGGTTTAGGGCTACATTATGGGGTAACATTAGATCTAGGGTTTATTTTTGAGTTAGGCCTAGTATTAGTCTTAGGTTTAGGTTTAGGGATAGGGTTAGGTTTAGGGGAAAGGATGGGGTTATAGCTAGTTGAGGGCTATGTCAAAGGTCAAAAATATGGTTAGGGCTACAGTAATGGTTTGGCTTAGTAATAAGGATAGATTTAGGGCTAGGATTAGGACTAGGGTTTATTTTAGATTTATGGCAAGAATTAGGGGTAGGGCAAATGTCAGATCTAGGGTTATGTTTTGTGACAGATTTTAGGTTAGGTTTATTGTTAGTTCTAGTGTAAGGGTTAGGTTTAGGGTAAGTTTCAAGTTTAAAGCTAGAGGTATTATTAAGATTAGAAAAGGTTCCAAGTTTGGTTTAGGTTACGATGTAGAGTAAGGGCTCAAATTAGCATGAGGGTTGGTTCTAGGGCAATGATAGTGTTAGGTTTAGGGTTTGGGTTAGGTTAGAGTAATTGATGTGGTCATGTTTATCAATAGGTTTAGGGTTAGGCCTAGGGTTAACAATTGGGTAAGTGTTATGTTTAGGTTAAGTGATAGAGTTAGAACCAGGTTTAGGGCTAGGGTTATCTTCAGTGTTAAGGCTATAGTTAGGGTTAAGTTTAGGCCTAGGGATAGGATTGGGATTAGTGTTAGGGTATGGTTTAGGGTTTGAGCTAGATTTAGCACTAGGGCGAGGATTATGTTTAGGTTTAGGTCTAGGTTATAGTTACGGTTAAGCTCAGTATTAGTGTTAGGGTTAGGGATAGGGAAATCATTAGGTTTAGGGTATTGGATAGAGTTAAATGTCGGGTTAGGGTTAAAGTTAGTTTTAGGATTAAGGTTGAGGTTTGAGCTAGGGTTAGGTCTGTGGTAAGGCTTAGGTTTACAGTTACGTCTAGGGTTAGCATTAGAGTTAGTGTTAGGGTAAATTTAGGTTAGGGCTATGGTTATCATTAGGGTTAGGGTTAGGGTAATGGGTAGGGTTAGAGTTAATATTATGCCTAGGGTTAAGGTTAGGATTAGGGCTAGGGTTATGGCTAGGGTTAGGTTTAGGCCAAGGGTTAGTGTTAGGATTAGGTTAAGTTTAAGGTTTAGGGATTGTGATTGAACTGGGGTTTGGCTAGTGAAAGGTTTAGGGTTATAGTCAGGGTTTTGATTAGAGTTAGGGTTAGTGTTAGGTTAGGATTAGGGTTAGAGTTATGGTTAAGGTAATAGATAGAGTTAGAGTAGGGTTTGGCCTAAGCTTATGGCTACTTTTAGGGTTATGGTTCTGGCTAAGTCTAGTGTTATGTTTAGATTTTAATTAGGATAAAGTTTAGAGCTAGGGTTGTGTTAAAGTAAGGGTCAGTGTTCAGGTTAGGGTTAGGTTTATGGTTAGTGCCAGCATTAAGACGAAAGTTAGATCTAAGGGTTGGTTTTATGTTTGGGTTAGGTCCAGGTCTAGATTTTTGATTAGCGCTTGGGATACATGTATTGCTAGATGAAGGATTAGGTTTAGGCCTAAGTCTAGTGTTAGGGTTAGGTTTACATATAGGTTTACCAGTAGCACCAGTGTTAGGTTTCAGTTAAGGTTTAGGGTCAACTTTAGACCTATGGTTAGTGTTAGGGTCAGAATAATTCAGGTTTATTGTTAGGGTTTGGGTTAGAGTTAGAGCTACAATAAGGGCTATGGTTACGAGCAGTAATAGAGTTAGGTTTTGGGGAAGGCATAGGATTAGGTTAAGGACTAGAGTAGGTTTAGGGTTATTGTTTCGTTTAGGGTAAGGGATAAGGTTAGCAATACGTTTAGGGCTAGACTTAGGGTTAGGCTTGGGCTAGGGTTAGGGTTAGGTTTAGGGTTAAATCTTGGGATAGGGCTCAGATGAGGGCTAGGTTTTGTGTTAGCATTAAGGTACAGCTAATATGAGAAATAGTGTTACAAGTAGGGCTAGTTTTAGGGTTAGTGTTATGTGTAGGTCTAGTGTGAGTGTTAGGGTTAGGGTTACAGTTTAGTTTAGAGCTAGGATTAGTGTTAGGGTCTGAGTTTGGTTAAGGGTTATTTCTGGATTTAGAGTTAGGATTCGAATTAGCACTAGGGTTAGGGATAGGTGTAGGATTAGGTTTTGCCTTACGTTAAGGGTTACATTTAGGGATGTGGCTTGGTTTTGTTTTAGGGATAGGGCTATGGTTATGGCTAGTTTTAGGATTAGCATTAGTGTTATGGCTAGGTTAGGTTGAGGTTTAGGCTTAAGATTAGGGTTATATTTAGAGTTTGGGTTAGGGATAGGGTGAAGGTTAGGTCTCAGGTTTGGGCTAGGGTTAGCGCTAGGTTTGGGGTTACAGTAAGGGATAGGTTTAAAACTACTAATAGGGCTAGGTTAGAGTTAAAGTTAGTCTTATGTCTAGAGTTATGGTTACGGTTATGGTTAGAGCTAAATTAGGGCTAGGATTAGGGCTAGGGTTAGTGTTAGGGTTAGGCCCAGGTTTGGGTCTAGAATTAGGATTAGCATTACGGTTAGGATAAGGTATGATGTTACAGCTTTGTTTAGATTTAGAGAGAGGGATAAAAATAGGGTTAGGGCAAGGGTTAACTTTAGGGTTAGGATTAAAGCTAGTGTTAGGGCTAGGATTAGGGCTAGGATTTGTGTTCGGGTTAGGGCTAGCATTAGGATTAGGACTAATATCAAGGATTATGGTTAGGGATAATTTTAGGGATAGGTTTATGGCTAGGTATAGTGTAAGAATTAAGATGAGAGTTAGTGTCAAGATTAGAGGTAGGGGTATTATTAGGGTCAGAGTCAGGGTTAAGGTTTGTTTTAGGTTAAGGTTTTGGGTTAGGACTTGAATGAGCATTAGGGTTAGAAATAGAGTTAGAGTAATGGGTATGGTTATGTTTAGGTTTCAGGTTATGATTAGGGTAATGGATAGGTTAGGCTTAGGGATAGTGTAAGGGTTAAGCCAAAGATTAGCATTAGTATTAGGGTTAGTGTTAAGGTAATGGATAGATTGGAGCTAGTGTTAGGACTAAGGTTACTGTAGGGTTAGGGCTAAGTTTATTGTTAGGTTTAGGGTTAACACAAGGATTAAAGTTAGTGTTAGGTTTAGGGTAAGTGTTAGGGCTTAAATTAGGGTTAGATTTAGGGTTAACGCTAGGTTTGAGTCCCATATTATGCCTATGTATTGAGTTACGTTAGGGCTAATGTTAGGGAGATGGTTAATGTAAGAACTAAGTTAACGATTAGGGCTAGTTTTAGGGTTAGGATTATGGCTAAGTCTAGTTTCAGGATTAGGTTTATTTTAGGGTAATATTTTAAACTAGGTTATTGTTAGAGTCAGAATCAGGGTCAGAGTTAGTTTTAGAGTTAGGGATAGGTAAAGAATTATGGATAGGGTTAGGACTAGATTTAGGGTTAGGATTTGGTTTAGGTTAAGGATTAGGGTTAGTGTTATGGCTAGGTTTTGATTTACGGCTAAGGCTAAATTTAAGGGTAGTTTCACAATTAGTGTTAGTGTTACTGCTAGTGTTAGGGTGAATTTAGTCTTAGTGGTAGATTTAAAATTATGGTTAATTCTAGGGATAGGGCTATGGCTAGCATTAGTGCTAAGGTTAGGGCTAGTGTTTGGGTTACAGTAAGAGATAGGGTTAGATCAAGAAATAGTGCTAGTGAGAGATTTAGAGTTAGTCTAAGGTCTAGGGTTAGCGTTTGGGTTATGGCTAAATTAGGTCTAGGGTTAGGTTTAGGGCTAATTTAGGGCTAGGAATAGGTCTAGGTTTAGTGTTAGGCTTTGGCCTATGGTTAGGGTTGTTTATGGTTAGGTTTAGAGTAAAGTTTAGGGAAAGGGATAAAATTATAGCTGGTTTAGACATAGGGTGTTGACTAGAATTAAGTTTTGAACTAGAGTTAGGTTTGTGCTAAGATTAAAGCTAGGTTTAAGGCTAGGGTGTGGGCTAGGGTTAGGACTAGTTTAAAGACAAGGGATAATGTCAAGTTTAGGGTTACAGCTAGGGATACTTATAGGGTTAGATTCATGGCTAGGTCTAGTGTAACGGTTAGGTTTAGTGTAAGGGTCATATTTAGAACTATGTGTATTTTTAGGGTCAAGGTTAGGCTTTCGTTATGGATTAGCCTAAGGTTTAGGGTTAGGGCTTGAATTAGCATTAGGGTTAGAGTTAGCATTAGAGTAATGGATAGGGTTAGGTTTAGAATTCAGGTTAAGATTATGGTAATGGTTTAGTAATACTTTAGTGATAGGTTTAGGGTTTGGCCTAGGGTTAGCATTTTGGTTAGGGTTATTGTAAGGGTAATGGATAGTGTCAGAGGTTGGGTTAAGGCTAGGGTTTTGGTTAGGATTAGGGCTAGAGTTAGGGTTTATATTAGGGCTAGGCTTAGAGTTACTGTTTGCGTTAGGTGGGGTACAGGTTAGGTTTTCAGCTAGAATTAGTGCTAGGGTGAAGAATAGTTTTGGGTTTAGGTCTAGGGCAGATTTACGGTTAAGGTTAGGGTTAGTGTTAAGGTTATCATTAGAGTTAGGTTGGTTAGATGTTGGGTTAGAGTTATGGTTAGTTTTAGTTTTAGGGTTATTCTTAGGTTTAGGGATAAGTATATCATTAGGTTTAAGGTAATTGATAAGACTAGATTTCAGGTTAGGGATGGGGTAGTGTTAGTTTTAGGTTTAGTGTTAAAGTTTGGTCTAGGGTTAGGATTAGAATAAGGCTTAGTGTTTGATCTAAGATTAGGGCCACAATCAGGGTTAGGTTTAGGATTAGGTCTAGGAATAGGTTTACAGTTAGGGTTAGAGCTAGGGTTATCATTAGGGTTAGGGTTAGGTTTAGGGTAATGGATAATTTTAGAGATAGTATTAGGGTTACTGTTAATATTATGATTAGGGCTAGGGTAAGACTTAGGTTTAGGGATAGGGTTTGGTTTGTGTTTAGGGTTAGAGTTAGGTATTAGCTAGGATTAGGTCTAAGGCGAGGTTTAGGGTTGCGTGAGGGCTAGGGTTAGTGTTAGGATTACACATAGGGCTAGGTTTAGGCCTAGCATTAGGGCTACATTTTAGTTTCCAAGGTAGGTTTGCTGCTTCAGATTAGGGTTTGCGTAAGGGATAGGGTTAGAACTAGTTTTAAGGCTAGGATGAGAGTTAGCCTTAGTCTTAGGGCTAGCCTTAGAGTTAGCTTAGGGATAGGGCTAAATTATGGCTAAGATTAGGGCTAGGGTTAGTGTTAGCATTAGGCCTAAGGTGAGGGTTAGGGTTTTGATTAGGGTATAATTAGGGCTAGGATAAGGACTAGGATTTTTGTTAGGGTTAGGGCTAGCATTATATCTAGGGCTAATAACAGGACTAGAGTTATGGTTAGGGATAGTTTTAGGGTTAGGTTTTTGGCTAGTTCTAGTGTAAGGGTTAAGGTTAGGGTGATATTTAGAGCTAGGGTTAGTGTTAGGATATGAGTCAGGGTCAGAATTAGGGTTAGGACGCAAATAAGCACTAGCATTAATGTTAGGTTTTGATTTAAGTTTTTGATGGTGTTTAGAGCTAGAGTGAGTTTAGGATATGAGTTAGAGTCAGGGTTAGTTTTCAGGTTAGGTTTAGGGTTTGAATTAAGTCTAAGGTTAGATCTAGGTGTAGAGTTAAAGTTTGGTTTAAATTAAGGTTTAGGGTTAGGGCTATTTCTTGGTTTTATTTTATTGCTAAGATTAGGATAGGTCTAGTTTTATGATTAGCTTTAGGGTTAAGGTTAGTGTTAGTGTTAGGCTAAGGCTTAGGTTTAGGGTTAGATTTAGAGTTAGGGTTAGTTCTAAGGCTTGGGCTAGAACTAAATATATGGTAAGGGTTAGGGCTAGTGTTACGGTTATGGTAAGGGATAGAGTTAGAAATAGTGATAGCGCTTGTGTGAGAATTAGAGTTAGTCTTACGGCTAAGATTAGAGTTAGAGTTAGGGATAAGTATAAATTAGGTCTAGGATTAGTTCTATGTTTAGTGTTCAGCTTAAGCTTAGAGTTAGGGTTAGATTTAGGATTTAGTTTAGGGTAAAGGATGTTTTTACATCTAAGTTTAGTGCTAGGGTGAGATTTAGAATTAGAGTTAGGGCTATGGTTATTTTTAGGTTAATGATTAAGGCTAGAATTAGGGCTAGCATAAGGGCTAGGGTTTGTTTTATGGTTAGGGCTAGGATTAGGAGTACGTCTAAATTCAGGTCTAGAATTATGTTTAAAGATAGTTTTAGGTTTAGAATTATGGCTATGTCTAGTATAAGGGTTAGATTTAGGGCTAGGGTCAGGTTTAGGTTTAAGTACATTATTAAGGAGTAGGTCTGGGTTAAGCGTTAGGATAGGATATAGTTTAAATTTAAGGTTAGCATTAGCATTAAGTATAGGGTTTGGATAATGATAGGGTTAGTATTAGAGTTCATCTTAGGTTTATGGTAATGAATAAGGATATGATTAGGGATAGGTTTAGGTTTAGGTCTAAGTTTAGTATCAAGGTTAGGGTTAGGGTTAGGGTTAGTGTTATGGTAATGGATTCGTTAGATCTAGTGTCATGGCTAGGGTTATGGTTATGATTACGGCTATGGCTAGTGTTAAGTTTAAGGATAAATTCAGTTTAGGGGAAGAGGAGTGCAGGAGGAAGAGGAGGGGGAGCAGTGGAACAGAAGGAATTGCTAACAGGAGGAGTTATAACACGGGAACTTGGCAGCTGAAGCCTCAGCTACACCTTTGGTGGCGAAGGAAGAAAAACTCTGGAGACAAATCACCCCAATTGGAGGAGGGGCAGAGCAGAGGCACGCTCGCTTGTAAGGTAGGCAGACCTGCGTCCGACTGGCAGAACAGGCCCAGGGGCCCACCGGCGTGGTAGACACATCACCCCAATTGCAGGAGGGGCAGAGCTGCCGCCCACACCTACAAGGTAGGCAGATCTGCTACCTACCGACAGAACAGGCCCAGAGGCCCGCTGGCGTGGTAGACACATCACCCCAATTGGAGAAAGGGCCTAGCTGCCGCCCACAAGGTAGGCAGACCACGCATCCTGGAGAAGGGGCCCAGCGGCCCGCCGGCCTAGTTGAAGGATCACCACAATTGGAGGAGGGGCACAGCCACCACCTGCACCAGCAATGTAGGCATACCTGCAACCTGAAGAACAGGCCCAGTGGCCCACCAGCGTGGTAGACAGATCATCCCTATTGGAGGAGGAGCACAGCCACCGCCCGCCCCTGCAAGGGAGACTTTGCAACTTATAGAAGCTCAATATGAATATATAGGGGGAAAATTCAATAACACAACAGTTTCACCAAGCAGAAAGAAACGTGAGCAGTATGAAAAGAAAGGAAAGAAAGGACCACAAGCAATGCAGATCAACTCAACTTTAGAAGAGGTAATAGCTGCAGCAGATGGAATGTCAGATAAAGAATTCAGGATTTACATGCTTCAGATGATCTGGAGTCTCAAGGAAGACTTTAGAAAGCAAAATCAGACAACAAAAGATCAGTTCAAGAATGAATAACATAAACAAATTCAAGAAGCAAAAGATCAACTATACAGGGAGATAGAGGTTATAAAAAACAAACAGAAATCCTAGAAATGCAGGAAGCAATAAAGCAACTTAAAAACTCAAATGAGAATACTACCAGCAGAGTAGAACACTTAGTAGACAAAGTATTTCAACTTGACAAGAACATAGACAGCTCAGCGAGACTGTTAAGAAACCATGAGCAGAACATCCAAGAAAGTCATTGGAATACAGGAAGGTATAGAGGTCCAAACCAAAGGAATGAGCAATCTGTTCAACTAAATAATATGAGAAACTTCCCAGACTTGAAGAATGAGACAGAATCCCAAATCCTCTAAGCCTACAGGACGCCGAATGTTTAACATCATAAGAGATCCACACCTCGACACATTATAATGAAGATGTCCAACATAGAGAATAAGGAGAGAATTTTAAAAGCTTCAATAGAAAGGAAGCAGATTACATTTAGGTGTAAACCAATCAGGATAACAGCTGATCTTTCAACACAGACTCTGAAAGCTAGAAGATCCTGGTATAACATATTTCAAATGCTAAAAGAAAATGGGTTCCAACCAAGAATTGTGTATCCAGCGAAATTAAGCTTCAGGATGGAAGATGAAATTAAAACCTTCCATGATAAACAAAAATTAAAAGAATTTGAAGCTAGAAAACCATCTCTTCAAAACATCCTTGGCAAAACATTACAGGAAGAGGAAATGGAAAATAACAATGAAAAACAACAGTGGGAGGTAGTACAGTAAAGGGAAAAAAAATCAAAGAGGAAAAACAAACCATGTTAATTAACATAAATAAACAAATATGGCTGGAAGAACAATCCATATCTCAATAATAACCCTAAATGTTAATGGCTTAAACTCACCAATTATAGACATAGGCTAGTAGAATGAATAAAAAAAAAAAAAGATCCAACAATATGCTGCCTACAGGAGACACATTTGATAGGAAAAGACATACATAGTGAAAGGTTGGGAAAAGTCATATCACTCATATGGACTTTGGAAACAAGCAGGAGTGTCCATACTCATATCATGTAAAATAGATTTTAAGCCAAAGTTAATCAAAAGGGATAAAGAGGGACACTACATACTGCTCAAGGGAACCATACACCAACAAGACATAACAATCATAAATATATATGCTCCAAACAATGGTGCAGCTATGTTCATCAAACAAACTCTTCTCAAGTTCAAGAGTCTAATAGACCACCATACAATAATTATGGGAGATTTCAACACACCTCTCTCACCACTGGAGAAATCTTCCAAAAAAAAGTTGAATAAAGAAACTGTAGAACTCAATAACACAATTTATAATCTAGACTTAATTGACATCTATAGAATATACCACCCAACATGAAGTAGTTACAACTTTTTCTCAGCAGCACATGGATCCTTCAGAAAAATAGATCATATATTATGTCACAGGGCAACTCTTAGACACTATAAAGAAGTAGAGATAATACCATGCATCTTATCTGATCATAATGGAATGAAACTGGAAATCAACAATAAAAGAAGGAAGGAAAAATCATGCATCACTTAGAGAATGAACAATAGGTTACTGAATGATCAATGGGGTATAGAAGACATCAAGGAGGAAACTAAAAAATTCTTAGAGATAAATGAAAACACAGACACAACATGTCGGAATCTATGGGGCCCAATGAAAGCAGTTCTAAGAGGAAAATTCATTGCCTGGAGTTCATTCCTTAAAAAAAAAAATAAAATAAAATAAATAAAAAAATAAATGATCTCACACTTCATCTTAAAATCCTAGAAAAAGAAGAGCAAAACAACAGCAAAAGAAGTAGAAGGCAAGAAATAATTAAAATCAGAGCTGAAATTAATGAAATTGAAACAAAAGAAACAATTGAAAAAAATGACAAAACTAAAATTTGGTTCTTTGAAAAAATAAATAAGATCAACAGACCCGTAGCCATGCCAATGAAGAGAAGAAGAGAGAGAACTCAAATTACTAGTATATGGGATGAAAAAGGCAATATCACAAGAGACACTTCAGAAATACAGGAGATAATTAGAAATTATTTTGAATTCTTATACTCCAATAAAATAGAAGACAGTGAAGGCATTGATAAATTTGTTATGTCATATGATTTACCCAGATTGAGTCTGGAGGATATAGACAACCTAAACAGACCAATATCAATTGAGGAAATAGAAGAAGCCATCAAAAGACTACCAACTAAGAAAAGCCCAGGACCAGATGGGTATAGAGCAGAGTTTTAAAAACCCTTTAAAGAAGAACTAATACCAATACTTTTCAAGCTATTCCAGGAAATAGAGAATGAGGGAGAACTTCCAAATTAATTCTACAAGGGCAACATCACCCTGATTCCTAAACAAGACAAAGACACTTCAAAGAAAGAAAACTACAGACCAATGTCTCTAATAAATCTAGATGCAAAAATCCTTAATAAAATTCTGCCGAATCGGACACAAAAACATATCAAAAAAATTGTGCACCATGATTAAGTAGGATTAATTCCTGGGATGCAAGGATGGTTCAATATACAGTAATCAATAAATATTATTCATCACATCAATAGACTTAAAGATAAGAACCATATTATCATCTCGATAGATGCAGAAAAAGCATTCGACAAAGTACAGCATCCCTTTATGTTCAAAACTTTAGAAAAACTAGGGATAACAGGAACATACCTCAATATTGTAAAAGCTATCTATGCTAAGCCTCAGGCTAGCATCATTCTGAATGGAGAAAAACTGAAGGCATTCCCTCTAAAATCTTGAACAAGACAGGGATGACCTCTCTCATCACTTCTGTTCGACATAGTTCTTGAAACACTGGCCAGAGCAATTAGACAGACGAAATAAATTAAAGGCATAAAAATAGGAAAAGAAGATCTTAAATTATCACTATATGCAGATGACATGATTCTATACCTAGTAGACTCAAAAGGGTCTACAAAGAAACAGTTAGAGCTAATAAATGAATTCAGCAAAGTGACAGGATATAAAATCAACATGCATAAATCAAAGGCCTTCCTGTATATCAGCGACAAATCCTCTGAAATGGAAATGAGGACAACCACTCCATTCACAATATCCTCAAAAAAAAAAAAATACTCGGGAATCAACCTAACAAAAGAGGTGAAAGACTTGTACAATGAAATGTACAGAACCTTAAAGAGAGAAATAGAAGAAGATCTTAGAAGATGGAAAAATATAACCTGTTCATGGATAGGCAGAACAAACATCATCAAAATGGTGATATTATCAAAAGTTCTCTATAGGTTTAATGCAATGCCAATCAAAATCCCAACAGCATTTCTTGTAGACACAGATAAAGCAATCATGAAATTTATATGGAAAAATAAAAGACCCAGAATAGCAAAAACAACTCTAAGCAGGAAGTGTGAATCAGGCGGTATAGCGATACAAGACTTCAAACTCTACTACAGAGCAATAGTAACAAAAACAGCATGGAACTGGTACCAAAACAGGCAGGTGGACCAATGGTACAGAATAGAGGACACAGAAACCAATCCACAAAATTACAACTATCTTATATTTGATAAAGGGACTAAAAGCATGCAATGGAGCCAAGATTGCATCTTCAAAAAATGGTCCCGGGAAAACTGGAAATCCATATGCAACAAAATGAAACTGAATCCCTTTCTCTTGCCATGCACAAAAGTTAACTCAAAATGAATCAAGGAGCTTGATATCAAATCAGAGACACGGCGTCTGATAGAAGAAAAAGTTGGCTACGATCTACATACTGTGGGGTCGGGCTCCAAATTCCTCATTAGGACACCCATAGCACAAGAGTCAATAACTAGAATCAACAAATGGGACTTACTCAAACTAAAAAGTTTTTACTCAGCAAAAGAAACAATAAGAGAGGTAAATAGGGAGCCTACATCCTGGGAACAAATCTTTACTCCTCACACTTCAGATAGAGCCCTAATATCCCGAGTACAGAAAGAACTCAAAAAATTAAACAATAAGAAAACAAATTACCCAATCAACAAATGGGCAAAGAACCTGAACAGTAACTTCTCAGAGGAGAACATACAATCAATCAACAAGTACATGAAAAAATGCTCACCATCTCTAGCAGTCAGAGAAATGCAAATCAAAACCACCCTAAGATATCATGTCACTCCAGTAAGATTGGCAGCCATTATGAAATCAAACAACAACAAGTGCTGGAGAAGATGTGGGGAAAAGGGTACACTTGTATATTGCTGGTGGAACTGCAAATTGGTGCGGCCAATTTGGAAAGCAGTATGGAGATTTCTTGGAAAGCTGGGAATGGAACCACCATTTGACCCAGCTATTCTCCTTCTCGGTCTATTCCCTAAAGACCTAAAAAGAGCATACTACAGGGACACTGCTACATCGATGTTTGTAGGAGCACAATTCACAATAGCAAGACTGTGGAACCAACCTAGATGCCCTTCAATAGATTAAAAAAATGGATAAAAAATGTGGCATTTATACACAATGGAGTATTATTCTGCATTAAAACATGACAAAATCATAAAATTTGCAGGGAAATATATGGCATTAGAGCAGATTATGCTAAGTGAAGCTAGCCAATCCCTAAAAAACAAATGCCAAATATCTTCTTTGATTAAGGAGAGTAAGAAGAAAAGAATAGGGAGGAAGAGAATGAGAGGAAAATTAACATTAAACACGAATGAGAGGTGGGAGGGAAAGGGAGAGAGAAGGGAAATTGCATGGAAATGGAAGGAGACACTCAGGGTTATACAAAATTACATACAAGAGGAAGTGAGGGGAAAGGGATAAAAAAAAAGATTGAGAAAGGAATTACAGTAGATGGGATAGAGAGAGAAGCGGGGAATGGAGGTGAGGGGAGGGGGGATAGTAGAGGATAGGAAAGGCAGCAGAATACAACAGACACTAATATGGCAATATGCTAATCAGTGGATGTGTAACCAATGTGATTCTGCAATCTGTATACAGGGTAAAAATGGGAGTTCATAACCCACTTGAACCAAAGTGTGAAATATGATATGTCAAAAACTATGTAATGTTTTGAACAACCAAAAATAAAAATTAAAAAAAAAATAAATTCGGGTTAGGGCTAGGTTTTGCGTTAAGTTAGTACTATATTTAGGGTTACAGCTAATGTAAGTACTAGGGTTATGATTAGGGCTACTTTTAGGGTTAAGTTTAGGGCTAGGTTTAGTGTTAGGTTTAGGTTCAGGGTTAGGTTGGTGTTCAGAGCTAGGATTAGTGTTAGTATCAGAGTCAGGGTCAGGGTTATTTTTAAGTTTTGGCTTAAAACTCAAATTAGGGCTAGAGTTAGTGGTAGGTTTAGGGTTAGGGTTTGGTTTAGTTTAAGGTTTAGGGTTAGAGCTATGGCTCGGTTTTGTTTTAGGTCTAGGGCTAGGATTAGGGCTTGTTTTAGGATTAGTGTTAGGGTTAGGGCTAGTGTTAGTGTTAGGCTTAGGCTTTGGGTTAAGGTTAGGGTTAGGGATAAAGATAGGTCTAAATTACAGATATGGTTAGTGTTAAGGCTAGGGTTAAGGATAGTTATAGAATTAGTATTAGGATTAGGGCTAGTTTTATGGTTAGGCATAGGCATCGAGTTAGGGATAGATTTAGAGTTAGGTTTCCATCTAGGTTTACTGGTAGAGCTAAGGATAGGTCAAGAGTTATGACTAGAGTTAAGGTTAGAATTAGGGTTAAGTTTAGAATAAGGGATGTTGTTATATCTAGGTTTAGGGCTAGGGTGAGGGCTAGTAATTGGGTTAGGGCTTGGGTTATGGTTAGGGTTTTAATTAAGTTTAGATTTATGGCCAGTTTGAGGACTAGGGTATTTCTTAGGGTTAGGGATAATATTAGGGGTAGGGCTAATGTCAGGCATAGGGTTACAGTTAGGGTAAATTTAGTGTTAGGTTTATGGCTTGGTCCAGTTTAAGTGTTAGGGTTAGTGTAATGGTAAGGTTTAGATCTAGGGTTATTTTTGGGGTCAGGGTCAGGGATAGAGTTTCGGTTCAATTAGGGTATAGTTTTAGGCTCAAATTAGCATTAGGTTTAGGTTTAGAGTTATTACAGAGTTAGTTTTAGGGTTTATATTTTGTTTGTAATTGAAAGGGTTAGGGTTAAGCCAAAGGTGAGCCTAATGGTTAGGGTTATCATTAGGGTTATGTACAGGGTTACACCTAAGATTACGGCTACGGTTATTTTTAGGATTGGGGCTAGTGTTTGGGTTAGTGTTAGGTTTAATTTTAGAGTTAAAGCTAGGTGTAGAACTCAGATTAAGGCTAGATTTGGGGTTAGTTTAGGGCTAGGGTTAAGGCTAAGGCTATGTATGAATTAGGGTTATGTTTAGTGCAAGATATATTGTTAGGGCTAGCTCTAGAGTTACGGTTAGTTTTACGTTTTTGATAATGTTTAGAGCCAGGTATAGTATTGGGTTCAGAATCTGGGTCAGAGTTAGTTTTCACGTTAGATTTAAGACTAGAATTATGGATAAGTTTAGGCCTAGGTATAGGGTTAGGGTTTTGTTTAGTTTAAAGTTTAGGGTTACGGCTATAACTCGGTTTTGTTTTAGGGCTAGAAGTAGGCTTAGGGCTAGTTTTAGGATTAGTGTTATGGTTATAGCTAGTGTTATTGTGAGGTTTAGGCTTAGGTTTGGCGTTAGATTTAGAGTTAGGTTTATATCTAGGATGAGAGCTAGGGGTAAGAATAGAGCTAGGGTTAGAACTAAGTTTAGGGCTAGGTTTAGGGTGATGATAAGGGATAAGGTTAGTGGAGGGTTACGGATAGGTGTACATTAGGACTGGGATTAGGGCTAGGTTTAGGGTTAGGGTTAGGCCTATGTTTAGGGCTAGGTTTAGTGTTAAAGTTAGGGTTAGGATTAGGTTTAAAGTAAGGTATGGATTTATAGCTAGTTTTAGGGCTAGGGAAAACATTAGGTTTAGGGTTAGGGTTAGGGTTAGGGTTGTGATTAAAATGAGTTTTTTGGCTAGGCTGTGGGCTAAGGTTTGTGTTAGGGTTAGGGCCAGAATTAGAGCTAGGGCTAATGTCAGGTCTAGGGTTATGTTAGAGATAGTTTTAGGGTTAGTTTTATGGCTAGATCTATTGTAAGGATTAGGATTAATATTAGAGTCAGGTTTAGAGCTAGGTGTATTATTAGGGTCAGGGTAAAGATTATGGTTTGGGTTAGGCTCAGGTTTAGGGTTAGGGATTGAATTAGCATTAGGGTTAGGGATAGGGTAATGATAAGGTTAGATTAAGGGTTCAGGTTAATTATCAGTTAATGTATACGGTTAATGTTAGGAACAGGATTAGGATTCCAATGGGGTTAGCATAAGAGTTAGGGTTACTGTTTGGGTAATGGATAAGGTTAGAGCTATTTTTAGGGACAGGGTTATGGTTAAGATTAAGTCTAGATTTAGACTTAGGGTTAGGGTAAGGGCTAGGGTTATAATCATGGTTAGTTTTAGGGTAAAAGCTAGCATAGGGATTGGATTAGGGCTATGTTTATGGATAGGTTAGTGCTATGGCTAATGTAAAAACTAGTATTATGATTAGGGCTAGTTTTAGGATTAATGTTATGTCTAGTTGTAGTTTTAAGGTTAGGTTTAGGGTTAGGGTGACGTTTAGAGCTAGGGTTGGTGTTAGTGTCAGTGTCAGTGTCTGGTTAGGGTCAGGGTTAAAGTTAAAGCCAGAATTAGGACTTCAGTTATGTCTAGGGGTAGGTTTAGAGTTTGGGTTAGGTTAAGGGTTATTGTTAAGGCTAGGTTTAGGTTTTTCTTTAGGTCTAGGGCTAGAGTTATGGCTAGATTTAGGATGAGGTTTAGGTCTCAGTCTAGTTGTAGCATTAGGTTTAGGTATAAGTTTACAGGTAGGGCTAGTTTTAGGGTTCCATATAGGGTTAGGTTCAGGTTAAGATCTATGATTAGTGTTAGGGTCGAAATAAGAGTCAGGATTTGGGTTAGGATTTGGGTTATGGTTAGAGCTAGAATGAGGATTAAGATTAAGACTAGTAATAGGGTTAGTGTTTGTGTTTGGTTAAGAATTATGGTTAGACTAGGGTTTGCATTATGGTGACAGTTTGGCTTAGTGTGAAAGATACAGTAAGAGCAAGAGTTAGGGTGAGGGTTAGGGCTAGACTTAGGATTAGGTTTAGGGTTAAAGTTCAGGTCAGGACTCGGATTAGGGCTGTGTTTGTATTAATTCTAGGGCTAGCATTAGGGTTACAACTAATGTAAGAACTAAGATTATGAATAGGGTTATTTTTAGTATTAGCTTAAGGGCTAGGGAGTATGGGGAAAGGTTTAAGATTATGGTGATGTTTACAGCTAGGATTAGTGTTTGTATGAGTCAGGGTCATGTTTAGGTTTAAGGTTAGAGTTAGGACTCAAATTAGGGCTAAGTTTAGGGCTATGATAGGCTTAGGGTTTGGTTTAGGTTAGGGGTTAGGGTTAGGGTTATGGCTTGGTTTTATTATAGGGATAGGGCTAGGGTTAGGGCTACTTTTAGATTGGCATTAGGGTTATGTCTAGTTTCAGGCTTGGACTTAAGCATCGGGTTAATGTTAGATTTACAGTTAGGTTTTGATCTAGAGTTTGTGCTACGATTATGAATAGGGCAAGGGTTACCACTAGGGTTAGGGATAGGTTTAGGGTTATTTTAATAAGTAGGGTTAGAACTACAGATACATCTGGTGTTAGAGTAATAGTTAGTCTTAGGTCTAGGATTAGGGTTAGGATTAGAAATAGGGATAAATTAGGTCTAGGATTATAATTAGTTGTAGTTTTAGGGTTACAGTTAGGGCTAGAGTTAGGGTTATTGTTAGGGCTACAGCTAGGGTTATGGTTAGGGAAAAGGTTAGGGTTTAAGCTAAGTTAGGGCTAGGGTGAGTGATAGCTTTAGTGTTAGGTCTAAGTTTAGAGTTAGGGTGAGGTTAATGGATTGGGTTAGATGTAAGTTTAGGGTTATGGTTAAGGTTAGGTTTAGCCTTAATGAATAAATAATGGATAGGTTTAGATTTAGGGCCAGGTTTAGTGTTGGTTTAGGGTAAGTGTTAGGTTTTTAGTTAGAGTTAAGGCTATGGTAAGGGTTAGGTTTAGGTTTAGGTATAGGGTTAGGTTTCCGATTAGGATTAAGGATAAGGTTTTGTTTATGGATAGGGTTATCATTAGCATTAGGGATAGGGTTAGGGTAAAGGTTAGGATTAGAGTTAGGATTAGTGCTAGGGTTTAGGTTAGGATTGGGGCTAGGGATAGGTTTATGTTTAGGGATAGGGCTAGGTTAAATTTAGGCTAAGGGTTGGGTTTTGAGATAAGTTAAGGAGTTAGGCAAGGGTTAGGGTTAGGCCTAGGTTTAGGGTTAATGTTATGCTTAGGGTAGGTTTGGGCCTCAGATTAGGGCTAGGTTTTGTGTTAGGTTTAGGCCCAGGGTTAGGGCTATGGGTAATGTAAGATCTAGGGTTCTGATTAGGGCTAGTTTTAGGGTTAGGGTTATGGCTAGGTCCAGTGTTAGGTTTAGATCTTGTGTTAGGGTCAATTTTAGAGCTAGGTTTAGTGTTGTTTTCAGGATCTGTGTTCAAGTTAGAATTAGGGTTGCAGCCAGAATAATAATTAAGTTTAGGTCTAGGGATATGGTTCATGTTTCTTTTAGATTAAAGATTATTGTTAGGGCTAGGGCTAAGTTTCTTTCTTTTTTTTTTTTTTTTTTTTTTTTTTGCTCTAGGGCTACAGTTATGTCTAAATTTAGGATTAGTTTTTGGTTTAGGGCTAGTGTTAGTTTTAGGTTTAGGTATAAGTTTACTTATACGGCTAGATTTAGGGTTGGTTTTAGGGGGAGAGTCAGGATTAGACCGAGTGTTTTTGTTAGGGTTTGGATTTGGTTTAGGGTTAGAGCTAGAATGAAGGCTTGGGTTAGAATGAGGAATAAGGTTTAGGGTTTGTGTTAGGCTAAAGATTAGGATTAGGACTAAGTTTAGAATTACCAATAAATTTTGGCTTAGAGTAAATGATAGAGTTAGAGCTAGAATTAAGGCTAGAATTAGGGTTAGGGTTAGGTTTAGTGTTAGGATTAATTTTAGATTTAGAGTTACATCTAGGTTTAGGGCTCATATTAGGGCTAGTTTTTTCTGTTAGGTTTAGGACTAGGGTTAGGGCTATGGCTAATGTAAGAATTAGGGTTAAGATAGGGTTAGTTTTAGGGTTAGTTTTTGGTCTGGGACTAGTGTTAGCATTATCTTTAGGGTAGTATGATATTTAGAGCTGGGATTAGTGTTAGGATATCAGTCAGGGTCAGGGTTAGTTTTAGGCTTAGGACTGGAATTAGAGGTAAGGTTTTATGGCTAGGTGTAGGGTTAGGGTTTGATTTAGGTTAATATTTAGTGTTAGAGGAATGGATCGGTTTTCTTTGAGGGCTAAGGCTAAGGTTATGGCTACTTATAGGAATTCCAATAGTGTTAGGATGAGGTTTGGGCTTAGGTTTAGGGATAGATTTAGAGTTATGGTTTGATATATGGTTAGGTCTTGGGCTAGGGTTAGGGCTAAGAATAGGGCTTGTGCTAGGGTTATGGTAATTAATAGGGTAAGATCTAGAAATAGGGCTAGGTTGATGTTAGTCTTAGGCCTAGAGTTAGGGGTACGTTTAAGGTTAGGGCTATATTAGAACTAAAATTAGTGCTAGGTTTAGTGGTAGAGTGGGGCCTATGATTAGGGCTAGAGCTACCGTTAATGTTAGGGTTTGGTTTAGGGCTAGGGTTAGTGTTAGAAGAAAAGATGGGGTTATAGCTAGGTTCAGGGCTAGGGCAAGTGTTAATATTAGGGATAGGGCTAGGATTAGTGTTTAGTTTGGGATTAAAGCTAGGTTTAGGGTTAAAATGAAGCTAGGTTTAGGGCTAGAATAAGGGTTTGTCTAAGAGTTAGGGATAGGATTAGAGCTAGGGATAATGTCAGGTCTAGGTTCATGGTTAGGATTAGTTTTAGGGTTAGGTTATGGCAGGTCTAGTGTAGGGTTGGGTTTAGTGTAAGGTCAGGTTTAGAGCAAGGTGTGTTATTAGAGTCAGGTTCAGCGTAGGGGTTACTTTAGGTTAATGTGTAGGGTTAAGGCTTGAATTTACATTAGGGTTAGGATTAGGGTAATGGATAGGGTTAAGTTTAGATTTCAGGTTAGGTTTAGAGTAATGGATAGGGTTAGTTTTAGTGATAGGGTTAAGTTAGGCCTAGTGTTAGTATTTGGGTTAGGTGTACATTTAGGGTAATGGATAGGGCTAGAGCTAAGGCTAGGCCTAGAATTAAGGTTAGAATTAGGACCAGGGTTTGAATTAATTTAAGTTTAGAGTAAGTGTTAGTGTTTGAGCTAGTGTTATAGCTAGAACGAGGGTTAGGGTTAGAGTCAGGGCTATGTTTAGGGTTAGATTTAGGGTTATGTTTAGGGTAAGGGTTAGAGTTCTAGCTAGGTTTAGACCTAGGGCGTGGTTTTGGGTTAGGGTTAGTTCTAGTTTATGTTAGGGAAACGATTAGTGCTATGTTTATGTTTAACATTAAGGCTATGTGTAAAATAAAGGTTTAGGTTGAAGGCTTGAATTAACTTTAGGTATAGGGTTAGGGCTAAGGTAATGGATATGGTTAGGGTTAGGGTTCAGGTTAAATTTAGGGTAATAGAAATGGTTAATATTAGCGATAGGGTTAGCATTCGGCCTAGCATTATCATTTTGTTAGGCTTATTGTTAGGATAATGTTAGAGCTAAGTATAGGGCTAGAGTTAAGTTTAGGTTTAGTGCTAGGGTTAGAGTTAGGCCTAGGGTTAGTGTTAGGGTTAGGCTTAATGTAAGTATTAGCATTTGAGGTAGGACTAGGGTGAATATTAGGGGTTGAGTCAGGGCTAGGGTTAGGGTTATGTTTAGGGTTATGTTTAGGTAAGGGTTAGAGTTTGAGCTAGCGTTAGAGAAAGGGCGAGGATTAGGGTTACGGTTATGTCTAGCGTTACACTTAGAGTTATGATTAGGTCTATTATTAGGGCTAGGATAAGGGCTAGGTTTAGTGTGAGTTTTATGGTTAGCTTTAGGGATTATATGTAATATAAGAGCTAGTGTTCTGGTCATGGCTAATTTTAGGGGTATGGTTATGGATAAGTCTAGTGTTAGGGTTAGGTTTTTGTTTAGGATAAGATTTAGAGCTAAAGTTTATGTTAGGGTAAGGGTCCTTGTTCGGGTTAGAGTTAGGTTTAAGGTTAGAGCCAGCATTAAGACTAGCGTTGGGTCTAGGGATAGGTTTAATCTTTGTGTTAGGTTAAGGGTTAATGATAGGGATAGTGCTAGGATTTGTTTAGGGCTAAGGCTAGTTTTATTACTTTGTTTGGGAATAGGTTTGGTCTAGTGCTAGTGTTACTGTATATTTAAGCATAGGTTTAACTGTAGGGCTAGGGGTAGTGTTGGCTTTAGAGTTAGGGTCAGGTTTAGACCTAGGATTATTGTTAGGGTCAGAAAAAGGGTCAGGGTTAGGTTTAGGGTTTGGGTTAGGCTGTCAGCTAGTATTAAGGCTAGGGTAGGACTAGAAATAGAGCTAGGGTTTGAAGTAGGCTAAGGAATAGTGTTAGGACTAAGGTAAAATTAGAGTGAGGGTTTGACTTAGGATATAGGATAGTGTTTGATGTTGAGTTAGGGGTAGGGTTAGTGTTAACCTAGGGTTAGGGCTCGGATTATGGCTGGGATTTGTTTTACCTTTAGGGCTACAGTAATGTAAGAACTAGTATTCCATTTAGGGCTAATTCTAGGGTTAGCATTAGAGCAATGTTTAGAGCTAGGGTGAGTGTTAAGGTCTGAGTCAGGGGCAGGATTATTTCTAGGGTTAGGATTAGGACTCAAATTAGGTCTAGCTTTAGGGCTAGTTGTACGGTTAGGGTTTGGTTTAGGTGAAGGTTTAGAGGTAGGGTTATGACTCGGTTTTGTTTTAGGGCTAGGGTATGTTTAGGGCTAGTTTTCCAATTAGCATTGGGGTTAAGATTTCTGTTGAGATTTAGGCTTTCGATTAGGGTTAGATCCAGGTTAGGGATAGGAAAAAGTTTAGGGCTAGTGTTGGGGCTAAGAATAGGTCTAGGTTTGGGGTTATCTGAAAGGATAGGTTTAAAATATGGGATAAGGAAATGGCGAAAGTTAGAGTTAGTCTCAGGGCTAGGGATAGACTTAGGTTTAGGGTTAGTGCTAAATTAGGTCTAGGATTAGCACTAGGTTTAGTTTTAGTGTTTACCTAGGGTTAGGGCTAGAGATTGGGTTAGTGTCAGGGTTAGGAAGAGTTAGTTTTGGGGCAAGGGATGAGGTTATAGCTAGGTTTAGTGCTAGGGTTAGGGTTCAGGTAAGGACTAACTAAGGCTAGGTTTAGGGCTAAGTTGAGAATTTGTGTTAGAGTTAGGGCTTGCATTAGGACTAGGGATAATGTCAGGTCTAGGTTTATGGTTAAGTTTAGCTTTAGGATTAGGATATGGCTAAGGCTAGTGTAAGAGATAGGTTTAGAGCTATGCGTATTATTAAGATTAGAGCTAGGTGTATTATTAAGGTCAGGGTCCATGTAAGATTTGGTTTACACTAAGGTTTAGGGTTAAGGCTCGAATTAGCATTTGGTTTAAGATAAGGATTAGGGTAATGGATGGGATTAGGTTTAGTGTTCCTTTTAGATTTAGCCTAATGGATAGGGTTAGTGATAGTGATAGAATAAGTGTTAGTCCTAGGGATAGCATTTGGTTTGGTTTATCTTTAGGGTAATGTTAGAGCTAAGGTTAGGGCTAGGGTTAAGGTTATGATTAGGGCTGGGGTTAGTTTTAGGCCTAGGGGTAGAGTTAGGTTTAGCCTTAGGGTAAATGTTAGCATTTGAGCTAGGGTTAGATCTAGAGCAAGGGTTAGGGCAAAAATCAGGGCTAGTGTTATGGTAAGGGTTAGGGTTACGTATAGATAAAGGTTAAAGTTTTAGCTAGGCTATGGCTAGGGCAAAGGTTATGGTTATGGTTGTAACCCTACAGTCTAGGGTTATGGTTAAGGTTACAATGAAAGCTAGGTTTAGAGCTAGGTTAATGGCTAGATTTTGTGTGAAATTTATGGCTAGTGTTAGGGCTACGGTTAATGTTAGAGGAAGGTTAATGGTTGTGGCTAGTTTTAGGGTTAGGTTTATGGATTAGTGTAGTGTTAGGTTTTTGTTTTGGTAAAGATAAGGTTCAGAGATAGGGTTTATGTTAGGGTAAGGGTCATTGTTTGGCTTAGGGTTAGGGTTAGTTTTAGGCCCAGATTTAGGAGTATCTTTGTGTCTAGGAATATGGTTAGTCTTTGTGTTAGGTTAATGGTTATTTTCAGGGCTAGTGTTAGGTTATTTATTAGGGCTAAGCCTAGATTTATGACTCTATTTAGGATTAGGTTTGGTCTAGCACTAATGTCAGTGTTAGGTTTATCTATAGGTTTACCGGTAATGGTAGAATTAGGTTTTCTTTTAGGTTTAGGGTCATTTTTAGACATAGGTTAGTGTTATAATCAGAATAAGGGTCAGGCTTAGGGTTAGGGTTAGGGTTTGGGTTAGAGTTAGAGCTAGAATGAGGGCAGGGTTAGGACTAGTAATAAATCTCATGTTTTGGGTAGGCTAAAGATTAGGGTTAGGACTAGGGTAGGATTATGGTGAGGGTTTTTCTTAGAGTAAATATAGGGTTAGAGGTAGGGTTAGGGTTAGGGTTAGTGTTAGGGCTAGGGTTAGGGTTAGGTTAAACCTAGTGTTAGGGCTTGAACTAGGGCTAAGTTTTTTGTTAGCATTAGGTCTACAGCTAATGTAAGAATTAGGATTCCAAGTAGTGATAGATCTAGAGTTAGCATTAGGGCAAGGTTTAGAGCTGTGGTAAGTGTTAGAGTATGAGTCTGGGTCACGGTTTTTTGTACGGTTAGTGTTAGAACTCAAATTAGGGCTAGATTTAGGGTTACATGTAAGGTTAGGTTTTGGGTTAGGTGTAGAGTTATGTCTTAGTTTTGTTTTAGGGCTAGGGTAGGTTTAAGGCTAGTTTTCCAATTAGCATTAGGGTTAAGGCTATTGTAAGGGTGGGGTTTAGGCTTATGTTTAGGCTTACATCCAGGTTTAGGGCTAGGAACATGGTTAGTGCTGGGAATGCGTCTAGGGATAAGGCTACGTTTTGGGTCATGGTAAGGGATAGGATTAAAATTTGGTATACAGCTATGGTGAAAGTTAGATTTAGTCTTGGGGCTAGGGATAGGATTAGGTTTAGGTTTAGGGCTAAATTAGGGGTAGGATTATCACTAGGATTAGTGTTAGTGTTAGGCCGAGGGTTAGGGCTAGATACTGGGTTAGTGATAGAGTAAGGGTTAGAGTTAGTTTTAGGGGAAGTGATGAGGTTATAGCTAGGTTTAGGGCCAGGGTTATTGTTTGGGATAGGATTAAGGCTAGGTTTAGGACTAAGATGAGTGTTTGTGTTAGGGTTAAGGCTTGGATTAGGACTAGGGCTAATGTCAGGTCTAAGTTAATGGTTAAGATTAGCTTAAGGATTAGGTTATGGCTAAGTCTAGTGTTAGGGTTAAATTTAGGGTAAGGGCCAAGTTTAAAGCTAGGTGTATTATTAGGGTCAGGGTCCAGGTAGGGTTTGCTTTAGGTTAAGGTTTATGGTTAATGCTTGAGTTAGCATTAAGGTTAGGATTGGGGTGAGAGTAATGGATAAAGATAGGTTTAGGGTTCAGGTTAATTTGAGTGTAATGTATAGTGTTAGTGATAGTAATAGGGTTAGCTATAGGCCTAGGGTTAGATTTTAGTTAGGCTTATCTTTAGGGTAATGTTAGATGTAAGTTCAGGGCTAGGGTTAATGTTAGAATTAGGACTTGGGCTAGGGTTAGTACTAGGGTTATTGTTAGGGTTAAGCTTAGGATAAGTGTTAGCATTTGAGCTATGGTAAGGGAAGGTTGAGGTTTAATGCTATAGCCAGGTCTAGTGTAAGGATTAGGTTTATGTATAGGTAAGGGTTAGAGTTGGAGCTTGGGTTAGGTCAAGGGCGAGGATTAGGTTTAGGGCCAGGTCTAGAGTTATGATTAGGGTTACAATTAGGGGTAGGTTTAGGGCTAGGATAAAAGCTAGGTTTTGTGTGAGGTTTATGATTAGTGTTTGGGCTATAGGTAAGTAAGAACTAGGGTTATGGTTATGGCTACTTTTAGGGTGATGAATAAGTCTAGTGTTAGGGTTAGGTTTTGGGTTAGGATAAGGATTAGAGTTAGGGTTTTGCTTAGGGTAAGGATCACTATTCAGATTAGGGTTAGGTTTAGATTTAAGACCAAATTTAGGATTAGCTTTTTTTCTAGAGATAGGGATAGTCTTTGTGTTATGTTAAGGGTTATTGTTAGGGCTAGAGCTAGGTTTTTCTTTCGGGTTAAGGCTAGATTTATGACTTTATTTAGGATTAGGTTTGGTCTAGTGCTAGTGTTACTGTTAGGTTTAGGAATAGGTTTACCGGTAGGGGTTGGGTTAGGGTTCACTTTAGGATCAGGGTTAGGTTTAGACTTAGGGTTAGTGTTAGGTAACCTAGGTTTAGGTTAAAAGTTGGGATTGGGTTAGAGTTTGCATTAGGGTTAAGATCAGGTTTTGATCCCAATCTAACATTAGTGTTGGGGTCAGGGTTAAGATTAGTGTTTGGGTTAGTGTTAGAGCTTGAATGAGGGCAGGGAATGGACTCAGATTAGGGCTAGGATTTGTGTTAGCATTAGGTCTACAGCTAATATAAGAACTAGGATTTCAATTAGGGCTAGTTCTAGGGTTAGCATTAGGGAATTGTTTAGAGCTAGGGTTAGTGTTAGGGTCTGTGTCAAGGTTAGGGTTTTTTACAGGGTTAGGTTAAGGACTCAAATTAGGGCTGGGTTTAGGGCTAGGTGTAGAGTTAGGGCTTGGTATGGGTTAAGGGTTAGGTGTAGGGTTATGGCTCAGTTTTGTTTTATGGCTACACTAGGGTTAGGGCTAGTTTTCTAATTAGCATTAGTGTTAAGGCTAGTGTTAGGGTGAGGTTCAGGCTTATGTGTAGGGTTAGACCCAGGTTTAGTGCTAGTGCAAAGGTTAGGGCTAAGGTTTGGGCTAGGGATAGGGCTAGGTTTGGGTTATTATAAGGGATAGTTTTTAAATTAGGGATACAGCTAGGGCAAGAGTTATAGTTAGTCTTAGATCTAGGGAGAGGGTTAGGTTAAGGTTAGGGCTAAATTAGGGCTAGGATTAACTCTAGGGTTAGTGTTAGTGTTAGGGCTAGGATTAGGGCTAGGGATAGGGTTAGTGTTAGGGTTAGGGTTAGAGTTAGTTGTAGGGGAAGGCATGGGTTTATACCTATGTTAAAGACTAAGCTTAGGGTTTGGGGTAGGAATAAGGCTAGGTTCAGGGCTAGAATGAGAGTTTCATTTAGAGCTAGTGCTTTGGTTAATACTAGGGCTAATGTCATGGCTAGGTTAATGGTTATGTTTAGCTATAGGATTAGGTTATGGCTAAGTCTAGTTTAAGAGTTAGGTTAAGGATAAGGGCCAAGTTTAGAGCTAGGTGTATTATTGGGGTAATGGTCTAGGTAGGGTTTGATTTAGGTTAAGATTTAGGGTTAAGACTTGAATTAGTGTTAGTGTTAGGGTTAGGGTTAGGGTAACGGATAAGGGTAGGTCTAGGGTTCAGGTTAGGTTAAGCGTAATGTATAGGGTTAATGATAGTAATAGGGTTAGCGTTAGGCCTAGGGTTAGCATTTGGTTAGGATTAACTTTATACAAAAGTTAGAGGTAATATTATGGCTAGGTTAAAATGTAGCATTAAGGTCAGGTTTAGGTTTAGCTAGGGTCAGGTTTAGGTTTAGAGTTAGTGTTGGCTTAGGCTTCGGGTAATTTTTAGCATTTGAGCTAGTGTTAGGGATACAGTGAAGTTTAGGGCTAGAGTTAGGGCTAGGGCTAGTATTAGGTTTAGGATTATGTTTAGGTAAGGTTTCAGTTTGAGCTAGGTTTAGGGCTAGTGTGAAGGTTATGTTTAGGGTCAAGTCTAGAATTACAGTTAGGGTTACGATTAGGGCTAGGTTTAGGGCTAGGATAAAGACTAGGTTTTGTGCGAGGTTTGTGGCTAATGTTAGGGCTATGGGTAATGTAAGAGCTAGGTTTTTAGTTATGGCTAGTTTTAGGGTTAGGATATGGATGTCTAGTATTAGGGTTAGGTTTTGGGGTTATGAAAACTTTTAGGGCAAGGGTTTATGTTAGGGTAAGGGTCATTGTTTGGGTTAGGTTTAGGCTTAGGTTTATGGCCAGATTTTTGACTAGCTTGGGTCTAGTGATAGGGTTAGTCTTTGAGTTAGGTTAATGATTAATGTTAGGGCTAGTGCTAGGTTTTTCTTCAGTGCTAAGGTTACATTTATGACTCTGTTTAGGATTAGGTTTGGTCTATTTTTAGTGTTACAGTTAGGTTTAGGAATAGGTTACCAGTAGGGATTGGGTTAGGGTTCACTTTAGGGTTAGGATCAGGTTTATATCTAAGGTGAGTGTTTGGTGTAGGGTAAAAAATAGGGTTGGGGTAGGGTTAGGGTTAGGCTTAGGGCTAGGGTTAGGTTTTGGGTTAGGGTTAAACCTAGGGTTAGGGCTTGGATTAGGGCTAGAATTTGTGTTAGCATTAGGGCTACAGCTAATATAAGAACTAGGATTCCGATTAGGCCTAGTTATAGGGTTAGCATTAGGGAAATGTTTAGAGCTAGGGTTACTGTTAGGATCTGAGTCAGGGTCACGTTTCTTCTATAGGGTTAGATTTAGAACTCAAATTAGGGCTTGGTTTCGGGCTAGGTGTAGGGTTAAGGTTTGGTATGGGTTAAGGTTTAGGCCTAGGTTTATGGCTCGGTTTTGTTTTAGGGCAAGGGTAGGTTTAGTGCTAGTTTTTCAATAAGTATTAGTGTTAAGGCTAGTGTTAGGGTGAGGTTTAGGCTTACCTGTATTCTTACATTCGGGTTTAGGGCTAGTGCAAAGGTTAGGGTTAAGGTTTGAGCTATGGATAGGGCTAGGTTCTCGGTTAACAAAACGGATAGGTTTAAAATTATGGATATGGCTAGGGCGAGAGTTAGAGTTAGTCTTAGAACTAGGAATAGAGTTAGAATTAATGTAATGACTAAATAAGGGATAGGATTAGCACTAGGGATAGTGTTAGTGTTAGGCCTAGGGTTAGGGCTAGAGATAGCTTTAGTGTTAGGGTTAGGGTTAGTTTTAGGCCTAGGTTTAGGTTTAGGGTAAGGAATGGGAATATAGCTATTTTTTGGACTAGGGTGAGATTCAGGGTTAAGGTTAGTTTTAAAGTTACGGTTAGGGTTATGATTAAGGAGAGGTTCTTGACTAGGATGTTGGCTGAGTTTTGTATTAAGGTTAGGGCTAGGATTATAATTAGGTTATGGCTAAGTCTAGTGTAAGGGTTAGATTTAGTGTAACAACAAAGATTAGAGCTAAGTATATTATTACAGTCAGAGTCAGGGTCCGGGAAGGGTTTGGTTTAGGTTAAGGTTTAGTGTTATGGCTTGAATTACCATTAGGTTTAGGGAAGTTTTAGGGTAATGGATAGGGTTAGGTTTAGGGTTCATGTTAGGTTTAGCATAATGGATAGAGCTAGTGATAGGATAGAGTTAGCATTAGGCATAGGGTTAGAATTAGCTTAGACTTATCTTTAGAGTAATGTTAGAGCTAAGGTTAGGGCTAGGGTTAAGGTTAAAATTAGAGCTAGCCTTAGGGTTAGGCCTAGGGATAGTGTTAGTGTTAGACTTAGGGTAAGTTTTAAAGTTTGAGCTAGGGTTAGGGCTAGGGCAAGGGTTAGGGTTAGTGTCAAGTCTAGGGTTATGGATAGGTTTATAATTAGGGCTAGGTTTAGAGCTAGGATAAGGGCTACATTTTGTTTGAGGTTTTTGGCTAGCATTAGGGCTATGGGTAATGCAAGAGCTAGGATAATGATTATGGCTAGTTTTAGAGTTAAGGTTATGGATAAGTATAGTGTTAGGGTTATGTTTTTGGTTAGCATAAAGATTAGACCTAGGGTTTATGTTAGGTTAAGTGTCATTGTTCGGGTTAGGGTTAGGTAGAACTTTAGGGTCACATTAAGGACTAACTTTGGGTTTAGGCATAGGGTTAGTCTTTGTTTTAGGTTAAAGGATATTTTTAGGGCTAGTGATAGATTTTTCTTTAGGGCTAAGGCTAGATTTATGATCTATTTAGGATTAGGTTTGGTCTAGTGCTTGTGTTACTGTTAGGTTTATATATAGTTTTACCAGTAAGGTAGGGTTATGGTTCGCTTTAGGGTTAGGGTTAGGTTTAGACCTATGGTTAGTGTTAGGGTCAGAATAAGGGTCAGGACTTGGGTTAGGGATTGAATTATGGTTAGAGCTTGAATGAGGGCAAGGTAAAGACTAGTAATAGAGCTAGTGTTTGGGGTAGAATAAGCCTTAGGTTTAGGACTAGGGTAGCATTAGAGTGAGGGTTTGGCTCAAGAAAAAAATAGGGTTAAAAAAAGGTTAGGGTTAGGGTTAGGGCTAGGGTTAAGGTTATGTTTAGTTTTAAACCTAGGCTAAGGGCTCGGATTAGTATTTGGATTTGTGTAGAATTAGTGCTACAGCTAATGTAAGAACCAGAATTCTAATTAGGGCTAGTTCTATGGTTAACATTATGGCATTGTTTAGAGCTAGGGTTAGTGTTAGGCTCTGAGTCAGGGTAACAGTTTTATCTACGGTTAGGATTAAGACTAAAATTAGGGCTAGGTTTAGGGATAGGTGTAGGGTTAAAGTTTGGTTTAGGTTAAGGGTTAGTTGTATGGTTATGGCTCGGTTTTAGTTTAGCACTAGAGTAGGGTTAGAGCTAGTTTTCCAAATAGCATTAGAGTTAAGGCTAGTGTTAGGGTGAGGTTTAGGCTTATATTTAGGCTTAGGGTTAGGGTTAGGGTTAGGGTTATGGAGCGGGTTAAATGTAGGTTAAATTTAGGGTTAGAGTTAGGGTTAGGGTTAGGTTTAGGTTTTGTGTTAGGTTTACTATTTGGGTTACTATAGGAATGTGGCTTTTGTTAGTGTTAGGTGAGGTTTAGGGTTAATCCCACCTTTAGGGCTATGATGAATATTAGGTCTTGGATTGTGGATAGGGATAGGGGTAGTTTTGGGGTTATATTAATGTGTAGGTTGAAATTTAGGTTTATGGCTATGGCGATAATTAGAGTTAGTCTTAGTTCAAGGAATAGGGTTAAGTTTAGAGTTAGGGCTAAATTAGGACTAAGAAGTGCTAGGTTTAGTTTTAGTGTTAGGCCTAGTGTTAGGTTTAGAGACAGGGTTAGTGTTAGGGTTAGGGTTAGAGTTAGATGTAGAAAAATGGTTGGGGTTACAGCTAGGTTTAAGGCTAGGTTTAGGGTTCAGGTTAGGATTAAGCCTAGGATTAAAGCTAGAATGAAGATTTTTATTAGTACGAGGGCTTGAATTAAAACGAAAGCTAATGTCAGAACTAGGTTTCTGGTTAAGTTTAGCTTCAAAATTAGGATATGACTATGTCTAGTGTGAGGGTTAGATCTAGGGTAAGTGCCAAGTTGAGAGCTAGGTGTATTTTTGGGGTCAGGGTCCAGATAGGGTTTGGTTTAGGTTATAGGTTTAGGTTTAGAGTTCGGATTTGGGTTAGGGCTTTGTTTAGGGTTAGGGTTAGGGTTAGGGTTAATGTTAGGGATAGGGTTATGGTTAGGGTTAGGATTAGTGTTAATATTTGAGTTAGGTTTAGGGTTAGATTTAGGGTAATGGTTAGTGTTTCTTTTAGGTTTGGGTTTAGTGTTAGTGTTAGGTTTACAGTGAGCATTAGGTTTAGGGTTAAAATTACTGTTAGGGTGAGTGTTAATGTTAGGGTTAGGGTTAGGGTTAGTGTTATGTTTAGGGTTAGGGTTAGTGTTAGTGTTAGGGTAAGGGTTAAAATTAATGTTAGTGTTAGTTACAGTTTCAGGGTTAGGGTTAGGGTTTTGGTTAGTGTTAGGTTTAGGATAAGTGTTAGGGTTTGGTTTATGGTTAGGCGGATTCTTAGGTTTACTCTTAAAGTTAGAGGAGGGTTAGTGTTAGTGTTAGTATTAAAATTAGAGTTAGGGTTTGTTTTAGGTTTTGTGTTAGTGTTAGTGTTAGGGTTAGTGTTATTGTTAGGGTGAGGGTTAGTGTTAGGTTTTTGGTTTGGGTTAAGGTTAGGTTTAGGGTTTTTGCTAGGGTCTGTGTTAGTGTTAGGGTTAGTGTTAGAGATAGTATTAGGGTTGGGATTATTGTTAGGGTTAGACTTTTGAGAGGTTTAGTGCTAGAGTTAGGGTTAGGGTAGTGGTTAGGATTATTGTTGATGATAGGGTTAGGGTTAGGGTTACGGTTAGTGTTAGGTTCAGGTTTAGGGTTAGGGTTAGGGTTAGGTTTAAGGTTGGTATTAGTTTTAGTGTTTGATTGAGGGCTAGTGTTATGTTCTGGTTAGAATTATGGTAGTTTTAGGGTTAGAGGTACGATTAAGATTAGTTTTTGTTAGGGTCAAGTTTAGGGTTAGGATTAGAGTAAGTGTTAGAGTATGGTTTAGGGTTAAATTTAGGGTTAGTGTTAGTGTTAGGGTTAGGGATAAGTTTAGGATTAGTGTTAAGTTTAGTGTTAGGCTTGGGTATAGGATTATGGTTAGTGTCAGGTTTAGGGTTTGTTTTAGGGTTAGTGTTAGGGATAGTATTAGGGTTATTGTTAGGGTTATGGTTACTCTAAAATTAGGGTTAGGGTTAGGGTTTGGCTTCGTGTTACTGTTAGGGTTAGGGTTAGTGTTAGAGTTAGGTTTAGGTCTAGGTTTACAGAAAGTGATAGGGTTAAGCTTATGGACAGCATTAGGGTTAGTGTTAGGTGTATGGTTAGGGTTGAGTTAGGTTTAGGGTTAGTTTAGTGTTAGAGTTAGCATGAAGAGTAGGGTTTTTATTAGAGTTAGGTTTATTGTTAGGTTTAATTTTCTGGTTAGGGTTAGGGTAAGGGTTAAAGGGAGGGGTAAATTTATGATTATGGTTAGCATTAGGGTTAGGGTTAAAGTTAGTGGTAGGTTGGTTTTAGGGTTAGGGTTAGCATTAGGGTTAGTGTAAAGTTTATGGTTAGGGTTAGTGTTAGTGTTAAGTTTAGGGTGAGGGTTAGAGTTAGTATTAGGGATACTGTAAGGGTTATGTTTAATGCTAGCGTTAGGGTTATCTTTAGTGTTAGGTTGGGATAGGGTTAGTGTTAGAGTAAGGATTAGTGTTAGTGTTACATTAGGGTCAGTGTTAGGTTAGTGTTAGGTTTAGTGTTAGGGTTATGTTTAGTATTATTTTAGTGCAGGTGTTAGGGTTATGGTTAAATTTACGCTTAGTGATAGGTTAGGGTTAGGATTAATGTTAGGGTTAGGGATAGTGTTAGGGTTATTGTTAGGGTGATGTTTAGGTTCAGGGTTAGTGTTAGAAATAGGGTTAGGGTTAGTATTATGTATAGGGTTAGGTTTAGCATTAGTTTTAAGTTTATAGTTATGGTTATGGTTAGGGTTAGGGTTAGGATACGGGTTAGCATTATTTTGGTGTTGGGGTTAAGGTTAGGTTTAGGGTTAGTGTTAGGATATTGATTAGGTTTAGGGTTAGGGTTAGGGTTCAGTTTTTGTTAGCGTTAGTGTTAGTGATACAGTTAGTTTAAATTTAGTGTTATGGTTAAGGTTAGGATTAGGGTTTGTGTTAGAATTAGGGTTATTGTTAGGTTTAGGTTTAGGGTTAGGGTTAAGGGGAGCGGTAAATGTTAGGGTTAGCATTAGGGTTAGATAAGATTATGGTTATGCTGATGGTTAGGGTTAGAGTTAGTGTTAGGTTAGTTTTAGGGTTTGGGTTAGCATTACTTTTAGTGTTAAGTTTAGTGTTAGGGTTAGGGTTAGCATTAGGATTAGTGTTAGAGTTATTATTAGTGTTAGTGTTAGGGCTAAGGTTAGGGTTTGGGTTAGAGTTAGGGTTATTATTACGGTGAGCATTAGGGTTAGAGTTTTGTCAGTATTAAGTTTAGGGTTAAAGTTAGTGCTCGGTTTAGGGTCAGGGTTAGAATTAGGGTTAGGTTTAGGTAATGATTAGTCTTAATTTTAGGGTTAGGGTTAGGGTTAGGATTGGAGTTAGTGTTAGGGTTAGGGTTAGGGTTAATGGTTAGCTTTAGATTAAATGTTAGGGTTAGAGTTAGTGTTAAGGTTCGAGTTAGGGTTAGGGTTATTGTTATGGTTAATGTTAGGGTTAGTGTTAGGGATAGTGTAAGTGTTAGTGTAAGTATTAGTGTTAAGTATGTGTTATGGTTAGGTTTAGTGTTAAGAAAAAGGTTGGTGTTAGGGTTTGGGTTAGGGTTAGGTTTAGTGTTATATTTAGGGTTATAGTTAGAGTTAGACTTCAGGTTGTTTTAGGGTTTGTGTTAGTGTCAGAGTTACTTTTAGGGTTGGTGTCAGGATTAGGGTTAGATTTAGGGTTAGTGTTAGTGTTAGTGTTATGTTTAAGCTTAGGGTTAGGGTTAGGGTTAATTTTAGGGTTATGGTTAGGGTTAGGGTTAGGATTAGTGTTTTTATTTCTGTTAGGTTTAGGTTTAGGGTTAGCGTTAGTTTTAGGTTTAATGTTACAGTTAGGGTTAGATTTAGGGTTAGATTTAGATTTACGGTGAGCATTAGGGTTAGTATTATGGTTAGTGTTAGGGTGAGTGTTAGTATCAGGGTTAGGGTTAGTGTAAGGTTTAGGTTTAGGGTTAGGGTTAGTGTTAGGGTTATTCTTAGTGTTACCATTAGGTTTAGTATTAGGGTTAAAATTAATATTATTTTTAGTTTTTAGTTTCAGGTTTAGGTTTAGGGTGTGTGTGGGTTAGTGTTAGGGTTACAGGTAGGTTTAGGATTAGTGTTAGGTTTACGGTAAGCATTAGGGATATGGTTAGAGTTAGGGTTTGTGTTAGTTTTACGGTAAGGTTTAGGGTTATGTTTAGGGTTAAGGTGAGTGTTGGGTTAGGTTCAGCGTAGCGTTAGAGTTAGTTTTGGGGTTTGTTGTAAGATTAAGTAGGATTAGGTTTAGTTTTAGGGTTAGGGTGTTTGTTAGGGTTAGTGTTAGGTTTAGGAATAGAGTTAGGATTAGGATTAGGGGTAATAATAGAATTAGGGTTAGTGTTATCTTAGTTTTAGGGTTAGCATTTGGGTTAGGGTTTGGATAATTTTTAATGTTAGACTTAGGTTTAGGGTTAGTGTAAGGGTTATGGTTAATGTTAGGGTTACGGTAAGTGTTAGGGTAAGGGTTAGTGTTAAGTTTAGGGTTAGATTTAGTGTTAGGATTAGGGATCGGTTTAGGATTATTGTTATGATTAGGTTTAGGGTAATGATTAGTGTTAGTGTCAGGTTTAGGGTTAGGTTTAGGGTAAGGTTTAGGGTTAGGGTTACTGTTAGGTTTAGGGTTAGTGTTAGGGCTAGGTTTAATGTTTACGTTTATAGTTAGGGTTAGGGTTAGGGTTAGAGTTCAAGTAAAGTTAAGAGAGTTAGGGTTAACTTTATGTTCAGGTTTAGGGATAGGTTTAGGGTATTGTTTAGGGTTTGTGTTAGTGTTAGAGTTAATGTTAGGGTTACTTTTATTTTTAGGATTAGGGTTAAGGTTTAGTAAGGGTGAGTCTTAGAGTTTGTTGAGGATTAGGATTAGTGTTAATGTTATGTTTAGAGTTATGGTTATGGATAGTGATAGGTTTAGGGTTAGGATTAGGGTTAGAAATATTGTTAGAGTTAAGGTTAGGTTTAGTGTTAGGTTTAGGGTTAGGGTTAGTGTCAGTGTTAAGGTTAGTTTTAGCGTTAGAGTTAGGGTTAAGTTTAGCTTTAGTGTTAGTGTTAGGGTTAGTGTTAGTGTTAGGTTTAGGAATAGGGTTAGGGTTAATTTTAGTGTTAGTGTTTGTGTTAGGTTTAGGATTGGGGTTAATGTTAGAGTTAGGGTAGGAGTACTCTTAGGATTATTATTAGTTTTAGGGTTAGGGTGAGGGTTTTGATTAGGGTTAGTATTATGGTATGGGTTAGTGTTATAGTTAGGGTTAGTGTTAGGATTAGGGTTAGGGTTTTATTTAATTTTTGCATTAGGGTTAGGGTTCCATTTAGGGTTTGGTTTAGGGTTAGGGTTAGGGATAAGTTTAGGTTTAGTGTTAGGTTTAGAGTTAGGATTAAGGTTTTGTTTAGTGTTAATGTTAGGTTAGGGTTTGGGTTAGTTTTAGTTTTAGTGTTAGAGAAGGTTTACAGTTAGAATTGGTGTTAGGGTTATGGTAAGGATAAATTTTAGTGTTAGGGTTAGAAACAGAGTTAGGCTGAGTATTTTGGGGGGTTAGTTTTAGGGTTGGTGTTAGGCTTAGGGTTACAGTTTAGTTTTAGGTTTAGGATTAGGGTTAAGTTTAGGGATAGGGTTACTGTTACTTTACAGTAAAGGATAAGGTTAAAGTTAGGGATATGTTTAGGTTTAGGTTTAGTGTGTTTTTTCCTTGCATCTGCATAGGGCTACTTCAAGAGGGAACAAAGCATAGAGATCTCACTGAAAACTAATTAAGTGTGTCAAGTTTTGCAGCTAGCACAAACCAGGTTTCATTTAGAGTTTCAACTACTTCTATCCCTATAGGGAAAAATGAAGTGACACCCAAATATTCAAACTGTTCCAGTTAATGAACACTTCAAAGTAGAACAATGAAATTGAGGGCCCATGTGCGACAGGAGGACCAATATTCCTGCCAAGAAACAGTAAGTTCATGTGAAAAAATATTTGCTGAGATTTCAGTCAACTCGGAATTCTGTGAAATCTTGGCAAAAACTTTCAAATTAAAGTGTGTTTTTCTTTGCTCTGCTTAAGGCTAATTCAAGAGGGAACACAGCATAGGGAGAACACTGGAAATTAATTGAGTTTGTCAAGTTTCAAGCAGCTAGCACAAAGCATGTTTGATATAGGGTTCCAAATGTATCTATCCTCATAGGGGAAAACAAAGTGAAACCTAAAAATTCACACTGATCCTGCAATCAAAAACTTCAACCTAGAAGTATTATCATTGGGCTGCCATGTGCGACTGGAGTATCAATCATTCTTACCAAGTATCAACAAGATCAGGTAAAAATATATTTGCTGAGATTTCAGTAAATATGGAGTTCTGTGGAAGATTGGCAAATGCTATCAAATGAAAGTGTTTTATTCCAGCCTCTGCTTTGGGCTAATTTCAATAGGAAACAAAGTATCGAAATCAGAGAGAACTAAATCGTTGTTTCAAGTTTCAAGAAGTTAGCACAAAGCTTGTTTGATTTAGGGATCCAACTGTATCTATCCTTGCAGGGGAAAACGAAGTGAAACCTAAAAAATCTAACTGATCCTGCAATCGAACGCTTCAACCTAGAAGAACGCAATTTGGGATTCCAAGTGCGACTGGAGTACCGATCATTATTGCCAAGTATCATCAAGATCAAGTGAAAAAATCTTTACTGGGATTAGTTCTGTGCAATCTTGGCAAAAGCTTTCAAATGAAAGTGTTTTTCTCCAGCCTCTGCTTCAGGCTAATTCAAGAGAGAACAAAGCATAGAGAGTACACTGAGAAGTAATTGAACATATCAAGTTTCAAGCAGTTCGCACAATCCATGTTTGATTTATAATTCCAATTACATTTTTGCCAATAGAGGAAAACAAAGTGAAATCTAAAAATCCAAAATGCTCCTGCAAACGAATGCTTCAACCTAGAAGAACAAAATTTGGGAGGCAATTTGAGGCTGGAATTCTGATCATTCCTGCCAAGTATCAACATGATCACATGAAGAAATATTTGCTGAGATTTCAATAAACTCCCTATTCTGTGGAAGTTTTGCAAATGCTTTCAAATGAAAGCGTTTTTTCCCAACCTCTGCTTTCGGCTACTTGAAGAGGAAACAAAGCATAGACAGCACATTGAGACCTCATTCTGTATGTCAAGTTTCAAGCAGTTAGCACAAACTGTGTTCGATTTAGAGTTCCATCTTCATTTATGCCTATAGTGGAAAATGAAGTGAAACCTAAAAATTCAAACTGTTCCTGCAAAGGAACGCTTCAACGTAGAAGAACGAAATTTGGGGGAGCAAGTGCAACTGCATTACTGATTATTCCTGCCAAGTATCATAAAGATCAGAAGTAAAAATATTTGCTGAGATTTCAGTAAACTTGAAGTTCTGTGGAAGCTTTGCAAATGCTTTCAAATGAAAGATATATTTTTCTTGACTGACAAGTGCCTCTACTTAACGCTACTGCAAGAGGGAATAAAGTATAAGAGAAACCTTTGAGAATTAATTGAGCATGTTAAGTTTCAGGCAGCTTGCACAAACCATGATTCATTTAGAGTTCCAAATGTATCCATCCCCTTAGGGGAAAATGAAGTGAAACCTAAAATTTCAAAGTGTTCCTGCAAATGAACGCTTCAACCAAGAAGAACAAATTTGTGGGAACAAGTGTGACTTGAGTACCGATCATTACCATCAAGTATCATCAAGATCGGTTGAAAAAATATTTTCTGGGATTCCAGGAAACTTGGAGTTCTGAGGAAGCTTAGCAAACACTTTCAACTGAAATTGATTTTTCCTTGACTAACAAGGGCCTCTGCTTAGGACTACTGAAAGAGGGAACAAAGTATAGAGAGTGCACTGAGAACTAATTCAGTGTGTCAAGTTTCAAGCAGCTAGCAGAAACCGTGTTTGATTTAGAGTTCCATCTTCATTTATGCCTATAGGGGAAGATGAAGTGAAACCTAAAAATTCAAAGTGTTCCTGCAAACGAATGTTTCAACCTAGAAGAACGAAATTTGGGGGGCAAGTGCAACTGCAAAACCGATCATTCCTGCCAAGTATCCACAAGATGGGGTGAAAAAATATTTGCTGAGATTTCACTAAAGTTGGAGTTCTGTTGGAGCTACTGTAACACTATCAAATAAAAGTGTTTTTTTCTTTGCCTCTGCTAAGGGCAATGTCAAAACGCAAAAACAAATGGAGAGCTCACTGAGAACTAATTGAGTGAGTCAAGTTTCAAGCAGCTAGCACAAAGTGTGTTTAATTTAGTGTTCCAATTCTATTTATCGCTATAGGGGGAAAACGAAGTGAAACAGAAAAATTTAAAGTGTTCCTGCAAATGAATGCTTTAACCTAGAAGTATGAAATTGGAGATGGGGGGGCAATTGCAACTGGAGTACCCATCATTATGACCAACTATCAAAAAAGATGGGGTGAAAAACAAATATTTGCTGGGATTTCAGTAAATTTGGAGTTTTGTGGAAACTTGGCAACCACTTTCAAATAAAAGTGTTTTCCTTAGCCTCTGGTTCAGGCTACTTCAATAGAAAACAAAGCATAGAGAGCACACTGAGAACTAATGAAAGGTGTCAAGATTCAAGCAGCTAGCACAAACTGTGTTGATTTAGAGTTCCATCTGCACATATAAATATAGGGGAAAACAAAGTGAAATTTAAAAATTTAAAATTTTCTTGCAAACAAACGTTTCAACCTATAAGAACAATTTTGGGGGGCCAAGTGTGGCTGGAATATCAATGATTTCTCCAAAGTATCAACAAGTTCAAGTGAAAAAATATTTGTGCTAATTCCAGTAAACTCGGAGTTCTTTGAAAGCTTAGCAAATGCTTTCAAATGAAAGTGTTCTTTCCCAGTTTCTGTTTGGGCTACTTCAAGAGGGAACAAAGCATAGAGAGTGCAATGAGAACTAATTCAGTGTGTCAAGTTTCAAGCAGTTAGCACAAACTGTGTTTGATTTAGATTTCCCAAAGCATCTATCCCTATAGGGGAAAATGAAGTGAAACCTAAATATTCAAAGTGCTCCTGCAAAGAAACGCTTCAACCTAGAAGAACATAATCTGGGGTGCCAAGTGCTACTGGAGTACTAATTATTATCACAGAGTATCATCAAGATCGGGTTAAAAAACTATATGCTAAGATTTCAGGAAACTCAGAGTTCTGTGGAAGCTTGACAAACGCATTCAAATGAAAGTGATTTTTCCTTGGCTGACAAGTGCCTCTGATTAACCCTACTTGAAGCATGAACAAAGCATAGAGATGGCACTGAGGACTAATTGAGTGTGTCAAGTTTACAGCAGCTAGCAGAAACCGTTTTTTATTTAGAGTTCCAACTGCATCTCTCCCTATAGGGGTAAATGAAACCTAAATTTCAAAGTGTTCTTGAAAAGGAACACTTCAACCTAGAAGAACGAAAATTGAGGGACAAAGTGTGACTGCAAAAACAACCATTCATGCCAAGTATCAAAAAGATTGTGCCAAAAAAATATTTCCAGGGATTTCAGTAAACTCGGTGTTCTGTGGAAGCTTGGCAAATGATTTCAAATGAAAGTAATTTTTCCTTGACTGACAAGTGCCTCTGCTTAGGGCTACTTCAAGAGGGAACAAAGCACAGAGAGCACACGAAGAACTAATTCAGTGTGTCAAATTTCAAGCAGGTAGCAGAAACTATGTTTGATTTGGAGCTCCAAATATATCTATCTATATAGGGGAAAATGAAGTGAAACCAAAAAATTCAAACTGTTCCTGCAAAGGAATGCTTCCACCTAGAAAAAGGAAATTTGGGGGTCCAAGTGCGACTGGAGTACCGATCTTTACTGTCAAGTGTCACCCAGATAGGGTGAAAAAATATTTGCTGGGATTTCAGGAAACTCAGTGTTCTGTGGAAGCTTGGCAAAGGCTTTCAAATGAAAGTGTTTTTTCCTTGCCTCTTCTTAGGGCTACTGCAAGAGGGAACAAAGCCTAGAGAGTGCACTGAGAACTCTTTCAGTTTGTCAAGTTTCAAGCAGCTAGGACAAACCATGTTTGATTTAGAGTTCCAAGTGCATCTCTCCTTATAGGGGAAAATGAAGTGAAACCTAAAAATTCAATCTGTTCATGCAAACGAACGCTTCAACCTAGAAGAACTAAATTCAGGGGGCCAAGTGTGACTGGAGTCCTGATCATTACTGCCAAGTATCATCAAGATCAGGTGAAAACATATTTGCTGGGATTTCAGAAACTTGGAGTTCTGTGGAAGCTTGGCAAACGCTTTCAAATGAAAGTGATTTTCTTTGCCTCTTCTTAGAGCTTCTGCAAGAGGAAACAAAGCATAGAGAGCACATTGACAACTAATTGAGTGTGTCAACTTTCAAGCAGCTATCGGAAATCATGTTTGATTTAGAGTTAAAACTGGGAGTATTCCTATAGGGAAAAATTAAGTGAAACCTAAAATTTCAAAGTGTTCCTGCAAAGAAACTCTTCAACCTAGAAGATTGAAATTTGGGGGGCCAAGTGCAACTTTTGTACCGATCATTATGGCCAAGTATCAAAAAGATCGGGTGAAAAATATATTTCTGGGCTATAAGTAAGCTGGGGAGTTCTGTGGAAGCTTTGCAAATGCTTTCAAATGAAAGTATTTTTTCCTTTCCTGTACTTGCAGCTACTTCAAGAGGGAATAAACCGTAGAGCATGCACTGAGAATTCAGTGTGTCAAGTTTCAAGCAGGTAGCACAAACCATGTTTGTTTTAGAGTTCCAACTGGGAGTATACCTGTAGGGGAAAATGAAGTGAAATCTAAAAATTCAAAGTGTTCCTGCAAATGAACGCTTTAACCTAAAAGACGGAAATTTCGGGACCCAAGTGCCACTGGAGTACTGATGATTCCTGCAATGTAACCACAAGTTTGGGTGAAAAATTATTTGCTGAGGTTTCAGTAAACTCAGAGTACTGTGGAAGCTTGGCAAATGCTTTCAAATGAAAGTGTTTTTCTCTTATCACTGCTTAGGGCTTCTGCAAGAGGGATACGGATCAAAGTATAGAGAGAGCACTAAGAACTAATAGAGTGTGTCAAGGTTTAAGCAGCTATCACAAACCGTGTTTGATTTAGAGTTTCAACTGCCTCTGTCTGTATAGGGGGAAACAAAGTGAAACCTAAAAATTCAAACTGTTCCTTCAAAGAAATGCTTCAACCTAGAAGTATGAAATTTGGGGGGTGGGGAGCAAGTGCTACTGGAGTACCAATCTTTACTGCCGAGTATCATCCAGATCGGGTGAAAAAATATTTGCTGGAATTTCAGGAAACTTGGAATTCTGTGGAAGCTTGGCAAACGCTTTCAAATGAAAATGTTATTTCTTTGCCTCTGCGTAAGGCTACTGCAACAGGGAACAAAACACATGGAGCAAACTGAGAAGTAATTCAGTGTGTCAAATTTCAAGAAGCTACCAGAAACCGTGTTTCATTTAGAGTTCCAACTGGGAGTATTACCTATAGGGGAAAAGGAAGTGAAACCTAAAAATTCAAAGTGTTTCTGCAAATGAACATTTTAACCTAGAAGAAGGAAATATGGAGAGCCAAGTGCTACTGGAGTATTGATGATTTCTGCAACATAACAACAAGATCAGGTGAAAAAATATTTGCTGAGATTTCAGTAAACTCAGAATTCTGTGGAAGCTTGGCAAACACATTCAAATGAAAGTGTTTTTTTGATTGCCTCTTCTTAGGGCTTATGCAAGAGGGAACAAAGCATAGAGAGAGCACTGAGAACTAATTCAATATGTCAAATTTCAAGTAGCTAGCAAAAGCCCTGTTTGATTTAGATTTCCATCTGCATCTATCTGTATAGGGGAAAACAAAGTGAAACCTAAAATTTCAAACTATTCCTGCAAACGAATGCTTCAACCTAGAAGATCAAAATTTGGGGGGCCAAGTGCGACTGGATTACCAATCATTATGGCAAAGTATCAGAAAGTTCGAGAGAAAAAAAATATTTGCTGGAATTTCAGTAAACTCAGAGTTCTGTGGAAGCTTGGCAAATGCTTTCAAATGAAATTTTTTTTTGTTTAAAACCTGCCTCTCTTTTGGGCTACTGCAAGAGGGAACAAAGCATAGAGAACACACTTAGAAGTAATTTAAAACTAACCTGAAAATTCAAACTGTTCCTACAAACGAACACTTTAATCTAGAATAAATAAATATGTGGAACCAAGTGCGGCTGGTGTACTGATGATTCCTGTAACGTATCAACAAGATTGGGTGAAAAAATATTTGCTGGGATTTCAGTAAAATTGGAGTTCTGTGGAAGCTATGCAAACCCTTTCAAATGAAAGTGTGTTTTTCTTGCCTCTGCTTAGGCCTACTTCAAGAGGGAAGAGAGCATAAAGAACGATCTCAGAGCAAATTCACTATGTCATTCCTCAAGTAGCAAGCACAAACCGTGTTTGTTTTAGAGTTCCAACTCTATGTAACCTTTAAGGGGAAAATGAAGTGAAACCTAACATTTCAAAGTGTTCCTGCAAACGAACACTTCAAAGTAGAAGAAGAAACTTTTGGGGGTCATGTGCAACTGGACAAGTGCAAATTACTTCAGCAAATATTGTGGATATATGGCATTCTTTGTTCCCTTTTGAATTAGCCCTAAGCAGAAGCAAGGAAAAAAATCTCTAACCCAAACCCTAAACCTACCATATCCCAAAACCTGACCCTAAGACTAACTCTAACACTAACCCTAACCCTAATCATAACCTAATCATAACCCTCACCCTAACCCTAACACTAACCCTTACTATAGCACTAAACCTAACACTAACCCTAACTGTAACATAAACCTTACACTAAAATTAACCTAACACTAAACCTAACTCTAACACTAACCCAAACCCTAACCCTAACCCTAACCCAAACCTTAAACGCAACAATTACCATAACCCAAATCCTAACCCTAACCGTAACACAATCCCTAACCCTAACCTACCTTTAATCCTAAATCTAACATAACACTAACCATAACGCTAACCCTAATCCTAAAACTAACCCTAACCCTAACCCTAACATTAACACTAATTCTTCTCTAACCCAAACCCTAACCATAACACTAAACCTAACCATAACCCTAAACCTAACCCTAAACCTTGTCCTAAACTTAACACTAATCTTAACCCTAAGCCTAACGCTATCACTAACACTAAACCATACCCTAACACTAACACTAACCCCAAACCTAACACGAACCCTAACCCTAAACCTAACCCTAATCTAACTCTAACCCTAATCCTAACACTAACACTAAACTTAATCGTAAATCTAACACAAACATTGACCCTAACTCTACCCCTAGCCCTACCCCTAACACTAACCCTAAACCTTACTCCAATCCTAACCTTAACAGTGACCATAAGCCTAACACTAACACTAAATCTAAAGCTATCCCTAAACCTAAAAGTATAATTAACTCTAAACCTAACCTCAACACAAACCTAACCCTAACCCATAGCCTAACATAAACTCTAATTCTAACACTAACACTAACCCTAACCCTGATCGTAATCCTTATCTTAACCCTAACACTAACCCTAAAATTAACATTAACCTAAACCTAACACAAACCCTAACCCCAAATTTAACCCAAACCCTAATAATAACCCTAAGCTTAAACATAATTCTAATCCTCACCTAAACCCAACACTAACCCTAACTGTAAACCTAACACTAAACCTAACCCTAACACTAACAATAACTATAAAAATAATCCTAACTCTAACCATAAACTTAACCCCAACAGTAACCCTAATACAAACCGTAAACTTAACCCTAAAGGTAACCCTAACACAAACCCTAAACCTAACACTAACCCCAAAACTAACACAAAACCTAAACCTAAAGAGACTCAAACATTAACCATAAATCTTAACCCTAAACCAAAAGCTAACACTTACACTAACCCTAAACCTAAGCCTAAACCTTAACATAACACGATCACTCAACTTAATTCTAAAAATAATGCTAACTGTAACGGTAAGCCTAACCCTAATCCTACTTCTAACACTAACTATAACAGTAACCCTAATGTAAAACTATTCAAACCCTAACCCTCACCTAACCCTAACCCTAAACCTAACCAAACCCTTAACCAAATCTTAAACCCAATTATAAAACTAAACTTAACCCTAACTCTAAACCCAACCCAAACTCTAACACTAAAAATAAAACCTAAACCTAAACTTAAACATAATACAAAACCTAACCCTAACCCTAACCCAAACCCTAAGCTAACCCTAAGCCTAAACTAACCCATAGGCAAAAACAAACCTTATTGCTAATCCCAACCGTAATCCTATTGTTAACCAAAACTCTAACCCAAAACATAACATAAACCCTAACACAAACCCCACCCTTACTTTGACCCTAACAATAACCCTTACCTTAACTCAAAGCCTAACACTAACCCTAACCCTAACCCTAACCCTTTTCTTAACTGTAACCCTGATAATAACCGTAATAGTAACCCTAAACCTAACCCTAACACAAACCCTAACCCTAACACTAATCCTAACACAAACCCTAAACCTAACACTAACACTAACTGTAAACTCTTCTGAAATCTAAACCTAACCTAAAACTAACCTAAACCAAAACCTAAATCTAAGCCTAAAACTAAACTTAACCTTAACCGTAAACCTAACCCTAACACTATCTCTAAACTTAACCCTAAACCTTATCATAAATCTCACTCTAACACAAACCCTAACCCTAATCCTAACTCTAAAATAAACCTAAACCTAACCCTAACCTGAATTCTAACTGTGACAGAAACCCTAACCCTAACACAAACTCTAACCCAAATCCTAACACTAACTCTGAAACTAACATTAACACTAACCCTAATACAAACTCTAACCATAAGCAAACACTAACCCTAACACTTACCGTAACCATAACATTAACCCTAACACTGAGCGTAATCCTAACCCAAAACCTAACCCTAAACCTAACTCTAACCGTAACCCTTATCCTAATCGTAACTTTTACCCTAACTCTCACCCTAACCCTAACACTAACATTAACCTCAAAACTAACCCTAACACTAGCACTAAACCTAATCCTAAACCTAAACAGAACCTGAACCTTAACTCTATCCCAAACACTACCCTAACACTAATCCTAACTCTAAACTTTACCATAACAGTTACCTTAATATTAAGCAAAACCCTAACCCTAACACTAACAAAAATGATAACTCTAACCATTACAAAACCCTAACTTAATACTAACACTAATCCTATCCTAACTCTAACACTACCCTAACTCTAAACCTAAGCCAAAAACAAACCCTAACCCTAAAATGAAGCTAAACCCTAACACTAAACCAAACCCTACAACTAACACTAACCCTAACACTAACCCTAACACTATCCCTTACCCTAACATTAATCCTACCCTAACACTAACCCTAAGCCTAACCCTAACACTAACCATTACCCAAAAGCTAAACACAAACTTTATCCTAAAACTAGCCTAATCCTAACCCATATCCTAAACCTAAATCTAAGCCTAAACCTAATTCTAACCATAAATCTAACCCTGAAACAAACCCTTACCCTAATCATAACACTAACACTAATCTTAAACCTAACCCTAAAAATTTCACTTACCTTAAACCTAACCGTAACTCTAATGCTAATATTAACTGTAACTCTAACCCTCACCCTAAACCTAACCCTCACCCTAAACCTAACCGTAACCCTAACACTTACCCTATCCCTAACCCTAACCCTAACACTAACCCTCGCTCAAACCCTAACTGTAACCCTTAAATGAACCTTAACCATACCCTAATCCTAAATATAAACCTTAACCTAACACTATCCTAACCCAAAACCTAATCCTAAACCTAACCCTATCCCTAAACCTAACACTATCTCTAACCCTAATCCTAGCACTAAGCCTAATCTTAACCCTATACCTAGACATTACACAAACTCTAACCCTAACCCTATCACTAAAACTAATTGTAACTCTAACCCTAAACTTAACCCTCACCCTAAACCTAACACTAAATCTGACACTACCCCTAACCCTTACATTTAAACTAATCCAACCCTAAACCTAAACCTAACTCTAACTCTAATACTAACCATCACAGTAATCCTAACCCTAATCCTAAACCTAACACAAACCCTAACTCTAAACTTAATACTAACACATTCCCTAAACCTAATCCTAACCATAACACTAACAGTAAATCTTAACAGAAACCTAACCCTAATTGTAATACTAATCTTAACCCTAAACATAAAACTAAAACTAAACTTAACTCTAAACCTATCCTTTATTCTAAATCTAACACTAAAACAAACCCTAACCCTAAACACAAATTCTATCCTTAAACCAAACACTAACTCTAACCTAAGCACTAAACCTAATTCTAGAACTAAACCTAACACTAACCCTAACTGTTACCCTAAATCCAACACTAACCTAACATTAACCCTAATCCTAACCCTTACCCTAACACTAAACATAACCCTAACCATAACCATAACACGAATCCTAACCCTAACAATAACAGTAACTGTAACACTAGCCCTTACCCTAGAACTAAACTTAAACATAACTCTAACCCGAACACTATCCTAAACCTAACTCTAAACTTCAACCTAACCCTTAACCTAATTCTAACCCTAAACCTAACACTAACACTAACACTAATTCTAACCCTAACACAAACCTTAAATCTATCCCTTATGCTAAGCCTAACCCTTACACTAAACCTATTCCTAACACTAACCTTAACACTAATTGTAACCGTCAATCTAACATTAACCCTAACAATTACCCTAACATGAACCCTAAACATAACACTTACACTAACGCTAACCCTATCCTTAACCCTAATACTAACCCTAAACCTAACTTTTTTACTCTAACACAGAAAATAATGCTAAGCCTAAACCTAGCAAAACCCCTAAGCCTTCCACTAATACTAACCCTAAAACTAACCCTAAACCTATACTTAAATCTAAAACTCACCCTAAACCTAAACTTAACCATAACCTGACTCTTTACCCTAAATCTAATTATAACTCTAATTCTAACACAAACCCTTACCCTTACCATAACCTAACTCTAAATCTAAGCTTAACCCTCAGCATAATACTAACACTAACCCTAACTCAAATTATAACCTTAACTCTAACACCAACTCTAATTGTTATGGCAACCCTAACCTTAACCCCAAAACTAACCTTAGCCATAACCGTAACCCTAAGACTAACCCTAAACCTAACACTAAACCCATCACTACCCGTAACCCTAACACTAAAACTAACACTAGCCCTAACACTAACTCTAACCCTAATTCCAACTGTAACTGTAACCCTAACCCTAAACCTAAAACAAATCCTAACCCAAACCATAACCATAAAAATAATCTAACTCTAACCCTAACTCTTACATAACCCTAACCCTAAACCTAAACTAATCACTAAAACAAACACTACCCTAACCCGAATCCTAACACAAATTTTAATGTCAACCATAACACTATCACTAACCCTAAACATAAACCTAACATTAAACCTAACACTAATCCTAACCCTAAATGTAAACTTAATCCTATCCATAACCCTAACCCTAACACTAAACCTAATCCAAACACAACCCTGAAACTTAACCTAAAACCTAACACAAACCCTAAACCCAATACTAACACTAAACTTTACACTAACACTAAACCTAATCTTAACCCTAAATCTAAACCTAATCCTGTACATAACCTTAACCCTAACCCTAACATAAACCATAAATCTAACCCTAAACCTAACACAAACCGTAACGCTAACCCTAAAACTAACATTAAACCTTACTCTAACCCAAAACCTAACTCTTAAACTAAATCTAACCCTAACCCTAAACCTAACCCTATTCTTAAACCAATCCCTACCCCTAACACTAACCTTAACCCTAACCATAACCCTAACACTAACCCTAACATTAACAACAACCATAACCCTAATTGAAATCCTAACACTAACCTTAGAAATATCCCTAATCCTAAAATTATTCCTAACACTAACTCTAACAATAACACTTACCCAATCCCTAAATCTAACCGTAACCTTAACACTAACCCTAAACCTACTTTAAAATGAATCGTAATCCTAATCCTATTACTAATATTAACCTTAACCCTAACTCTAACACTAACACTAACCCTGACCCTAATTCTAACGCTAACCCTAACAGTAACCCTGATGCAAAACATAACATTGACACTAATCTTAAAACTAACCCTAATTCTAATTTTAACCCTAACACTAACACAAACCCTAACCCTAACTCTAACACTATCCCTAAATCCAAAAGTAAACCTAACCCTAATCATAATCCTCACACTAACCCTAACATTAACCCTAACCCATGCCTTAATCCTAACTGTTACCATAACCCTAACACTAACCCTAAAACTAACCTTAACTTAAGCGCAAAAGCTAACACTAACCATAATCCTAAAACTAAACCTAACACTAAAACTAACCCTAATCCTATCCCAAAACCTTACTCTAACCCTAAAACTAACCGAACACTAAACTTAATCCTAAAACTAACGCTAAAACTAAACCTAAACCTATCCATAACCCTAACACAAACACTAACCCTAAAATTAACCCTAAACCTAACACTAAGCCTACACATAACCCTAACAATAACCCTAACACTAAACCTAACCTGAACCCAAACTCGAACCCTAACCCTAAGAATAACACTAACCCTAACCCTAAAACTAACCAAAACCCTTATTTAACCCTAACCCTAACGCTAATCCTTATTCTAACCCTAACCCTAAAACTTACCTTAACAATAAACCTAACCAAAACACAACACTAACCCTAATCCTAACATAAATCTAACCTTAAAAAACCCTTACCTTAACCCTATCACTAACCTAAACCTAAATCTAAGCTTAACCCAAACCCTAGCTTAAATTCTAACCCTAACCCTAACACTAACTCCTACCATTATGATAATCCTAACCTTAACTCTAAAACTAACCCTAGCCATATCACTAACCCCAACACTAACCATAAACCTGTAGGGAATTTTAACCTTAACTCTAAGACTAACACTAACACTAACGCTAACCATAACACTAAACCTAAAAATAAACCTAACCCTAAGCCTAACGCTAACTTTACACTAATCCTATCCTTAACACTATCCCTAAATATAACACTAACAATAACCCTAATCCTAACCCTAATTTTAAACTTAACTATAGCCCTAAAACTAACCCTAACACAAACTGTAACTCTTAGACTAATACTAACCCCAACCCCAACCCAACCCTAACCCTAACCCTAAAAATAACACTTACACTAATCCAACTGCAAACACTAACACTAACACTAACAGTAAGCCTACCTTTAAACCTAACCTAACACTAACCCTAACCCTAACACTAACCCTAACCCGAACATTAACACTAAATCTAACCCTAACAAAACCCTTAAAATCTAACCCTAATCCTATCTGTAACCCTAACACTAACTGTAACACTAAACTTAACAAAAATCCTAAACCTAATCCTAAAAAAAACCCTAACCATAACACTAACACTACACTTAACACAAACCCTAAACCTAAATCTAACACTAACTTTAAAACTAACCCTAACCCTAAACCTAACCCCAACACTAATCCTAACCCTAACCCCAAAAATAATTCTAAACCTAACCCTATCTCTAACCCTTAGGCTAAAACTAACCATAACCCTAAACCTAACACTAACACTAACCTCAGATCTAATCCTAAACCTAAACATAAAACTAACCATATTTCTAACCTTAACCCTAACATTAAATCTTAACCTATCACTAACCCTAACCCTAACATTAAATCTAAACCTATCACTAACCCTAACACTATCCTTAACCCTAACCCTAAATTTAACCCTGACCCAAACAATAACATCAAACCTAAAACTAACCCTAACCCTAACACTCATTCTAAACCTAACCCTAACATGAACCCTAACCCTAACTCTAATACTTACCTTAACCATAGACATAACCCTAACCCTAAACCTAACACTAACACTAAACTTATCCCTAACCATAATCCTAACATTAAACGTAAACATAAAGCTAATCCTAGTACTAAAACCTAACACTATCTTTAATGCAAATTTTAACACTAACACTAACCCTAACTCAAAAAGCATCCCTAACCATAACCCTAGCCCTAACCCTAACCAAAACCCAAACACTAGCTGAAACCTTTAACCTAACCCTAAGACTAACCCTAAACTTAACCCATACTCTAACACTAAACCTAACACAAACCCTAACAGTAACCCTAAACCTAATCCTAACCGTAACGATAACACTAATCGTAAACCTAACACTAACCCTAAAACTTACAATAAACATATTCCCAAACCTAACACTATCACTAAACCAAACCCTAACACTAACCCTAACATTAATGCTAACTCTAACGCTAAACCTAATACTCTGATGAAACATAACCCTAAATCTAACACTAACACTAACCCTAACCCTAATCCTAACACTAACTCTAAAGCTAACACTAACCCTAAACCTAACACTAAAACTAACACTAACACTTACCCTCACTCTAACCCTAGCAAAAAACCTAATGATAACCATAACACTAACCCTAATGCAATCCCTAACACTAACACTAATCCTAACACCTACTCTAATCTTAAAGGTAATCCTATAACTATCACTAACCCTAACCCTAACCCTAATATAAACTTTAACCACAAAACTAACACTAAACCTAACACAAACCCCCACATTAAACCTAACCCTAATCCTAACCATAATCATAATTCTAACCCTAAACATAACACGAATCCTAAAACTAACCCTCAACATATTTCTAAACCTAACACTATTACTAAACCTAACCCTAATACTAACCCTAACATTAATCCTAACTCTAACTTTAACCCCAAATCTATGAAGAACCTTAACACTAACCCTAACACTAATGTTAACCCAAACTTTAAACCTAACACTACCTTTGAACCTAACACTAACCCTAAACATACAATTTACCTTAGCAGTAACACTAACCCTCACTCTAACCCTAACAGAAAACCTAACACTAACCCTAACACTAACCATAACACTAACCCTAACACTAACCCTAATGAAAAACCTAACACTAACACTAATCCTAACACTAACTCTTATCCTAAAGGTATTCCTATAACTAACACTAACCCTAAACCTAACCCAATTACAAAATTTAACCCAAACCTTAACACTAAAACCAAACCTAAACCTAACCCCAAAACTAACCCTAACACTCAACCTAAACCAAATCCTAATCTTAACTGTAAACCTAACCTAAAAATAACCCAAACCCTAACACAAAACCTAATATTAATCTTAATCCTAACACTAACCTTAACCAAAACTCTAACACTAAACCTAACACTAAACCTAACCCTAATTTCTTACCTAACATTAAATTTTACCCTAACCCGAACACTAACACTTACCCTAACTATAATAATAACCCTAACAATGAACCTAAACCTAACTATAATCCAAACCCTAACACTAAACCTAATCCTAACACTATCACTAAAACTCACCCTAATCTTAAACATAATGCTAAAAATAACACTAAACCCAAACCTAACCCTTACCCTAACACTAACCCAAAACCTATCCCTAACCCCAACACTATTGCTAAACCTAAACCTAACGCAAACCCTAACCCTAACACTAAACCTAACTCTAACCGTAACCCTCACCCGAACATTAAGCCAAAATTTAATCCTAACCCTAACAATAACCCTAAGACAAATGCTAACTCTAACACTAACACAAACCCTAACCAAACCCTAACCCAAACCCTAACCATAACCCTAACACTAATCCTAACACAAACCTAACACTAACACTAACCATAACCCTAATCCTAATCATACCTGTAAACCTAACTTAATACTTATTTTAACCCTAAAAAAAATAAACCTAACCCTAACCCTAACCATAACTCGAACCCTAACACTAACCCTAACCCTAATCCTAAACTTAACATTATCTCTAACACTAACCCTGGACCTAAGACTAACCCTAAACCTAACCTTAAACCTAACACTAATGCTAATTCTAACACTAACACTAACCCTAAACCTAAACATAAAACTAACCCTAACACTAACCCTAAACCTACGGCTAACCCTAAACCTAAACCTAAACCTAACAGTAATGCTAATCGAAATTCTTAACCTAACCCTAACAGTTATCCTAACCCTAATTATAAACCTTACCCTAACACTAACCTTTACCGTAAACCTAACTGTAAATCTAACCCTAAACCTAACACTAAACCTAACTCTTAAACTATCCTTAACACTTAACATAACGCAAATCCTAACCCTAACCATGACACTAACACTAACGATAACCCTAATTCTAACACTAACCCTAAGCCTAACCCTATCTCTATTTGTTACACTATATCTAAAACTAACCCTAACACTAACAATTACCCTAAAATCTTTCCAGAACCTAACACTAACCCTAAACCTTAGCCTAACCATAACCATAAAACTAACCCTAACCCAAAACTAACCCTAACACTAACCCTAACTCTAAAACTAACTCTAACCCTAACCCTATGATGAAATGGAATTCTAACCCTAACACTATCCTTAAATGTAACCATAACCGTAAACCTAACCCAATGAATTACAATAATCCTAACCCTAACACTAACCCTAACACTAAAACTAATCCTAATACTAACTCTAAAACTAACACTAACCCTAATGCAAACCCTAACCCTAACACTAATCCTAAAACTAACCTTAATCCTAAGCATAACCCTAACACTAATATTAACCTTAACCTTAAACCTAACACAAAACTTAACCCAAAATCTAACAGTAAACCTAAACCTAACCCTAACGCTAAAACTAACACTAAACCTAAATGTAACCTTAACGCTGACACTAACACTAAACATAACACAAACCCTAACACTAACCCTATCACTAATCCTAAACCTAACGTTAACCCAAACCTAACCCTAACACTAACCCTAACCCTAAACCTAACAGTAAACCTAACCCTAAACCTTACCTAACCCTAAACCTTACCATAACCCGAACAATAAACCTAACCCTAAAACTAACAATAATCCTAATGCTAACACAAAACCCAACCCTAATTATAAACATAACACTAACACTAACCCTAATCTTGACATAAACCTAAAACTAACTCTCACCTTATTACTAATGCTAAATCTAACTCTAACCATGGACCTAACCCTAATGCAAACCCTAACACTAACCCTATACTTACAGCTAACCCTAAAAATAACTCAAGAAATAACCCAAACCCTAACTTTAAACCTAACCGTAACCCTAACACTAACCCTAACACAAACCTTACCCCTAACATTAACACTAACACTAACTCAACCCTAAACAAGCCCTAAAATTAACCCGAATGGTAATCCTAATGCAAACCATTACAGTAACATGAACCCTAACACTAACACTAATGCTAACCTTAAACCTAACATAACACTTCCCCTAAACCTAACACTAACCCTAACCATAAACCTAACACCAACACTAAACCTAACCCTAACCTTAAATCTAAACATAATATAATATGTAACCCTAACACTAACCCTAATCCTAATCTAAAATCACCTAACCTTAACCCTAACACTAATTCGAATTCTAAATCTATTCCTAAATTTATAAGTATCCTAGTCTTAACCCTGAACCCAACACTAATACTAACCCTAACTATAACCCTAACCCTTCGACTAACACTAACCATAACCTTAAAAGTAACACTAATTCTATCCTTAAACCAAACCTTAACCCTAACCATAATACTAACCATAACCCAAAGCCTAACACTAACTCCAAACCTATAAAACTAACCTTAACCCTAACCCAAAAACTAACACCAAAATTAAACCTAACACTAACCCTAACACTCAACCTAAACTTAACCCTAACAGGAACCCTAACCCTAACACAAACCCACAAACCATAAACATATTCCTAACCCCAACCCTAAAACTATCCCTGTACTTATTTCTAACCAGAACTCTACAATAAACGTAACCATCAACCAAACCTTAACACTAACCCTAAAACTAACTCTAACGCAAAGTTTAACACTAACACTAACCCTAAACAAAACCCTTATCTTAATTGTAACCTTAGCCATAAACCTTACCCAAACCCTAACCCTAACCCTAACACTAATCCTAACCCAAATAGTACCCTTACACTAAACCTAACTCTAACCATAACACTAAACCTAACCCTAACTCTAACCCTAACCATAACCATAAAACTAACCCTAAATCTAATTCAAACCCTAAGACTAACCTAAACCTATTCCCAAACATGAACCCTAACCCTAACACTAACACTAACCCTAACCATAACTGTAACCTTAACCCAAATTCTAATGCTAACAATAACCTTCACCCTTTCTGTAAAACTAAAACTAACAAAAACCTAACACTAAATCTGAACCTAAAACTAAAACTTACCATAACCTGAACCCTAAGCCTAATTCTAACCTTAACCATAACATTAACTCTAAGACAAAACCTAACCATAACCCTAAATTTAACACTAATGCTAACCCTATTACTAACCCTAAAACTAACCCTAACCCTAACCCTAATGCTAAAACTAACTCCAATCCTAAACCTAAACCTAAACCTAACGCTAATTCTAACAAAAACCCTAACACAAACTCTCGCTCTACACATAACACTAACCCTAACCATAACCCTAACACTAACACTATACCTCTCCCTATACCTAACACTATTGCTAAACCTAACCCTAACACTAACACTAAAACTAACCATAGACCTAATGCTATCATTAATCCTAAAATTAATGCTATCCCTATCATTAACCCTAATGAAAATCCTAACCTTAACACTAACAATTACCCTAAACCTAACCCTAAAACTAATGCACACCCTAACACTAACACAAACCCTAACCCTAACCATAATCCCACCCATAAAGTTTTTCTAACACCCTAAACCTAAACTTATCACAAACCTTAACTCTAACCCTAATACTAACCATAGCCCTAATCTTAAACGCAACCATAACACTAACACTAATTCAAACCCTAAACCTATCACTAACACTAAACTTATTTTTAAACATAACACTATAACTAATCCTAACCCTATCACTAACTCTAAGCATAAACCTAACCTTAACCCAAACCCTAATGCTAACACTAATTCGAAAACTGTCTGTAAAACTAAACCTAAAAGAAACCTAATACTAACTTTAAACCTAAACCTAAAACTTACCCTAATTTGAACAATAATCCTCCTTCTAAACTTAAACATAACACTAACCATAAGACAAAAGCCTAACCTTAACCATAACCCTAAACATAACACTAATCCTAAATCTATCACTACCCTAAAACTAACCCTAATGTTAACCTAATGCTTAACCTAAATCTAACCGTAAACCTAACACTAACGCTAACCCTAAACATGATCTAACACTTAACTTAAACCTAAATATAACACAAACCCTATCCCTAACCCTAAAACTAACCATAACACTAACCCTAACCCTAACCCTAACCAAACCCTAATCCTTAACCTAACCCTAAACCTTACTCTAACCTGAACACTAAATCGAAGTCTAACCTTAATCAAAACACTAACCATAAGAGAAAACCTTACCCTAATCATGACCCTAAATGTAACACTAACCCTAACCCAATCATTAACACTAAAAATAACCCTAATTCCAACCCTATTCCTAACCTTAACTCTAACCATAAGTCTTACCCTAAACTTAACCATAAGTCTTACTCTAACCTTAACCCTAACACAAACAGTAATCCTAAATCTAACACTAAACCTAAATCATACCCTAACCCTGTCTCTCACACTAAACCTAACCCTATCTTTTATTCTAATACTAACCATAACACTAAACCTAACCCTAACCCTAACCCTTACCATAAAACTAACCCTAGCCCTAAACCTTGCCAAACCCTAAACCTTACGCTAACCCTAAAACTAACACTAAACCTAACCCTAATGCTAACCCTACACTAAAACTAACCCTAACACAACACTAACACTAACCCTAACCCTAAACCAAACCCTAACACTAGCCATAACCGTAACCTTTATTCTAACACTAACCTTAACCGTAACCCTAATGGTAAACCTAACTGTAATTCTAAACCTACCCTAACCTTAAATCTAACACAAATCCTAACACAAACCCTAACCCTAACCATAACACAAAACTTAAAGCTAAACCTAACCCTAAACCTTATATTAATAGTAACTCAATCCCTAACACAAACACTAACCCTAACACTCACCCTTACCGTAACACTCACACTAACCCTAACCTTAACACTAACACTAACCATAATCTAACCCTAACACTAACCCTAATTCTAACACTTACCCTAACAATAACACTTACCCAAACACCAAACCTAAACCTAACCCTCACCCTAACCCCAACTCTAATACTAACTCTAACCCCAACACTAACCCTAAACCAACACATATTCTAACCCTAATTCTAAGCCTAACCCTAACACTAACCCTCACCCTGAACCTAACTCTAACAGTAACCCTAACACTATCCCTCACCATAAACCTAACAATAAACCTAACCCCAACCCTATCCTATCACTAATTCTAACCATAAACATAACCCTAAATGTAACACAAACCTGAAATCAAACCCTAACACTCAACCTAATTCTAACCCTAACCCTAACCCTAACCAAAACTGTAAAATTAACCCTAAACTTAACCCTAACCCTAAAACTAACCCTAACACTAACCATAACCCTAATTCTTAGCCTAAAACTAACTCTAACCCTAAACCTAAAACTAACACTAATCCTAAACCGAACCCTAACCCAAACCATAACTCTAACCCTAACCCTAATACTACCTCTAAACTTTTCCCTAACCCTAATACTATACTTAACCCGAAACCTAACCCTGACTCAAACACTAATAATAAACCTAACCCTATCCCTAACCTTAACACTCATGCTAAACCTAAACCTAGCCCTAACACTAACACTAACCCTAAACTTATCCCTAAAGCAACACAAACACTAACACTAAGACTAACCCTTACCCGCAACCTACCTCTAACCCTAACCCTAACACTAACACTAACTCTAATGCAAAATTAAATACTAATATTAACCCTAATTTTAAGACTAATTCTTACAATAACCCTAGCTGTAACAAAAAGCCTAACTGTAAGCCTAACCCAAACCATAACTCTAACCCTAACCCTAACCCAAACCATAACCCTAACCCTATCCCTAACGCTAAACCTAACCCTTACCCTAACACTCATGCTAACCCTAGAACTAACCCAAACCATTACACTAACCTAAACCTAACCCTAACCCTAACATAAGCCCTAAACTTATTCTTAAAACTAACACTATCCCTAACCCTGACAGTAACACTAACCCTAAACTATAACACTAATTTTAACACTAACCCTAACCCTAACACTAAGATGAAACTTAACCCTAATGCTAACACTAATCCTAACTCTAACCTAACACTCACACTAACTGTAATGTAATTCCAAACCTAACACAAACCCAAACACTAACAATAACCCTAACGCAAACCCTAACACTAACACTAATCCTAACACTAACCCTAAACCTAATGGTAAACGTAAAACTAACTCTAAACCTAACCCTAACACACAGCATAACCCAAACCCTAACACTAAACCTAACCCTAACTCTAACCGTAAAACTCTCTAAATACTAACCCTAAAGCTAACTCTAACGCTAACCCTAACACTTACCATATGCTAACCCTAATGCTAACCATAACACTAACTCTAAACCTTACATTAACCCTAACAATAACCCTAAAACTGTCTCTAAACATAACACAATTGCTAACCCTAAACTGAAACCTAACACTAACCCTATCCCCATCTGAAACATAAACCTAACTCTAACCCAAATGCAAAGTCTAACACAAACATTAACCATAACCTAACACTAATACTTCCCATAACGCTAACCTAACACCAAACCTATACCTACCCCTAACACATACCCTAATACAAACCCTAACACTAACACTAACTCTAACACTAAACCAACACTAACCCTAAACATATCCAAAACTGTAACCCTAACACTAACTCTAAACCTAACCCTAAAAAAAATTCGATTACTATCCCTAACTCTAACCCAACACACATACTAACACTAACCCTAACATTAACAATAAACCTAACACAAATCCAAACCTTAACACTAACCCTAACACTAACACTGACAGTAAACCTAACCCTAAGAATATTTCTAACAAAAACCCTAACACTAAACCTCAAACTAACCCTAATGCAAACCCTAACACTAACTCTAACCATGACCCAACCCTAACATTAGCCGTAACCCTAACCCAAACCAAAAACTAAGCCTAACCGTAAAATTAAACCTAACACTATCCCTAACCTGAAACCCAACCCTAACCCTATCTTTAATAGAAACACTGGTCTAACCCTAATACTAACCATAAATTTAACCTACCCCTAAATATAAACCTAACCCTAATCCGGAACCTAACACTAACCCTAACACTAAATATAAACCTAAACATAAACCTAACTCTAAAAATAACACTAACCCAACTCTAATTATAACACTAAACTTTACACTAACCTGTACATAATGCTTATCATAACACTAACCCTAAACCCTTGTATAATGCAAACGTTAACACGAACCCTAACCAAAACCCAAACCTAACACTAACCCTAACCATAACCCTAAATCTAATACTAAGCCTCACCTTAATGTTAACTCTAACACTAACACTAACCTTAACCCTAACTAAATGCTAATCCTAAACTTAATAATAACCATACCATAAATTCTAACACTAAATATAACAGCAAAACTAACCTAACCCTAACTCTAACCATAATTCTAACATTAACACTAAAAAAAGCCCTAACACATACACTATTCGTAACCCTAACCCTCAACATAACACTAACACTAACACTAATACTAACTCTAACCTTAATCTTAACTTTAACCCTAACCATATCCCTAACCCTTACAAAAAACCTAAGCCTAACCCTTACACAAACCTTAACTCTAACCATAACCCTAACCATAATCTAACCCTAACCCTAACAATAACCTAAACATTACTATAACCCTAACCCTGATATAAACCCTAAAAATAACCTTAACCCTAAATATAAGGATAACCCTAAGACTAATCCTACACAAATCCTAACCCTATTTCTAACCCTAAAACAAACCTTAACACTAATCCTAACCCAAATCTTACCCTAACACTAACTCTATCCTGAATCCTTACTGTAACCATAAACCTAAACATATCCTTACTCCTCACCCTAATAGAAAACCTAACATTAACTCTAACACTAACCCTAACCCTAACTATAATTCTAACCCTAACCCTACCACTAACCCTAACCCTAACACTAACACTAACTCTATTCATAATCATAACCCAAACCCATACACTTACCCTAACCCTAATCCTTAAACAAACCGAAACCCTAACCCTAACCATAACACGAACCCTAACCCTAATCTGAACAATAACCTAAAACTAAATGTAACCCTATCCCTAAAACTAACACTAACACTAATTCTACCCATAAACCTAACACTAACCCTAACTCCAACACTAAACGTGTCACTAACACTAAACCCAAACATATGACTAAACTTACCCTAAACCAAATCATAAACCTAACCCTAACACTAACCCTAATCACAACCCTAACCTAAAAGTAACACTAACCCTAACCCTAAACCTAACATAAAGTTAACACTATAACTAACCCTATTCCTTACCCTAACACTAATTCTAATACTAAAACTAACCCTAATTCTCACCCTAACCTAAGAGTAACACTAAACTTAACCTTAAACCTAATCATAAACTTAACACTAACACTAACACTAACACTAATCTTTACTTTAACACTAACCCTAATCCTGAAACTGACCCTAACACTAAAAGCAAAACGAACCCTAACTCTAACCATAACACTAACTTTTACCCTACCCCTAATATTAATCCTGTACCTATCCCTAATACCAACACTATCCATATTCCTAACCCAATATCCATAACCCTAACCCAATCACTAACAGTAAGCCTAATACTAATCCTAACCATAACCCTAACACGAACCCTAATCTTAAAAACTAACACTAAGTCTGATATAACTCTTAAAATAATGCTTAACATAAATCTAAAATTAAACCTAACCCTAACACTAACCTTGACACTAACCCTAAAACTAACCCCAGCTCTAACTCTAACCCTAAATCTAATCCGAACTGTAAGCCTAACCCTAATACTAACTCTAAACCTAAAGCTAACCCTAACACTAACACTAACATTAACTCTAAGCCTATTTGTAAAATAAAACCTGAGCACTAAACCTCACCCTAACACTAATGGTAAACCTAAACAATAACCTGACCCTAAACTTAAACATAAACCTCACACTAACCATAACCCTAACCCTAACCCTAAACTTAACAGTAAAAATAACCTTAAACCTAACACTAACCTTAAAACTTACTGCATCCATAACACTAAAACTAACCCTAATGATAAACCGAACACTAATTCTAAACATAACAATAACGCTAACCCTAAGACTAACTCAACCCTCATACTAACCCTACACCTAAATATAACCGTAACCCTAAAACTAACCCAAACCTAACTCAAACCTTAACCCTAACCCTAAAACTAACAATAAACTTAACCATAATGGTAAAAAAACAAAAAAAAAAAAACCTTAACACTAAAAATAAACCTAACCCTAACCATAACACTAAACATTATCCTAAACTTAAACTTAAACCAAACCCTAAAATTAACCCTAATCCTAAGCCTAACCATAATGCTAACAGTAACACTAAACTAACACTAACACTAAACCTAACACTAACCTGAAAACTTACCCTAAATCTAACCCTAACTGAAACCCTAACCCTAACACTAAACCTAACAGTAATTCTAAACCTAACCCTAATGCTAACCCTAACACTAACCCTAACCCTAACCCTACACCTAACCGTAACAGTAACAAAAACCCTAAACCTAACAAAACTCTAAGCAAAACTATAAACCTAAACGTAACACAAACCTAACCCTAGGTTTTACCTAACAATAATGGTAACACTAACACTAACCCTAACAATAACACTAATACTAACTCTAACCCGAACAATTATTGTATCACTAACCCTAACCCTAAACCTAAACCTAACACTAACCCTAACCCTAATCCTAAGAATAACCATAAAAATAACACTAAACCTAACCCTAAATCTAACCATAACACTAATCCTAACCCTAAACGTAAACCTAACAGTAACACTACCTATAACCCTAAACTTTAATCTAACCATAAACCTATCTGTAATTCTAACTGTAACCCTAACCCTAACAGAAATCCTGACCCTAACCCTAACCCTAATCCTAACTTGAAAACTAAACCTAACTCTAAACCTAACTTTATCCATAATGTGAACACTAAAGCTTACCCTAACCCTAACCCTAACACTTACCATTAACTTAACACTAACCCTAACACTAACTCTAACCCTAACAATAACCCTAACCCTACAGATCACCGTAACACTAACGCTAGCCCTAACACTTACCTTAAACATAACCCTAACCCTAATAAAAACTCTATCCATAACCCTAAAACTAACACTAACCCCAAACCAACCATAACCCTATCGATAACCCCAACTCTAAACCTAACTTTATCCATAATGTGAACACTAAAGCTTACCCTAACCCTAACCCTAACACTTACCATTAACTTAACACTAACCCTAACACTAACTCTAACTCTAACCCTTACACTAACCCTAACCCTACTGATCACCATAACACTAACGCTAGCCCTAACACTTACCTTAAACGTAACCCTAACCCTAATAAAAACTCTATCCGTGACCCTAAAACTAACACTAACCCCAAACCAACAATAACTCTATCAATAACCCTAACTCTAAGCCTAATCATAAGCTTAAGACTAAAACTAACCATAACCCAAAAAAGAAACCTATACCTATTTCTAAACTAACCCTAACACTAACACTAACACTAACACTAACCCTAACACTAACACTAACCCTAAACCTAATTTTAAGTATTACCTTAACCCTAACACTAACCTACCATTAACCCTAACCCTAACAGTAACTCTCAACCTAACCCTAACCCTACTCTAAACCTAACACTAAACCAAAACCTAAGCCTATCCCTAAACCTAACCCTAATACTGAACCTAACACTAAACCTAACCCTAACCCTAACCCTAACGCTAACCCTAACACTAAGCCTAAAGTTAAAACTAACTCTTATACTAAACCCAAGCCCTAAAACTAACCGTAACACTAACACTAAAAATAAACCTAAGCCTAAACTTAACTTCAAATCTAAACCTGACTCAAACCCTAAACGTAACACAAATTCTAAGTCTGACTCTAACTTTAACACTAACACATAAACTAACCCTAAACCTAAACCTAATATTAACCCTAACCCTAACCCTAAACCTAACCGTAACCTAACCCTAACGCTAACCCTAACACTAAGCCTAACCCTAACACAATATGAACACTCACCCTAACACTAACCCAAACCCTAACACTAACCCTAACCGAATCCTTAACCTTAACCCTAACCCTACCCCTAATCCCAACCTAACACTAATTCTAACCATAATCCCTACCCAAACCCTAACCCTAACATTAACATTAACCGAAACCCTAAAAGAAACACTAACCCCAACACTAACCCTAAACCTAAACTTAACACTAACTTTAATCCTAAACCTAACCCTAACCAGAATCCTAACTGCAACACTTACCCTAACACTAAAAATTACCCTAAACCTAACCCTAACACAAAACCTAACAGTAACCCTAAACCTAACCATAACACTAACCATAACCGAAACCTAACACTAACGCTAATGGTAACCCTTACCCTAACACTAACTCTAACAAACACTTAACTCAACCCTAAACCTAATTCTAACCCTAACCGTAACACTAATCCTAATGGTTAAACTAACTCTAACCCTAACACGAAACCTAAGTCTAACCGTAACCCTAACACTAAACTTAATTTTACCCCTAACATAACTCTTAGCATAAAACTTACCAAACCCTACCCCTAACCCTAACACTTACACTAACTAACTCTGAACCTTACCATAATCCTAAAACTAAACATAACCCTAACTTTAATTTTAAATATAATCCTAATCATATTTGTAAACCTAACACTAACCCTAACCCTAACAAAAACCTATCCCTAAACTTATCACTAACACAAACCCTAGCCCTATATCTAACACTAAACATCACTCTAAGAGTAAGCCAAAATCAAACCCTAACTCTAAAACTAAAACTAACCCTAGCACTAACATTAACACTAACCCTAAACCTAACACTAAATGTAACTCTCAGCCTAACACTAACCCTAACCCTAACCCTAACACTATCACTAACCATAATACAAACCCTAACACTAACACTAACCCTAAACCTAATTCTAAGAATTACCTTATCCCTAACACTAACCCTAAACTTAACTCTAACCCTAACATCAAATTTAACCTTAACCCTAACCCTACCCTTAATTCTAACACTAACCCTAAACCTAAACCTAATCCTAATAGTAACCCTAAAACAAAAATTGACACTAACATTAACCCAAACCCTAACCTATTCCTAACTGTAACCCTAACCCTAATCCTAAATCAGACCCTAAACCTAACCCTAACCCTAACCCTTACCCTAACACCAATCTTAAGCCTAAAACTTACCCTATCACTAAACTTGACCCTATCCCTAAAACTCATCGTAACACTAACCCTAAACAAAACTCTAAGCCTAACAATAACTGTAAATCCATCTCTAATTCTAACACTATAAAAAACCCTAGCCATAACCCTAACACAAACACTAACACTAAACCTAACCCTAACCGTATCCCTTACCTTAACACTAATCCTAACCCTAACACTCACCATAACCTAACACTAACACGAACACTAATTCTAAACCTAACACTAACCCTAAGCCTTAACTCAACACTAACATGAACCTTAAAATTAATCCTAACGCTAAAACTAAAACTAATCCTTACCATAAACCATACTCTAACCCAAAACCCAACCCTAAACTTAACCCTAACCCTAACCCTAGCACTAACCCCAATCCAAACTATAACCCTAACTCTAACACGAACCTGCTGTCTAACGCTAACCCTAACACTAACACTAACCCTAATCCTAACACTAACATGAACATTAACACTAACCCTAATCTTAACCCTAACAATAAACCTAAACTCAAACCTAATCCTATCACTAATTCTAACCCTAAACATAACCCTCAAACTAACACAAAAACTAACCCTAACATATCCCCAAACCTACCATAAACCTAACCCTAACCATAACAATAACCATAACACTAATAATAACTCTATCCGGAACCCTAAATAACATAACTCTAACTCTAAAACTAATCATGATCCTATCACTAAACCTAACCCTTATTCTAACCATAAATATTACCCAAATTTTATTTTTAAACCTAACCCTAACTTAACACACACCCTAAACCTAACCTTAAACATATCCTAATCTTAAATCAACCTAACCCTAACACTAAACTAATATTAACCCTAACACTATACCTAAACCTTACCCTCACCCTAAAATTAACCCTATACCATTACCCTAACTCTAAACACTAACTCTAAACCATAACACAAACACTAACCATAAACCTAACCCTAAACCTAAACAAAACCTAACCCCAATACTAACTCTAAACTATCGCTAACCTTAACAGTATAATTCACCCTAATCCTAAACCTAACACAATCCTAATCTAACACTTAATCTAACACTAACCCTAACCCTATTGTAAACCAAACCCTAAAACTTAACCTAACCCTTACCATAACTGTAACCCTAAACCTAACCATAACCATAACACTACCCCAACACAAATCCTAACACTAACCCTAACAATAACCCTAACAATAACCTTAAACCTAACACTAAACTTAAAATTTACACCATCCCAAACCATAAAACTAACCCTAATGCTAAACCTAACACTAATTCTAAAACTAACCCTAATGCTAACCCTAACACTAACCCAAACCTAACTCTAACCCTACATCTAACCCTAATTATAATGCTAACCCTAACTCTAACTCAAACCTAAACCTAAACCTAACCCTAAACCTAACTCTAACTCGAACACTGAACCTAACTCTAACTCAAACCTTAACCCTAACACTAAACCTAAAACTAACCCTAAACCTAACCCTTTGACCATAACTCTAAACCAAACCCTAACCTTAACACTAAGCCTAAATCTAACCCTAACCCTAACACTAAAACTAACCCTAATTCTAACCCTAACTCTAAACAGAACTGTGAACCTAAACTTAATACTAACCCTAACACTAACCCTAAGCCTAAAACTAACCCTAACCCTAACACTAACACTAACACTAACACTAACCCTAAAATTAACGGTAACCCAAACCCTAACACTAAAACTAACCCTAACCCTAACGTTAACACTAAAAATTACACTAACCCTAAACTTAACTACGAACCCTAACCCTAAACCTAACCCTAATATTAACAGTAACCCTAAAACTAACCCTAACACTAATGCTAACCTTAACAATAACCCTAACCCTAAACATCACCTTAACACTAACACTTACCCTAACACTTACCTTAAAAATAAACCAAACCCTAATAAGAAACCTATCCCTAACCCTAAAATCAACACTATCCCTAAACCAACCCTAATCCTATCAATAACCCTAACTCTAACCTTAAATTTAAACCTAATACTAGCCCTAACCTAACCCTAACAATAAACCTAAACCTATTCGAAAAAAATAACATTATTTCTAATCTTATCTGTAACCCTATCACTAACACTAATCCTAAACCTAAGCCTAACTCTTAACACTAACTCTAATCATAACACAAACCTTTACTCTAATCCTGAAACTGACCTTAAACATAATCCTAATCGTTATTGTAAACCTAACCCTAAGTCTTACCCTAACCGTAACACATCCCTAACACTAATTTTAACAAAACAATAACATTAACACTAACACTAACGCTAATTCTAACACTTAACGTGACACTAAACCTAACCGTATCTCTTACCAAAACCTCAACTTTTCCCTAATCCAAACACTAACCATAACCCTGAACCCAACCATAAAAATAACCTTAACCCTAACCCTAACCCTAACCCTAAGCTAATACTAACGTAAAATTAACATTAACCCTAACACTAACAACAGCCCTAACCGTAATGCTAACCCTATCACTAACCCTTTATTTTACCCTAATGCTAACCCAATCCCTAAACCTAATTCTAACCATATCACTAACACTAACACTAAAACTAAACCCCAAGTTATTTTTAATTAAATTATAGCTAACACTAACAATAACCATAACACTATCACTATCATTAAACCTAACATAACCCTAATACTAACCCTAACCCTCACACACACCCTAACACTCACCCTAACACTAAAACTGAAACTAACTGTAACCCTAACCCTAACTCTAAACCTAATGCCAATTTTAAGCCTAACCCTAACTCAAAAGTAAATCTAACACAAATACTAAGTCTAACTCTAACCCTAACACTAACAAAAACATTAATCCTAAACCTAACACTAATCCTAACCCTAACCTTAACACTAAACCTAACACTAAATTTAATCTTAATCATAAGCCTAACCTTAAATCTAAACCTATCCCTAACACTCAACCTAACCCTAAACGTAACCCTAACCCTAACTCTAATCCTAACTGTAACTCTAACCCTAACTCTAACACTAAACCTAACACAAAACCTAAGTCCAACCATAAACCTACAACTTACACAAACCCTAACCCTAACCCTTACACTAACTATAAACCTACTTCTAACCCTTACCCTAACACTAACCCTAACCCTAACCCTATCTCTAAACTTAAAACTAAACCTAAGACAAAGCCTAACCCTAACCCTAAACCTAAAACTGAACCTAACCCTAACCCTAACACTAACCATAACAGTAACCCTAAACTTAAAACTAACCCTAATACTAACATTAACAAAAACTGTAACACTAACCCTAAAACTAACTGTAACCCTAACCCTAAACCTAACCCTAACCTTAACCCTATTCTAACTTTAACCCTGACCCTAACTCAAACCAAAAACCTAACACAAATTTTAAATCTAACTCTCACTCTAACACAAACACAAACACAAACTCTAACCCTAAACCTAAATCTAATACTAACCCTAACCCTAAATCTAAACCTTACCGTAACCTAAACCTAATGCTAACCCTAACAGTAATTCTAAACCTAACCCTAATGCTAACCATAACACTAAGCCTAACCCTAAAACAACCAGAACAATAACCCTAACACTAACCCCTAGTGCAAACCCAAACACTAAAAATAACCATAACCCTAAACCTAATCCTACATTTAACCCTATTCTAACAATTACCAAAACCCTAACACTTACCTTAACTATATCCTTAACCTTAAAACTATCCCAAACCCTAACTCCAACCTAATGCTAATTCTAAAAGTAATCCCAACATGAACCCTACCCATAACATTAACACAAAGGCAAACTCTAAAACAAACACTAATCCTAACCCTAACCCTAAACCTAACCCTAACCCTAACACTAACCCAAACCCTAACCCTAACCATTATCCTAACAGTAACCCTAACCCTAACACTAACCCTGACACAAACCTAAATGTAACCCTAAACCTAACCGTAACACTAACCATAAGCGAAACCTAATACTAAACTAATGTTAACTCTAACAATAACACTAACTCTAACCCTTAACCCAACCTTAAACCTAAATCTAACCCTAACTCTGACACTAACCCTAATCCTAAAACTAACCCTAAAACAACACAAACCCTAAGTCTAACCCTAACCCTAACACTAACCTTAAATTTAACCCTAACAGTAACACTAACAATAACACTAACCCTAACCCTAACCCTAACACTAACCCTAACACTAACACTGACTCTAAACCTTATCGTAATCCTAACACTAAACCAAACCCTAATTCTAACCCTGATTCTAAACCTAATCCTACTTGTAACTCTAATACTAACCCTAACCCTAACAAAACCCTACCCCTAAACTAAACCCTAACACAAACCCTAGCCCAATTCCTAACACTAAATGTAACTCAATACCTAACCCTAAATCTAACCATAACTCTAAAACTAACTCTAACCCTAACACTAAATTTAACAGTAAACCTAAACCGAACCCTAATCTTAACCCTTACCCTAACACTAACCCTAACCCTAACCCTAAAAATATCTCTAACCCTAACACTATAATTAAACCTAACCCTAACCATAAAACAAACACTAACACAAACATAACCCGAATCCTAACCCTAAACCTAATATTCACCCTATCACCAACACTAACACTAACACTAACACTAACCCTAAACCTAATTCTAAGTATTACCTTAACCCTAACACTAACCTACCATTAACCCTAACCCTAACAGTATATCTGATCCGAACCCTAAACTTACCCCTAATTCTAACACTAACCCTAACCCCAAACTTAATCCGAAAACTAATCCTAACACAAAAATTGACACAAACATTAACCCTAAACCTATCATAATCCTAAGTGTAACCCTAACCCTATCAATAACCCTAACCCGAAACCTAACTCAAACTCTAAATCTAACACTGACACTATACCTAAACCTAACCCTATTCCTAACCCTTACCCTAAGACTAATCTTAACCCCAAACCTAAGCCTTTTACTAAACTTAACTCTAACCCTAAAACTCACCATAACACTAATCCTAAACAAAACTCTAAGCCTAACTCTATACCTATCCCTAACTCTCACACTATAATAAACCCTAACCCTAACCCTAACACAAACACTAAAACTAACCGTAACTCTTACTGTATCCCTCACCCTAACTCTGATGCTACCTTTAAACATAACCCTGATACTAACTGTAACCCTAACCCCAACCTAAACCTTACCTAAACATAACCCTAACCATAACACTAACAGTAACCCTAACCCTAACCCTTATGTAACCCTAACCCTAACCCTAACTCTAATACTAACAGAAACCTTAACACATACCATAACCCTATACCTAACCTAACCCTAAACCTAACACTTACCTAAACCTAACCCTAACCCTCAACCCAACCCTAACCCTAAGACACTCTGTAACCCTAACACTAAACATAATACTCACCCTAATTGAAACACTAACACTAAACCTAAACTTAACTATAACCCAAAACCAAACACTAATGATAAACTTAATTCTAACCCTAATCTTAACACTAACCCTAACATTAACCATAACCATAACACGAACCATTACTTTAACCCTATCCCTAACCCTAACCTAATCCCAACCATAAACCTAACAGTTAACTCAATCCTAATCCTCAACCTAAACCTAATTCTAACCCCAACCCTAACACTAACCTCACACTAACCCTAACCCTAACTCTAACCCTCACCCTAAACCAAAAATTAATACTAACCCTAACCCTATTCCTAACACGAACCCTTACCCTAATCCTAACCCGAACACAACCCTAACACTAACCCTCTCCATAACACTTACCCTAAATATAACCCTAACACCAACCCTAAATTAAACACTAACCTTAACCTAAACCTAACTCTAACCCTAACCACAACACTAATCCAAAACCTAAAGCTAACCGTCATCCTGAAACTAACCCTAAGCCTCACCCTAACCCTTACACTAAACCTAACACTAAGCTTAATTTAAACACTAAACTTAACCCTAAACCTTATTCTAAACATAACACTAAATCTAATTCGAATACTAACCCTAACGCTAACTCTAAACCTAACACTAAATAGAATTTAAACGTGACACTAACTCTAACTCTAACCCTAATTTTAATTCTCACCATAACACTAAACCTAACCGTAAACCTGAACCTAACATTAAATATAATCCTAACAATAAACCTAACCCTAATACTAACCCTAATCCTAACCCTTACCCTAAACCTAAAACTAACAAAAACCCTAACCATTATCTAACATGAACCATAAATTTAACCCTAACCCAAATTTAACCCAACCCTAAACCTAACCCTAACACAAATCTTAACGCTTATGCTAACCCTAACACTAAAACTAATCTTTACCCTAAGCTAACCCTAACACTAACTCTAAAAAAATTCTAACCATAACACTAACCCTAACCATAACACTAACACTAAATATAACCCTAACCCTAAACCTAACCCGAACACTAACCCTACACCTAAACCTAAACCTAAACCTAACATGAATACTAATTTTAATCCTCATATGAACCGTAAATCTCACACTAACCTTAATTTAACAAAAACCCTAACCCTAACACTTACACTAATCTTAATTTAAACCCTTACCCTAAGCATAACCCTAATTCTAACCCTAACTCTAACCTAAACCTAACACTAAACCTAACTATAACCCTAATCTTAACCTTTATTATAAGCCTATCAATAACCCAAACTGTAAACCCAACACACCCTAATTTTAAAGCCAACACTATACTAAATCCTAACCCTAACACTAACCCTAACCCTAACTGTAAAACCAATACTAAATCTAACCCTAACCCTAACCATGAACCAAAATTATTCTAACACTAATCGTAAACCTAACACTAAAAATAACCCTAATCCTAACACAAATCATAACCCTAATGCTAACTCTAATCCTAACAGCAAGCCTGACCCTAACCCTAACCTTAAAACTAACACTAAGCCCAACTTTACCTCTAACCTATTCCTAAATCTAACCCTAATCTTAAGCCTACCAATAACTCTAACAATAACCCTAATCTTAAGGCTAATTCTAACCCTCATTCTAAATCTAACCGTAAGGTTACCCTAAACCTAACCTAATCCTAGAATATACCCTAATCCTAACCCTAACATTAACCCAAACCCTTACACTAACACTTTAAAACTAAAGATAACACTTACCTCAACCTTAACCCTAACATGAACACTTATCATAACCCTAACCGTAACCTAAGCCTAATCCTAAAACTAACTCTAATTCTAACCCTACTTTAAACCTAACTCACCTAACCCTAACCCTAACACTAACTCTAATCCTAACCATACCTGGAACCTTAAACATAATCCTGACCATAACCCTAAGACAAATCCTAACCATAACCATAACCCTAACCCTAACCCTAACCGTAACACTAACCCTAATCCTAAACGTACACTAATACTAATTTTGACCATAACCCTAACTCTAACCCTAAACCTTACCCAAACCCTAACCCTAATCCTTACCTAAATACCCTAAATATAATCTAACACTAAGCCTAACCCTAACCCTAAACATAATACTAACCATAACACTAACCCAAAGACTAAACATAAATCTAATTCTAAAACTATCCCTAACCTTAACTCTAACCCTATTTCTAAAGTATCACTAAAAGTAACGCAAACTCTATGTCTAAACCTAAACTCAAACCTGACCCTAATCGTAATAATAACCCTAACCTTAACCTAAAACTAAATATAACCTAACCCTAAAGCTAAACCTAAAATTAACATTAACCTTAGCCCTCACCCTAACACTATCCCTAAACCTAAGCATAACACAAACCCTAAAACTAACCTAACAGAAACCCCAACCCTAACAGTAACTTTAACTTTAAGCCTAACCGTAACCCTAACCTTAATCTATCCCTAAACCTAAAATTAAAATTAAGATTAACCTTAACCCTAACCCTAACCCTAACACTAACCCTAAAGCTAACCTAACAGAAACCCTAACCCTAACAGTAACTTTAACTCGGATACTAACTCTAATCCTAAACCTAATCCAAAAAATTACCCTAAACCAAACTCTATCCCTAACCCTAACACTTTCTCTACACCTAACCCTAACAATAACCTAGCACTAACCATAAGCTTCACCATAACCCTAACCTTAACCATCACACTAACCCTAATTAAAACCCTACACTAACATTAAACCTAAATTTAAAAATTAACCAAAAACTAATTCTAAACCTAACCATACCCCTAAAATAACACTAACCCTAATCTTAACACTAACCCTAAACCTAAACCCAAACATGAATACTAACCATTACCATGAACCTAACACTAACTCTAACTCTAAACCTAACCCTGACACTAACCCTAACTTTAAAATTATACCTAACACTAACACTAAAACTAACCATAACCCTAACACTAAAACTAAACCTATCCCTAACCCTAACACACTAACCCTAATGCTAACTCTAACCCTGAACCTAACGTTACTCTAACACTAACCCTAACACTAAACCTAACACAAACCTTATAGGAAAACAACCATAACCATAACCTAACCCTAACCCTTACCCATACCTAAAAATAACCCTAATTCTTACACAAACACTAACACTAACACTAACCCTAACCCTAATCAAACACTAACTCAAAACCCAATACTAACTCTGTAATTAACCCTAACCCTAACCCTAACACTAAATGTAACACTAACCCTAACCCTAACACTATAGCTAACCTACCCATAACCATAAAACTAACTGTAACCCTAACCCTACGCCTCACTTTAACACTCTTCCTAACCATAAACCTAACTGTAACACTAACCATAACTCTAACTTAAAAATAACCCTAAACCTATGTATGAATAACACTAACACAAACACTAATCATACCCATAAACCTAAACATAACCCTAACCCTACACAAATACTAAATCTAACGTTTATCCCTAACCTTTACAGAAAACCTAAATTAAACCTTACCCTAACACAAACCATAATACTTACCCTAACACTAACCTAATAAAAACCGTAACCCTAACCCTATCGCCACTTCTAAAACTAACCCTAACCCTAAAGCAAACCCTAACCATAACCCCAAAACTAACCTTAACCCTAACCTTAACCTTAACCCTAACATTATCCAAACCCTAACCTTACCATAACACTAATTCTAGCCCTAAAACTTACCCTAAAAAAAGCCTGAAACTTTTCCTAACACCAACACTATTTCTAGTTTTAAACATAACCCTAACACTAAGACACAAACTAACCTTATCCCTAAACCTAACCCTCACCCTAACCCTAACCCTAACAAAAACCCTAACCCTAGACCTAACACTAACACTAACACTAACCCTATGTTTCCCTTAACCTTAAAATTAACCCTAAACCTAATGCTAAGCCTCACTCTAACTCTAATCCTTACTATACCCCTAACCCTAATTCTATCATTAACCCTAACAGAAACCCTAAACCTAATGCTTACCCTAAAACAAAACATATCCCTGAACCTAACACTATTATTAGAACTAACCCTAACCCTAAACCAAACTCTAAAACTAACCCTAAACCTAACTCAAACCCTAAACCTAACCCTAATCCTAAAATTAGCCCTAACCATAAACCTAAACCTAACTCTAAAACTAAACCTAACACTAACCCTTTCCCTAAAAATAACAATAAACTTAATTCTAACCCTACCCTTACTCTAAACCTACTCCTAACCCTAATGCTATTCCTAACCATAACACTAACACTAACACAAAAGCTAACCCCAACATAATCCTATCCGTAACATTAACTTTAACCCTCATGCTAACATGAACCGTAACCTACCACTAAAACTAATTGTGACCCTAACCATTACACTAACCCTAAAGCTCACCATAACCTTAATCTAAACCTAAAATTAACCCTAGACATAACTGTAACACTAACTCTAACCCTAACACTAGACATAACCCTAACACTATCCCTAAACCTATCCCTAATCCTAAGACTATCTCTAAACCTAACCCTAACAGAAACACTAACCCTAGACCTAAACCTAAACCTAACACTAATCCTTACCCTAATGCTAGCACAAACTCTATCAAGAACCCTAGTATTAACCCTAACATGAACCCTTATTCTAACCCTAAACCTAACATTAACCCTAACACTAACCCTAAACCTAACCCTAACTTTTAACCCTGAAACTAACACTAACCATAACTGTAACACTTCCAAAAAAACTAATCCTAAACCTATCATTAAACTGAACCATAACACTAACCCTAATGCTAAAACTAACAGTAATTCTAAATCTATACCTAAACAAAATCCTAACCCTAAAACTAAACCTACTCCAAACCCTATCACTAACCATAACCCTAATCCTGAAATATATCTATCACTAAACCTAACTTTAACCCTAAACTTAAAATTAACCACAACTCTAACCCTAAACCTAACCCTAATCACAAACACAACCGTAACCCTAACCCTAACTCATTCCAATAACCTAAAATTAACACAAAAGCTAACAATAACCCTTAACTTAAACCAAACCCTAACCCTAACTGTCATCCTAACCCTAACCCTAATACTAGCATTAAACCTAACACTAACCCTAAACCTTACTCTAACCCTACTCCAAACCCAAACACTAACTCTAACACTAACCCTTACTATAACACTAACCATAACCCTAAACCTAACACTAACCCTAAACCTAACCCTAACTGTAACACTAACCCTAACCCTAACTCTAACACTAATACTAACCTCAAACCTATACCCAATTCTAAACCTAACATTTACACTAACACTAATCCTAACCCAAACCCTAAGACTAACCCTAAACCTAACACTAGCCCTAACCCTAACCGTAATTGTAACACTAACCCAAACCCTAACCCTAACTGTAACACTAACCTCAAACCTATACCTAATTCTAAACCTAACAATTACACTAACACTAACCCTAACTCTAACCCTAAGACTAACCCTATACCTAACACTAACCCTAAACCTAACCCTAACACTAACCCTAAATTAAAACCTAACCCTAACCCTCAACCTAACACAGTTTATAATCCTAACCTTTTCACTGACAATAACACTAACCCTAAATCTAGTCTTAATCCTAACTCTTAAACCAACCTTAAGCCTAACCCAATCCCTAACCCTGATCCTCAAACTAATGCTAAAACTAACCCCAAAACTAACCCTAACTCGTACCCTAACAATTACCCAACTCTTACATAATACTAAACCTAAAGTAACCATAAGCCTATCACTAACCTTAACTATAATTCTAAAACGCAACCTAACACTAACCCAAACTGTAACACTAAGCCTAAGCCTAGCCCTAACCCAAACACTAACCCTAACTGTAAACGTAATCTTAAGTCAAATCATAATTCAGCCATAATCCTAAACCTTACCATAACACAAATTCTATCCCTAATTGTAACTTAACACATACCCTAACCTTAAACCTAACCCTAACCCATCTTTATACTTACCCTAAAACTAATTTTTAAACTTACCCTAACACTAAACCTAACCTAACCCTAAACCTAACTTAACTTAACCCTAAAAACTAACTGTAACACTAACCCTAACACTAACCTTAACACAAACCCTAACCCTATCATTAACTCTAACCTTAATCCTATTCTAAGCCTAACTCTTACATTAACCCTATCCCTAAAATTAACCCCAACACTAATTCTAAACATCAATCTAACCCTAACCATTACAATTACCCTAACACTGAACTTAACCATATAACTTACATTAACCCTAACCCTAAAGCTAACCATAACCCTAACACTAAACCTAACTCTAACCCTAACCCTAACTCTTAACCCTAACACAAACCCTAACTCTAAGCCTAAACCTAAAAAAACACAAAAGCTAACATTACCACTAACCCTAAAACTAACTCTAACCCTATACTTAACTCTAAATCTCACATCAACAATACCCTAACATTTACTCTAACTCTAGTTCTAACCCTAATTCTAACACTTACCCTAACACTAACCATAATCCTAACACTCACGGTAACACTAACCCTAACCCTAACACTAACACTAAACCTAAAATTATCCGTAAAGCTATCGCTAACCCTAAACCTAGCCCTAACAGTAACAGTAATCCTAACCATAACCCTAACATTGACACTAACTCTAAACCTAACCTAACCCTTAATCTAACCCTCGTCCTATGTGTAAATCTAAGCCTAACAACAACCATAATCCTAACACAAACTCTAACACTAAAACTAACAAAACCCTTACCCCAAACCTAACTTTAATGATAATCCTAACCATAAACCTATCTCTAACCCTAACACTAATAATGCTAACCCTAAACCAAACCTTAACACTAACCCTAACCCTACATCTTACCCTAAACCTAACCCTAAAAATAACCCACAAGATAACCCTAATCCTAACCCTCTCCCTAAACCTAATTCTAAATCAAACACAAACCCTAACACTAAAAATCACCCTAACCATAACCCTAACTTTAACCCGAACCTGAAAACTAACCCTAACAATAACAATAACACAAACCTTCACACTAACATTCTCCTGATCTCTAACCCAAAACCTAACACTAACAATAACTGTAACCCTAACACTAACTTTAATCGTAATACTAAACATAAACTTACACCTAACCATAACCCTAATCATAACACAAACCCTGATCCTATCCCTAACTCTAACCCCAACACTAACCCTAACCCTAATCATGACCACAACACTAACCCTAACCCTAATCTAAACCTATCCCTAACCATAACCATAACACTAACCGTAAACCTAACACAAACCCTAACCCTAACCATAGCACTAAACCTAACATAACTCTAACCCTAACCCTAATTTAAACCTAACCCTAACCCAAATCCTAATTCTAACTCTAATTCAAAATCTTAATTGAACACTGAACCTAACTCAAATCCAAACACTAACCCTAAACCTAATCCTAAATCTAACCCTAACAAAAAACCTTACAGTAGCCATACACTAACATAACCCTATCCCTAAGCCTAAACCTAACCCTAAACCCAACTTAAATTCTAACCTTAACCCTAAAACTAACTTGAACCGTTACAGTAAACCTAATTCTAACCCTAAATCTAACCCTAGCCATAATGCTAACACTAACACTAATCTTAAACATAACACTAAACCTATAACTAATCCTAACCCTATCTGTAACCATAACACTAACTCTAACACTAAACCTAACACTAACTTTAACAATAACCCTAACCATAACTGTATCCCTAACCCTAAAACTAAAACAAACCCTAACCCAAACCATAAACCTAAACGAATCACCATAACTCTTGCCTAACCTTAAACCAAAACCTAATCCTATCAGTAACACTACCAATAGCCATAACCCAAATTCTAATACAAACCCTAACCCCAACCCTAACACTATCACTAAACCTAAAACTAAACCTAACACTAACCCTAACCCTAAATCTAAACTTGATTCTATTTATAACCCTAACCATAATTGTTAACCTATGTTTAACACAATCCTAAAACCTAACCCTAAACTAACTAAAACCCTAACACTAACATTTACACTTAACCTAAACCTAACCATAACCCTAAATCTAAACCTAATCGTGGACATATCGCTAATGCTAACCCTAACATAACATCTTCACCTAACACTAAACCTATCAGAAAACCTAACCCTCAACCTAACTTAATCCTTAACACTAAACCTAATCCTTAACCTAACCCTAATTCTTGAACTGAACCTAACCTTAAACCTAAACTTTATTCTAACACTAAACCTAATGCTAAACCTAACCTTAATCCTAAACCTAACGCTAATCCTAACCCTCACACTTACCCTAAGCCTAACTTTAAAACTAACCCTAACATAAATCCCAAATTTAATCTTAACACTAACTCTAACACTACGCCTAACCCTATCCCTAACACTAACCTTAACACTAAACCTAATGCAAATCTAAATACTAACAATAAACCTAACCCTAACCCTAAAGCTAATTCTAACTATAACCATATCCCTAACATTAATCCTAACCCTAATTAAAATACAAACTTTAACCCAAACCCTAACACTAACCCAAATTCTAATCCTAACCCTAACCCTAATCTTAACAATAACCCTAACCCTAAACCTAACGCTAATATTAACACAAACCCTAACACTTACGCTGACCCTAATCCTAAGCCTAACCTAATTCTAACCTAATGCTAACTAACCCTAAATTTTATGATAACCTTAACCCTAACCTGAAAATGAAGTCTAACCCTAAAACTAAATGTAAATCTAACCCTAGCACTAACCCTAAACATAACTCTAACCCTAAACATTAACACTTAAAAAACCCTAATCCTAACACTAATTCTATCTGTAACTGTAACCCTAACACTAAAACTAACTCTAAACCTAATTGTAAATCTAACCCTTTTACTCTCTGTAACCCTAACCGTAACCCTACCCATAACCCTAAGACAAAACCTAAACCTAACCCTAACTCTAATTCTAACACAAACCTTAAACATAGTCTTAACAGTAACTCTAACTCGAACCCTAACCATATCCTGAACCCCAACCCTAATTATAACACTAACCCTAACACAAACCCTAAACCTAACCATAATCCTAACCCTAACATAACTGTAACCCTATTCAAAATCTCTCCCTAACACTAAACCTAACCCAAAACTAAACCTAAAATTTAATGTAACCCTAATTCTAACCCTAAATCTAACATTAAATCTAACCCTAAATCTAATCCTAATTGTAATTGTTACCTAACTTAAACCTAACCCTAACTCTAACCCTAACCCTAAAACTAACCTTAACACTAATCCTAACCCTAACTTGAATCTAACCCTAACACAAACCCTAAACCTAACATTAAACATAAATCTAACCCTAACACAAACACTTTTTCTAACCCTAAAACTAACCCTAAAATTAACCCTATCAATAATAAACCCTGACCCTAAACCTAAACCTAAATCTAACTGTAAACGTAACCCTTACCATAACCCTAACACTTACCCTAACCCAAACACTATATAGACCCTAAAACTAACCCTAACCCTAATCCTTATACTAACCATAAACCTAAACCTGTCAACAAAACTAAACCTATCACTAACCCTAAACCTAACCCTAAACCAAACCCTAACACTAACACTAACCCTAACACTCACCCTACCATAAACCTAACAATAACTGTAACACTTACCCTAAACATAAATCAAAACCGAACCCTGACCCTAACAATAAAACTAACCCTTATTCTAACAAACCCTAACTCTAACCCAAAATGCAAACCTAAACCTAACCATAATTCTAACCCTAACACAAACACTAACCCTAACACTAAACCTAAACCTAACACTCACAGTAACACTAACTGTAACCCTAACACTTACCTTATCCCTAAACCTAACTCTAACATTAACATTAAACATAAACCTAACCCTATGCTAAACATAACACAAACCCTTAACCTAACTCTAACCCTTATCCTAATCTGAACAGTAAGCCTAAACTTAATACTAACCCTAACCTTAAGCCTAAAACTGAACCTAAACCTAACCCTAAAACTAAACCTAACCCTAACCCTAAATGTAATACTAAACATTATCCTAAACCTAAACTTAACCCGAATAGTAACCCTATCCCTTCCACTAACCCAAAACTAACCCTAAAACTAAACCCTAAAACTAACACTTACTCTAAAACATACCATAATTTTAACCCTAACCCTAAGCCTAACACTAACACTAACATTAATTCTAAACCTAACCCTAATGCTAACCCTAACACTAATCCTACGCATTACCATAACCGTAACACTAACCCTAACCCTAACAAAAACCCTAACCCGAATCTTAAGCTTAAACCCAACCCAACCCTAAACCTAACCTTTACCTTTCCGTAACCGTAATTCTAACACTAACCCTAACACTAAACCTAATACTAAACCTAACCCGAACCCTTACCCTATCACTAACCCTAACCTTAACCATAAATCTAACACTAACTCTAACCCTAACTCTATCACTAACCCTAACACTCACCCTAACCCTAACTCTATCCCTAACACTAAACCTAACCTTAACCTTAACATTATTAAAGCAAACCCTAAAACTAATCCTAACACTATAAGTAAACCTAACCCTAACCTTAACCCAAATCGTAACCCTGATCCTAACAGTAAACCTAACCCTAATTCTAAACCTAACACTAAACCTAAATAGGTACCTTAACACCTACTCTAAACCTAAACCTTTCTCTAACCCAAACACTAAACCTAACTTTAACCCTAACACTAACCCTAACACTAACACTAACCTTTCCAATAAGCCCCAAACTAAACAAAACCCTAACCATAACCCTAACACTAACATTAAACCTAATCCTAACCTTAAAACTAACACTAATCCTAACCCTAACCCTATCACTTTCACTAACATTAACTCTAATTCAAACCTTAAACAAACCCCAACTCAACCATAATCCTGACACTAATCTAACCTTATAACTCACCCTTACCTAATACTAAACCTACCCTAACACAAACACTAACCCTAACCTTAAAGCAAACCCTAACACTAACACTAAACCTAAACCATCACCCTAAACTTAATACTAATTCTAACCCTAAACATAACACTAATTCTAACACTAACCCTAAACCTAACCCTCACACTTACCCTAAACCTAACCCTAACCCCAAAACAAAGTTTTTATCCTAAACCTAAACCTAACAGTAACTCTAACACTAACCCTAAACATAACTCTAACACTAATCCTAAATCTAACCCTAACCTTAACCATAAATCTAAAAATATCCCTAATCCTAACTTTAACCCTAACAATAACCCTAACCCTAACCCTAACATAATCCTATCCCTTACCCTAACACAAACCCTAACACTAAGTGTAACTGTAACCCTTACCATAAAACTAACCATAACCCTGAGATAAAACCTAATACTAAATCTAACCCTAACACAAACTCTAACTCTAATAATAAACCTAACAACCACCCTAATCTGAACCATAACCCTAACTTTTAGCTAATCCTAACACTAACGTGTAACTAATGAAACCCTAAAACTAACAGTAACCCTAAAACTAACACTAAATGTAACTCTAACACAAACCCTAAACCCAACCATAATTCTCACCCTAACACTAACCCTAACCCTCACTGTACTAACCTTAACCCAAACCCTAAACCTAACAGAAAACCTAACCATAATTCTAATCCTAACACTAAAACAAACACTAACCTAAACCCTACAACAAACTTTAAAACTTACAGAAAACCTAACCCTATCACTAATCCTAAACCTAAACCTCACCCTAACATGAACACTAAAACTAAAACTAACACTAAACTTAACCCTAATCCTAACCCTGTCACTGAAACTAATCCTAACCTACACCTAACCCTAACAGTAAACCCTAACCCTTAGCCTAACCCTAACCCTAACCGTAATCCAAACTCTAAACTTAATTCTAAATCTAACACAAACACTAACCCTAACCTAATACTAACCCTAACCCTAAATCTAACCCTAACCATCCTTGACCCTAAACCTAAAACTAATTTTAACCCTAACCCTAATTCAAAACCTAACAATTAGACTAAACCCAACCCTCACCAAATCCATATCCCCAACATTAACACTAAAAACTTAAATTGAATCCTTACCCTTTCACTAACACTTATCCTAACCCTACTCCTAATCCTCCCGGTAAACTATAACATTTACCCTAACAATAACCCTAACCCTAATCCTAACCTCTAGCACATTCATATTCTTATACCTAACACTAACCCTTACACTAAACTTAACACTAACTCTAACCCTAATCCAAACGTAACCGTAACTCTAACCATAACCAAAAACCTAGGCCTAACCCTAAGCCTAACACAAACCATTATCTTAATCCTAACCTTAACACTAACACTAACACCCTCATCCTAACTCGGAAACTAACCTAAACCCTAAAGCAATCCTTATCCCTGAACCTCACCCTAATTCTAAAACTAAACCTTAACCTAACCCTAACCTGTACCCTAACAATTACCCTAACCCTTACCTAATAATAACTCTAAACCTAACCCTAGATTTATCATCAACCCTAACCATAACCCCAACCCTATACCTAACCATAACCCTAACCATAACACTAACCCTAACTCTAACATTTAACATAACCCTAATCCTAACACTAACCCTAACACTAATCCTAATGCTAACCAAAACACTAATGCTAACTCTAACCCTAATGCTAACCTGAACACTAACCAGTAAACTAACCATAACCCTAACTCTGAAACTAAACCTAACATTAACCCAAAATTGATTCTTAACCGTAAATTAACCCTAACCCTAAACCTAACCAGAATCCTAACCATAACTGAAACAAAAACCCTATCTGAAACCCTAACACAAACCCTAATCCTAAACATAACCAGCAGCAGCTGGTTATCCTCAGAGAAATCTAGATATGTTGTTAGGAAAGGGACCTTATGAGGATCAGCAGCAACAAATTGCATATGATCCTGGTGTATATTTACAAATTGCTGTAGATGCAGTTAAGGCATGGAAGACTTTACAAGGACATGGAGGTTTACAAGGTCAATTATCTAAGATAATACAAGGAACTAATGAATCTTATGCTGAATTTGTAGATAGGCTTATTCAAACAGCTACCAGAGTTTTTGGGAATACAGAACAAGCAATGCCATTAATAAAACAACTGGCTTATGACCAAGCGAATCGTTGGTGCAGAGATATCATTAGACCATGGAAACATGAAGATTTAAACACATATATTAAATTATGTAGAGACATTAATGAACAAGAGCAAGTCATGGCAGCTGCAGTAAAACAGGCTTTAGATGCCAGAGACATTAATGAACAAGGGAAAATTGTGGCAGCTGCAGTAAAACAGGCTTTAGATGCCAGAGACATTAATGAACAAGGGCAAATTGTGGCAGCTGCAGTAAAACAGGCTTTAGATTCCAGGCCAAGAACATGCTACAATTGTGAACAAACAGGACATTTTAAAAGGAATTGCCCCATAGGAGGAGGGTTTAACAAAACTAGGTATCAAAGGAGTAGAATACCGGGTATTTGCCCACGATGCCGTAGAGGGAGACATTGGGCTAATGAATGCCGTTCTCAAACCACCATAGAGGGTACTCCATTATCAAAAAACGAACAAGGACCAAGTGTTTATCCACGATATCGTGGAGAAAGGCATTGGGCTCCATTGCCAAAAAATGGACAGGGGGGCCCAATGCTCCGGGGCCCAAAACCACAAATATACGGAGCACTGGAGGAACCCAGCAACCCCATCAGGGTAGTGCCCAGGACACATTGTCCATCAGATCCCTCATCAGACAAACCAGAGGGAGCGCAGGGTTGGACATCTGCGCCTCCGCCAGATCAGTACTAACTCCAGAGATGGGAGTTCAAATCATTCCCACAGGGGTGAAAGGACCTCTTCCCAAAGGAACAGTAGGCTTATTATTGGGACGCAGCTCTTCTACTCTAAAAGGACTTATGATAAGTCCTGGGGTAATTGATCCCGATTATGAAGGTGAAATAAAAATTATAGCCAGTTCTCCAAATGGTATATCAGTAATTTCACCAGGAGATAGAATAGCACAGTTACTAATAATACCAAGCCTACATGATAAATTTTCCAGTCGTGCTATAGAAAGAGGTTCCAAGGGATTAGGCTCCACAGGTGTAGATTGGGCTATGCTGTCTTTAAATTTAGATTCTCGCACCATGCTAAAACTAAATATTCAAGGACATGAATTTAATGGGCTACTGGATACAGGTGCAGACCTTAGCATCATCTCTCGTCAAGAATGGCCAAAACATTGGCCATTACAACAAGACACTCAAACGCTTCGAGGCCTAGGAGTGGCGACTAATCCCCATAGAAGTGCAATGGTATTAGATTGGAAGGATCCTGAAGGATGTGAAGGAACTATACAGCCATATGTATTGGATTATCTTCCTATAAATTTATGGGGACGAGATGTCCTAGATCAATTAGGTTTGACATTAACAAATAACATCAACCAAAATGCACCCACTATTATGACTAGACAAGGTTTTAGGAAAGGAAAAAGATTAGGAAAACAAGAACAAGGTATAGCAGCACCAATACAAATAGATCAAGGAACAGACAGACATGGGTTGGATTTTCAGAAAGGGCCACTGAGACAATAAAAATTACTTGGAAATCAGAAAGACCAGTATGGGTTCCTCAGTGGCCCCTGACTAAAGAAAAGATACTAGCAGCCCATGATCTGGTCAAACAACAATTAGCAGAAGGACATATACAACCTTCTGTATCTCCCCACAATACTCCCATTTTTGTCATCAAAAAGAAATCTGGTAAATGGAGATTATTGCAAGATTTAAGAGCCAATCAGCCAGGTGTTGCTGGGGCCACTGTGAGCCAATCATCAGCTGGCAGTCTGAAAGTTTGCTGGAGCCCCTTCGGCTGTGGCTCTCAACATCCTAACACTAACATTAACACTTATATAAACCTTAACTCCTACCCTAACACTAACTCTAGCCCATTACATAAACCAAACCCTAAACATAACACTAACCTTAACCCTAACCATAATCCTAACCCGAACACTAAACCTAACCCTAACCCTCACGAAAACTGTAAACCTTACCTTACCACAAACACTTATCCTAAGCCTAAACCAAAACCTAACACTAACTCAAACACTAAACCTAACCATAACCCTAACAAAAACATTAATCCTAACCCCCCGACCCTAAAAATAACCCTAGCTCTTACCCTAGCCCTAACCCTAATCCTAACACTAACCCTAATGCTAATCCTAAAAGTAAACCTAACTCTAAACCTAATGCTATCTTGAAAACTAACCATAAAACTAAACCTAACCCTATCCCTAAAACAAAACCTAATGATTAACCGAAACTTTAACCCTAATAATAACTCTAACCCTAACACTAACCTAAACCCTAACTCCAATCCTAACCCTACACTGACCCTAAACCTAACCTAACTCTAACACTAATTCTAACCCTAACCAAAATCCTAAGCATAACCGAAAACCTAACCCTATTCATCACCATAATGGAAACCCTAATCCTCAATGTAACCTTAACCCAAAAACTAACAATTACACTATTATAAACCCTAACATTAACCCTAACAGTAATTCTAACCTTAACTATAAACCAAAACCGATAATTAACACTAATTTTAACCTTAACACTAACACTAAAAAAAAACCCCTAACACTAAACCTAACCGTAAACCTTACCAAAAACCAAAAAACTTATCCTAATGTGAACACTTATCCTACTCCTAAAGCAAAACCTAACACTAAACCTAACCATAAACATAACCCTAACACCAACACTAAACCCAAACCTAAACCATAATCCTAACAATAACCTTAGTTCAAACCTTAACCCTAACCCTAATCCTAACACTAACCCTAAAAGTAAATTTAATGCTAACCCTACACTCACTCTCTCACCCGAAAACGATCCTTCATCCTAACAATAACACTAACCCTAACACTAACCACAAACCGTACTCCAACACTAACCCTAACACTAACCCTAATTTTAACCTAATATTAACCATAACCCTAACCCTAACATTAACTCTAACCCTAAACATAAACCAAACCCTATCCTTAACACTAATTTTAACCCTAACACTAACCTTAACCCTAACCCTAAACCTAACCATTAATGTTACCGAAACCGAAAATCTTACCCTAATGTGAACATTTATCATAACCCTAAACCAGAACATTACACAACCCTAACACTAAACCTAACCATAACCATAACCCTAACACAAACACTAACCCTTACACTAACACTAACACTAATCCTAACTCTAACCCTAACCGTAACCCTGATCCTAAAAGTAACCCCTACACTAAACCTAATGGTAACCCTAACAGTAACCCTAACTATAACCCTAATGCTAACCTGAACACTTACCATAAACCTAACTCTAAGCCTAAAACTAATCCTAACCCAAAACAGATTCTTAACCCTAACAATAACCCTAATCCTAACACTAACCACAACCTTTACTCCAACCCTGACCCTAACACGAACCCTAACCCTAACACTAAACTTAACCCTAACCTAAACTTGAACCCTAACATAGCAATATACCTAACCCTAACCGTAACACCAACCCTAATCCTAACCCTAACACTACACCAAACCCTAAATCTAAACTTAACTCTAAGCCTAATCTGAAACGTAAGCCTAAACCAAAACCTAACACTATACATAACACAAAACCTAAACCTTACCCTAACACTAATACAAACCATAACCCTATCCCTAAACCTAACTCTAAAAGTAACCCTAACCCTGACCCTAACTGCATCATTAACTCTAAAGTTAACACTAATGCTAATATTAATCCTAACCCTAACACTAAACCTAACCCTAAAATTAAAAATAAAAAAAACTGTTACTCTAAACATAATCATAACCCTATTCTATCCCCAAGCTTAATCCTACCCTATACCTAACCTTAAACCTTTCACTACCCTAATGCTACAATTAAAATTAACATAAATCTAACCCAAACACTAACACTAACACTTACCCTAACCCTAAATTTAACCCTAACACCACCCTTGTCTTAAACTAACACTAACCCCTACCCTAACCCTAAGTGTAAAACTAACCCTAAACCTAACCCTAACCCTAACCCTAACCCTAAACCTAAATTTAAACTTACACAATACCTAACCCTAAAACGTAAACAAACCTTACCCTAACCTAACACTAATCCTAAAACGAATTTTAACAATAACCGTGAAACTATCATGAACTCCATCTCTAACACAAACACAAACCCTAAACCTTACCGTAACACTAACCATAAAACTAATACTAAACCTAAATCAAACCCTAACTCTAAAAGTAAAAGTAACTCTAACTGTTACCCTAACAATAAACCAAACACTTAACCTAACACAAACCCTAACCCAACCCAAATACTATTCTTAGCCCTAAGTTTAAAACTCACCCTATCCCTAACCCTAACTCTACCCTTAAACCTAACCTAATGCTAACACTAACAGTAATCTAAACCCTAACATTAAGTCTAACCCTTACACTAACCCTAACCCTAAATATAACAATCACCCGAACCCGAAACCTAAATTTTACTGAACCCAAAAATTAACCCTAACAATAATCCTAACCCTAACCCTCACAATAACACTCATCCAAACTCTAACCCAAAACCTAACACTTATCCTAACAATAAACCTAAACCTAATACTAATACTAACCCTAACACTAACTTTAATTCTAATCCTAACCATAAACTTAAACCTAACCCAAACCCTAATGACAACACAAACCCTAATCCTAACCCAAATTCTAACCCTAACACTAACCCTAACTTTCATTCTAACACTAACCATAACACTAAACCTAAGCCTAACACAAACCCTAACCCTAACCACAACACTAACACTAACCTAGCCCTAACACAACCCCAAATCTAAACCTAACCATAACAATAACCATAACAAAACTCCTAAACTAACACAAACCCTAACCCTAACTTAACCCTAATCCTAATCCTAATTCTAACCATAACCTTAAAAGTTACTTTATACCTAAACCTAACAAAACCCTAACACTAACCCTAAACATAAACCTAAGTCAAACCCAAACATAAAACCTTACGCTAACCCAACCCTAACCATAACTGTAACACTAACCCTAAAATGAAAACAAACCCTAACACAAACCATAGCCCTAAACGTAAGCTTACTCTACTCCTAACACTTACCTAATTTCTACCATAAATCTAGAACTACTCGTAATCCTAACACTAACACTAACCCTAAAACTAACACTAATCCTATCACTAGCCATACCCTAACCCTAATTCTAAACCTAAAACTAACCCTAACCAAAACCCTAACCGTAACCATAATCCTAAACCTATGACTAAAACAATACCTAACCCAATCATAACCCTGAACGTAACCTAACCCTAATCCTAACTGTAAACTAATCCTAAACCTAAACCTAAAACTATCATTAACACTAACACAAACCCTAACCCCAACCCTAACACTATCACTAAAACTAATCCTAAATCTAACACTAAACCTAAAACAAAATCTAAAATTAATTCTACTAATAACCCTAATCCTAACTCTAAACCTACTCATAACACAACCCCGATATCTAACCCTAAACCTAACACAAATTCTAAACCTAAACCTAACACTATACTTTACACTAACCATAAACCTAACCATAACACTAAATCTAAACTTAATCCTGTACATATCCCTAAACCTAAACCTTAATCTAACCCTAACACAATCCTTTAACCTGACCCTAACACAACCCCTTAACCTGACCCTAACACAACCCCTTTACCTAACATTAAACCAACACAAACCCTAACCCTATCACTAACACTAACCTTAACACTAAACCTACTCATTAACCTAACCCTAACTCTTGAACTAACCCTACCTAACTAAAACCATAACCCTATGGAACCTTTATCCTTACACTAAAAGTAATGCTAAACCTAACCCTAACCCTAAACCTAAACCTAAACCTAACCCTATCCCTAAAACTAACACTACCACTAATCCTAAACCTAACACTACCCGTAACCCTAACCATAACTCTAACACTTACTATAAGCAATATTCTAAACTTAACCCTAAAAGTAACCCTAACATGAATCCTAAACTTAGCCATAATCCTAACATTAATCCTATCACTAACCCTAATCTTATCCCTAACACTAACCCTAACTCTAATCCTAATGTACACCCAAACACTAACACTAAAATTAACCCTAACTCTAAACATAATCTTAACAGTAACCATATCCCTAACATTAATCCTAACCCTAACCCTAAACCAAACTTTAACTATATCACTAACACTAACCCTAACCCTAACACTAAGCCTAATTCTAACCCTAACACTAACCCTAATCTAAACTGTAACCCTAATCCTAATTCTAATGCTAACACAAACCCTAACACTTACCCTAACACTAACCCTAATGTTACCCCTAATCCTAACACTCAACCTAACCCTAACCTAAACCTTAACCCTAAACCTTAACCTAACCTAACTCTAACGTGAAAACTAAGCCTAAACTTAATCATAAATATAAATCTAACCCTAGAACTAACCGTAAACCTAACTCCTATCCTAAACCTAACACTAACACACTAACACTAATCCTAACACTAACCCTAAATGTAACTGGAACCCCAACAGTCACCTTTACCCTAACCCTAAATCCAATTCTTTTTCTATCTGTAAACCTAACCCTAACCCTATTCCTAACCATAACACAAACCTTAGCCCTAACCCTAACTCTAACCCTAACACAAACCCTAAACATAATTCTAAACATAACTCTAACCGAACCCGAACCCTAACCTGAAAACCAACCCTAAAACTCATCTTCACCCTAAGACAACCCCTAAACCTAACCATAATTCTAAACCTAACCTAACACTAATTTTAATCCAAAGCTATCCTAACCCTAAACCTAACACAAAACTAACCCTAAATTTAAACTAAATCCTTACTCTAACCCTAAAACTAACACTAAACCTAACACTTAATCTAACCATAAGAAATCCTTAAACTAACCTAAACAAAACCCTAACACTAAAACTAACCCTGAAACCCTAAACTAATCATAACCCTAACCCTAACCCTAACCTTAACACTTGCCCTAACCCTAATTTAAATCTAAACCTAACACAAACTCTAAACCTAACACTAAACCTAAACTAACCCTAACTGTAATCATAACCCTTATTCTAGCCCAAATCCCAATTGTAACCATAAACCTAACCCTAACATTAAAACTAAACCTAACTCAAAACCTTATCCTAACCCTAACTCTAACCCTAACTTTATCCCTAACTAACCCTAACCCTAAACCTTACCCTAAAACTAACTCTTACCATAACACTAAACTTAGGCCTTACCCTAACCCTAACCCAATAATAAGCCTAACACTAATCCTAACCCTAACCCTCATACTAACAATAAACCTAACCCTATCATTAAACCTAACACTAACATGAACCCTAAGCCTAACCTAACACAAACACTATCCCTAAAAATAACCCTAAACCAAACCCTAACACTGACACTAATCCTAAAACTAACTCTAATCTAACCCTAACAATAACTGTAACACTAACCCTAAACCTATCCTGAAACTGAACCCTTACCCTAACAATAACCTTAACCCTAATTCTAACAGAAAAACTCAACCTAACTCTAACCCAAATTGCAAACCTAACACTATCCCTAATGCTAAACCTAACATAAACCCTAAACCTAAAACTAAACCTAAACCTAACACTCATAGTAACACTAACTGTAACCCTAAAAATTACCTTAACCCAAAACCTAACACTAACCTTAACACTAATCCAAACACTAATCCTAAACCTAACCCTAATGCTAACCCTAACACTTACCCTAACCCTAATCCGAACAGTAAGCCTAAACTTAATACTAACCCTAACCCTAACACTAAAACTAACCCAATCCCTAACCCTAACACCAACTCTAACCCTAACGGTAACCCAAACCATAACACTAAAACTAAACATAACCCTAACTGTAACAGTAAACATAACTCTAACCCTAAACTTAACCCAAATAGGAACCCTAACCCTATCACTAACACTAAACTAACCCTAACACTAACCCTAAAACTAATATAACCCTAACCCTTACCCTAACCCCAATGCTAACCTTAACACTTATTCTAAACCTAACCCTATTTCTAACTCTACCATAACCCTAACCCTACACATAAGTGTAACCTTAACATTAACCGTAATCCTAACATAAACCCTAACTCGAACCATAACCCTAAACCTAACACAACCCTAACCCTCAACTTTAACTTACCGCAACCATAACACTAACAGCAACCCTAACACTAAACCTAATACTAAACCTAACTCAAACCTTATCCTATAACTATTCCTAACCCTAACCCTAAACCTAACACTAACTCTAACCCTAAATATAACACTAACCCTAACCATAACACTAACCCTAACTCTAACCCTATCCCTAACACTAAACCTAACCCTAACTTTATCACTAACCCTAACGCAAACCCTAAAACTAATCCTAACCCTAAAAGTAAACCTAACCCTAAGCTTAAACCAAACCCTAACCCTAACACTAACCCTAAACCTAGCCCTAATCCTAAACCTAACACTAAAAATAACCTTAACACTAACCCTAAACCTAAACCTTTCTCTAACCCGAACACTAAGCCTAACCCTTACCCTAACCATAACACTAACTCTAATACTAACCATTCCAAAAAGCCCAACCCTAAACCAAACCCTAACCATAACCCTAACACTAACCCTAAACCTAATCCTAACCCTAACATTAACACTAAACCTAATCCTAACCTTAACACGAACACTAATCCTAACTCTAACCATAACACTAACACTAACATTAACTCTAACTCTAACCCTATCACAAAGCCTAACCCAACCATAATCCTGACACTAATCTAAGAGTAAACCTCACCCTTATCTAACACTAAACCTAACCGTAACACAAACACTAACCCTAACCTTAAAACAAACCCTAACACTAACTCTAAACCTAACTTTAACCCTAAACTTAAAACTAACCATAACCCTCACACTTACCCTAACCCTAACCCTAACCCTCACACTTACCCTAACCCCAAACCTAACCCTAACATGAAGCTCAACCCTAAACCTAAACCTAAACCTAACAGTAACAGTAACCCTAACACTAACCCTAAACCTAACTCTAACACTAACCCTAACACTGACCCTAACCTTAACCATGAACCAAAAATAACCCTAATTCTAACCATAACTTTAACACTAACCCTAACCCTAACCCTAACATAATCCTCTCCCTTACCCTAACCCAAAACTAACACTAAGTGTAACCCTAACCCTAACCATAAAGCAAACCATAACCCTGAGACAAAACCTAACCCTAACTCTAACCCTAACACAAAGCCTAACTATAATAATAATCCTAAAAACAATCCGAAACCAAACCATAACCCTAAATTTTACCTAATCCTAACACTAATGCTTACCTAATCAAACCCAAACCCTAACACTAAAACTAACTGTAACCCTAACACAAACCATAAACCTAACCATAAAACTAAGCCTAATCCTCACCCAAACCATATCCCCAGCCCTAACACTAACCATAAACCTAAACATAATTCTCACCCTAACACAAACTCTAACCCTAACCCTCACTGTAACACTAACGCTAACCTTAAACCTAATCCCAAATCTAACAGAAAACCTAATTCTAACTCTAATCCTAACACTAACACAAATACTAACCAATACCCTACAACAAACTTTAAAACTTACTTGACACCTAACCCTATAACTAATCCTAAAACTAAACATAACACTAACACAAATAATAAAACTAAAGCTAACCCTAAACTTAACCCTAATCCTAACCCTATCACTAAAACTAATCCTAAACCTACTCCTAACCCTAACAGTAAACCCTAACCCTTACCCTAACACTAGCCCTAACCCTAATCCTAAACATTAGAGTATCGCTTTTCTTATACCTAACACTAACCCTTACCCGAACCGTAACACTAACTCTAACACTAATCCAAAAGTAACACTAACTCCAACCCTAACCCAAAACCTAACCCTAATTCTCAACCTAACACAAACCATAACCCTAACCCAAACATTAACCCTAACACTAACACAAACCCTCATCCTAACTCGTAAACTAAAACTAACCCTAAACCAATCTTTATCCCTGAACCTCACCCTAATTCTAAAACTAAACCATTACCTAACCCTAACTTGCACGCTAACAATAACCCTAACCCTTACCTAATAATAACTCTAAACCTCACCCTAAACATATCATTAACTCTAACCATAACTCTAACCCTATACCTAAAACTAACCTTAACTTTAACACTAACCCTAACACTAACCCTAACACTAACAGTAATCCTAATCTTATTTCTAATTGCAAAACCAAACCTCACCCTACCTTTAACCCTAACACTAACCCTAACTCTTAATCCTAACCCTAACTCTATCTCTAATCAAAACCTAAACCTAAACCGAATCCTAACCCAAACCTTAACCCTAACCTGCAACCTAACACAAACCATAACCCTAACCCTAACACTGACCCTAACACTAAAATAAAGTTATCCTAATCTTAACACTTAAACTAACCCTAACCAAAACCTGAACCCTAATCCTGATCCTCACCCTAATTCTAAAACTAACCCTGAACCTTACCCTAACAAGTGCCCTAACAATAACCCTAACCCTTGCCTAATACTAACCCTAAGCCTAACCCTAACCCCAACACTGACCCTAATCATAACCCTAACCGTCAACTTAACACTAACCCTAAATTTACACTAATCCTAACCCTAACCCTAACACTAACCCTAATCCTAAACCTAACCATAACACTAACCCTACACCTATATTAACCCTAAAACTTACCCTAACCCTAAACCAAACCCTAACTCAAACCATAATCCAACCATAAACTTAATCATAATGCTAACACAAATCTCATCCCTAACTCTAACCCTAATATATACCCTAACCTGAAATGTAATCTTAACCCAATCACTGAAAGTAACCATAAACCTAACCTTAAACGTTAAAACTAAACAGTAACCCTAACACTAAACCTAACCCTAACCCTAAACCTAACAGTAAATCTAACACTAACCCTAACCCTAACCGTAACAGAAACCACAACTCTAACCCTAATCCTAACCCTAAGCCTAACCCTGACACTAAACTTAACCCTAACCCTAACCCTAACACTAATTCTAAATATAAATGTAAACCTAACCCTAATACTTTCCCTAAGAATAAACATAACCATAACACTTATACAAACCCTAACCCTAACCATAAACCTAATACTAATCCTAACCCTAACACAAAGTATAACCCTAAACCTAAACATAACAAAAACACTAACCCTAACACTAACACTAACCCTAAAACTAACACTAATCCTATAGTTAACTCTAATACTCACCCTAAAACTAAACCTAAACCCAAACCTAAAATTTATCCTAACCTCAATTATAACCCTAATTCTAACACTAACTATAAACCTAATCTTCACCCAAGTATTAACCCTAACCCTAACCCTAGCACTAACCCTAAAACTAACCCTATTGCTAACCCTAACCCTCGCCCTAATTCTAACCGTAACACTGAACCTAACCCTAACGCTAACAATAACATTAATCCTAACCCTAACTAACATTAACACTAACATTAACACTAACCCTAAACCTAAACCTAACCCTAAATCTAACTCTCACCCTATGTGTAACCCTAAACCTAAGAACAATCATAATCCTAACAGAAACTCTAACACTAAACCTAACACTAAACCCTACATAATGCAAATACTAACCGCAACCCAATCCCTAACATTAACACTAACACTATTGCTAACCCAAACCCAAACACTAACACTAATTCTAACTCTATCTCTGATCCTAATATTAACACTAAAAATAACCCTAAACCTTACCCTAACTTTAAGCCTAAACCCAAATCTAAATCTAACACAAACTCTAACTCTATTCCTAATACTAACCCTAACCCTAACCTAACATTAACCTTAACCCTAAAACTAATTTTAAACCTAGCCCTAACCCAAAACCTAAATCTAACCCTAAGCCTAACACTTACCCTAAATCTAAGCCTAAAATACCCTTACCCTAACCCTAACCTAACTCTAATCTAACCCTAAACTAACACTAACCCAACCCTATCCTAATCCTAACCCTTACCAGAATCCTAACCATAAACGAAACTCTAACCCTATCCAAAACCCTAACACAAACACTAATCCTAAATGTAAACTTAATCCTAACACTAACTCTAACTCTAATATAAACCCTAACACTAACACTAACACTAACTCTAACCCCTAAATATAAACCAAGATCTAAACTTAACACTAAACTTAACCCTATCCCTAACCCTAACCCTAACACTAAACCTAACCCTAAACATAAGCCTAAGCCTTACCAAAACCAAAAAAGCTTACCCTAACACGAACACTTATCCTAACCCTAAACCAAACCTACCTCTAACCCTAACATTAACCTAACCATAACCATAACCCTAACACAAACACTAACCTTAACCCTTACCCTAATGCTAACACTAACCCTAACTCTAACATTTAACCTAAACTTAATCCTAACACTTACCCTAACACTAACCCTAATGCTAACCATAACACTAACCCTAAGTCTAACCCTAGTGCTAACCCAAATACTAACCATTCAAATAACCCTAACCCAAACTCTAAAACTAAACTTAACGTTAACTCCAAATTGATCCTTAACACTAACAATAACCCTAACCCTAACACTATTCACAACCCTTACTCCAACCCTAACGCTAACCATAAGACTAACCCTAAGCTAACCCTAAACCTTATCCTAACCAGAATACTGACCATAACTGAAACCCTAACCCTATCTTAAACCCTAACACAAACCCTAATCCTAATGTAACCTTTATAATAACACTACATTCAACCCTAATAAAAAACCTAACACTAACCCTAACATTAAATCTAACCCTAAACATAAACCAAAAACTATCCTTAACAGTATTTTTAACTCTAACACTAACCCTAACCCTAACTTAAAACCTAACTCTTACCCTCAACAAAATCGTAAACTTTTCCTTAAGGTGTACACTTATGCTAACCATAAACCAAAACCTAACACTAACTCTAACACTAAACGTAACCATAATCATAACCATAACAAAAACGCTAATCCTAACCCTACACCTATTCCTAACAATAAACCTAGCTCTAACCCTAACCCTAACCCTAATCCTAACACTAACCCTAATACTATTCCAAAAATTAAAACTAACTCTAACTCTAAGGCTAACTCAAACACTAACCGTTAACCTAACCCTGACCCTATCCTTAAAGCTAAACATATGGCTAACCTGAACCTGATCCTTAACCCTAATAATAACCCTAACCCTAACACTAACCACAACCCATACTCCAAACCTAACCCTAACACTAACCCCAAACCTAAGGTAACCCTAACCCTAATTCTAACACTAAGCAGAATCCTAACCATAACCGAAAACCTAATCTTACCTGTAACCCATAACAAAACCTAATCTTAAATATAACCTTAATACTATAACTAACTCTAACCCTAATATAAAACCTAACACTAACCTTAACACTAAATCTAATCATAAGCATAAACCAAACACTATCCTTAACACTAATTTTAACCCTAAGTCTAACACTAACCCTAATCCTAACACTAAACCTAACCCTAACCCTTATCAAAACCAAAACCTTACCCTGCGTGAACACTTATTCTAATCCTAAATTAAAACCTAACACTAACCCTAACACTAAAACCTAACCATAACCATAACCATAACAAAAACACTAACTCTAATTCTAACCATAACCCTAACACTAACCCTAGTTCTAACCCTAACCCTAATCCTAATCCTAACACTAAACCTAAGTGTAAACCTAGTGGTAACTATAACACTAACCCTAACTCTAACCTGAACCCGATCCTTAACCCTAACAATAATGCTAAACCTAACACTAACCACTAACCTTACTCCAACCCTAATGCTAACACTAACCCTAATTCTAACCTAACATTAACCCTAACCTGAACCCGAATCCTAACAATAACTGAAACCCTAACCCTATCCAAATCCCTAACAAAAACCCTAATCATATATGTAACTTTAATCCTAACACTAATTCTAACCATAATATAAACCCTAACCCTAACCGTAACACTAACACTAACTCTAACCCCAAACATAAACCAAACCATATTCTTTACACTAATTTTAAACCTAACAATAACACTAACCCTACACCTAAAACTAAACCTAACCCTAATGCTTACTGCAACTGAACACCTTACCCTAAAGCGAACACTTATCCAAACACTAAAGCAAAATCCAATGCTAACCCTAACACTAAACCTAACCATAACCATAAACCTAACACAAACACTAACCCTAACCCTAACCCTAACCCTAACACTAACCCAAACTCTAACCCTTACCATAACCCTAATCCGAAAAGTAACCCCTACACAAACCCTAATGCTAACACTAATACTAACACTAACTCTAGTCCTAACCCTATAAAACACTAACCTTAACCCTAACCCTAACACTAACCGAAACCCTAAATGTAAACTTAACTCTAAGCCTAATCTGAAAAGTAAAAACCACCCGAAACCTAACACTATCCATAACACAAGCCCTAAACTAAACCTAACCCTAACCCTTACAATAACCCTAACACAAACCCTAACCCTAAACCTAACTCTAAAACTAACCCTAACCCTAAATGTATCACTAACTCTAAACCTAACACTAACCCTAATATTAATCTTAACCATAACCCTAAATTTAATCATAAAACTAACACAAACTATTACCCTAAGGATAATCCTAACCCTATTCTATACCTAAGCCTAACCCTACGCTATCCCTAACCCTAAACCTAACCCTACCCTAATGCTAAAATTAAACTTAACATAACTCTAACTGTAACACTAACACTAAGCCTTATCATAACCCTAAATCTAACCCTAACAAAACCCATGTCCTAACATAAAACTAACCATAAACCTAACCCTAAGCCTAATGCTAAACATAAATTTAAACCTAACACAAAACCTAACCCTAACACTTACACTACTCTTACCCTCACCTAAAACTAATCCTAAAACGAATCCTAACAGTAACAATAAAACTATGCCAAACCCCAACCCTAACACAAACACAAACCCTATACCTTACCCTAAAACTAACAATAAATCTAATACTAAACCTAATACTAACCCTAACCCTAAACGTAAAACTAACTCTAACTGTCAACCAAATCCTAAACCTAACACTTAGGCTAACACAAACCCTATCACAACCCAAATACTCTTCCTAACCCTAACTCTAACACTAACCCTATCCCTAACCTTAACAATAACACTAACCCTAACACAAACCCTAACTCCAAAACTAACCTAACACTAACTCTAACTCTAACCCTAAACTAAACCCTATCATTAACTCTAACCCTAACACTAACCCTAAACCTAACAATCTCCCTAACCCGAACTCTAATTTTAAACAGAACCTGAAAATTGGCCCTAACAATAACCCAAACCCTAACCCTCACAATAACACTCACCTGAACTGTAACCCAAAACCTAACTCTTATCCTAACCATAAACCTAATACTAATACTAACCCTAACCCTAACACTAACTTTAATCCTAATCCTAACTGTAAACTTAAACCTAACCCAAACTCTAACGCTAACACAAACCCTAATTCTAACCTGAACTGTAACCCTAACTCCAAAACTAACGCTCATTCTAAAACCAACCATAACACTAATCCTAAACCTGACACAAATGCTAACCCTAACCATAACACTAACCCTAACCTAACCCTAAAAAAAACATAATCTAACCCTAACCCTAACCATAACCATAACACTAAACGTAACCACAACCTAACGTTAATCCTAACCCTAATTCTAATCCTAATTTATAACTTACTTTAACCCTAAACCTAACCCAAACCCTAACTCTAATCCTAAACCTAACCTTAAACTTAACCCTAACACATACCTTTACCCTAACCCTACCCTCACCTCACCCTAACTGTTAGCCTAACCCAAACCATAACCATAACCATAATCCTAACCCTAAAACTAAAAAAACCCTAACCCAAACCATAGCCCTAAACATAACCTTACCTTACCCCTAACTCTTACCTAACCCTTACCGTAAATCAAACCCTAGACATAACCCTAACACTAACACTAACGCTAAAAATAACACTAAACCTATCACTAATACCAACCCAAACCAGAACCCTAACACTAACAATAATCCTAACCCTAACATTAAAACTCACCTTAACTCTAACCCAAAATGCAAACCTATAACTAACCCTAATCCTAAAACCTAACCATAACCCTAAACCTAAACATAACACTCACAGTATCAATAACTGTAACCCTAACACTTACACAAAACCTAACCTTAATCCTAACCTTAACACTAACTGAAACCTAATCCAAACCCTAATGATAACACAAACCCTAATCCTAACACTAAACCTAAACCTAACCCTAATACTAACACCGTCATTAAACCTATCACTTTCCCTAACTCTAAACATAATCGTAACCCTAACAATAACACTAAACCTAACCCTAACATTCATCCTAAACCTAACCATAACCCTAACACTAACCCAAACACAATTCGTAACCTTAAACCTAACACAAAACCTAACCCAACCCTAACCCTAACCATAACACTAACCCTATCCAAACAATATCACTAACAGTAATTCTAACCAAAACTTTAATCTTACCCATAAACCTAACGTCACACTCACCTTAATTTTAACTGTAAATCAAAACTTAACCCTAACTAGAAAACTAACCCTAACACAAACACTAACAATAACCCTCACCCTAAACCTAAGGCTAATTGTAACCTTAACCCTAAGTTTAACCGCAAACTTAACACAAACTCTAAGGCTTACCCTAATCCTAAACATTACACTAAAACTCACCCAAACCCTAACAGTAACCCTATCACTAAACCTACCCCTAACCATAAACACAACCCTAATACTAACCCTAACACTAAACCTAAACCTAATTCTAACCCTAACACTAACTCTATCGCTATCCCTAACAAAACACTAACACTAACACTAACACAAACACTAACACAAAACCCAAACCTAACCTCAACCCTAACACTCATGGTAAAACTAACCCTAACATGAACCATAATTCTAACCCTAAACCTAATACTAAACCTAACCCTAGTGCTAAACCTAATACTATCGGTTAAGCTAATCAAACCCTAAAAATTAACTTAAATCTAACCCAAATACTAACACTAACAGTAAACTTAACCTCAACGCTAACACTAACCCTAACCATTTCCCTAAGGCTAATCC